>NC_044033.1:0-337007 GCF_901765095.1 Microcaecilia unicolor
CCAAACAGTACAATAACACAATTGTTCAACATGTTAGAAATATATATCGCTGGATAAAATATTAGAGAGAGGTTATACAGCAGTTAAATGTATTTTGCACTCACTTACACTCCACTGAGCAGGCTGGCTGCTGATATTTAGCAGCAGTTAACCAGGCAGTGCTACAGAATATCGGCTCAGATTGTGCAAGCTGAATCGAGGAGAAGCTGGCACCTTTGTGTCCAGATAGAACTATACAGAAGGCTGATTTATCTCTGTGGGTACCTGCTGCTGCAACCTCCCCAGTTCTAATCCTCCTGGATCCCTGATGCTATCCCCCCCACTCTGTTCTGTTTCCCAACCCCCCCAAGAGGTGATTCCTATCTAGTAGGCTATGGTGACCGCTGTCCCCCTAGTCTCCTACCCTCTTCTGGCTTGAGGTTCAAAAATGCCAGTGATAACCCCTAGCAGTAGTCTTGCAGTTAAAAAAAAAAACCTACCCCCTCCCCCAACAACTACCCTTCTCCAGTGAGAATACTGTCCATTCAACCCTACTCTCTGCTTCCTATCTTTCAACCAGCTTTTAATCCACAATAGTACACTACCCTCCAATCCCATGACCCTCCAGTTTCCTCTGGAGTCTTTCATGAGGCACTTTATCAAACGCTTTCTGAAAATCCAGATACACAATATCAACCGGTTCCCCTTTGTCCACATGTTTGTTCATCCCCTCAAAAAAATGCAGCAGATTGGTGAGGCAAGACTTCCCTTCACTAAATCCATGCTGACTTTGTCTCATTAGTCCATGCTTTTGAATGTGCTCTGTAATTTTATTCGTAATAATAGCCTCTACCATTTTGCCCGGCACCGACGTCAGACTCACCGGTCTATACTTTCCCAGATCTCCTCTGGAACCTTTTTAAAAAATCGGCATTACATTAGCCACCCTCCAATCTTCTGGTACCACACCTAATTTTAGGGATAAATTGCATATTACTAATAGTAGCTCCACAAATTCATTTTTCAGTTCTATTAATACTCTGGGATGAATACCATCCGGTCCAGGAGATTTGCTACTCTTCAGTTTGCAGAACTGACCCATTACATCCTCCAAGTTTACAGAAAATTCATTTAGTTTCTCTGACTCGCCTGATTCAAATACCCTTTCCGGCACCGGTGTCCCTCCCAAATCTTCCTTGCTGAAGACCGAAACAAAGAGTTCATTTAATCTCTCCGCTACGGCTTTCTCTTCCCTGATCGCCTCCTTAACACCACTGACATTCAGCATCCCAACCGATTCTTTAGCCGGCTTCCTGCTGTTAATGAACCTACAATTTTTTTTACTATGTGTTTTTGCTTCTAACGCTATCTTTTATCAAAGTCCTTCTTAGCCCTCCTTATCTCCGCTTTGCATTTGGGTTGACATTCCTTATGTTGTATCTTATTATTTTCAGTCGTTCCCTTCTCCATTTTTTGAAGGATTGCTTTTTAGCTCTTATAGTTTCCTTTACCTTACTGTTTAGCCACGCCAGCTGACGTTTGGCCTTCTTTCCTCTTTTTCTAATACGCGGAATATATTTGTCCTGGACTTCCAGGATGGTGTTTTTGAACAGCATCCATGCCTGATGCAAGTTTTTTACCCTATCAACTGCTCCTCTCAGTCTTTTTTTCACCGTTCTCATTTTATCGTAATCTCCTCTTCTAAAGTTAAACGCTACTGTATTTGATTTTCTAAGTTCACTTACTTCGAAGCCAATATCAAAACTGATCATATTATGATCACTGTTATCAAGCGGCCCCAGCACCATTACCCCTCGCACCAGGTCATGCGCTCCACTAAGGACTAAGTCTAGTATTTTTCCTTCTCTTGTCAGCTCCTTAACCAGCTGTTCCATTAAGCTGGCCTTGATTTCATCAAGAAATTTTACCTTCCTAACATGTACTGATGTTATATTAACCCAGTCTATATTGTATATTTAGTGCTGGAAAAGTACCAGTTGGCAACAGCTGTGACCGATTATAAGTCATACACATGTGCAAACAATGAAACCATTCACGGGGTTAATAGGGCATAGATCAAGGGGTCAGAACGTCTGAGAACCAGGAAAGAAAATAGCTGACATTCGCAGATGTGGCAATGATTGATTCAAGAAATTAGACACAGAAACTAGTATATAAGATGTATATAAGAAACTGAAAAGCAAGCAAAGCCTCACTTTTATCTTGATTTGTATTCTTCTATATTGTAAGTATTCACTTTGCTTCCTGTATAATGTTCTTATACAGCCTCGGCCCAAGGGAGGGTCGTTGAAATAAATCTTTTTCTCTACTATGTGTTTGTGAATTGTTTACAAAGAAAGTCAGATTTAACAATATCCGGATAATTGAAATCACCCATTATTATTACATTGCCCATTTTATTTGCTTCCCTAATTTCCTTTAACATTACTGCGTCCGTCTGCTCGTCCTGGCCAGGCGGACGGTAGTACACTCCTATTTTGGCTTTCTTGCACTCTGGGTTGCAGAACGGCCTTGGCAGCCAACCTCCCTGGGGGTTCAGGTTCAGGTGGCTGTCCTTGACTGTTACCGGGGTCATATAGCTTTAGTTTCTCTGGCTACTCTTCCCGATGGGGTGCACTTTATCAAGGGAGTTGTGCAGCTGAAGCCTCCTGTCTTTTGTCTGTGTCCGAATTGGAATCAGAATCTGGTGCTAAGGGTGCCTCAAGCCCCTTTGTTTGACCCTTTGCATTCGGTCACGGTACAGACTTCACCCTCAAGTCAGTTTTTCTAGAGGCTTCTCTTCTGCTCGCAGAGTTTCTTATTTGCAGGCTCTCTCTTGCAGAGACCACTTTCTCCACTTTTCAGCTGCTGGGGTGTTGGTTTGGACTGTTCTCTCCTTTTTGCTTAAGGTGGTATTCCCTCCTGAAGGTGAGCTACTGCCCTCTGTGATGCTGACATGGATGATTCACAGTGATCCACGTGCTCCTCCATTTTATCTCTACATGTGTCCATACTCACTAACTTGGTTCCTATGGCCCAACAAGAATAATAAAAGCAGGCTTCACTTCCTCGTTCTTGGGCTGAACTCTCTCTTTGATCAAAACTGAGCATGTGCGGCCTGAGGGGAAAAGCAGTCACCTGGCAGGCAATGTGGCAGAGTGAAGAGCATTGTTGGAGGAAGATCTCTTCTGTTGGCCCAACTGGAGGTCCTGCTGTGTTCTGCTGCTCCAGGTCCTCCCCAAGGGGGCCCGGTGTCAGAGTTTTTTCTCATCTGCTCCTATCGGGATGTGATCACCCAGGTCCTGTCAGGAACAGGAGAGAGAAAGACCCCAGCACTGGGCCCCTCTTGGAGGCCCAGCCCAAAGGGTGTTTTGCTTCCCCTGCCCCCACCCTCGGTGGCCCTGTATAAGACCAATTTATCATTATCATATTATCATCATTGCAGGACTTCTCATCTGCACCCAACAGAAGACCTCCTCCATGTTCCACTCTCCAAACAGAAGACCTTTTCTTCTAGCAAGGATCAACATCAAGTGACCCTCTCTTCACCACAAGAAATAATACATCTGGACCTCAATCACAGTGAGTTCATACCGATCCAGCATAATTAATAATTCAGGAATTCTAGCAACATTTATCTTGTGTCACATTTCCCTTGGATAAGATCCCTATACTGAGTGCTGTATTTAGTATTGTAAATAAACTCAATCTGTACAAGAAATAAGAATCTAGTCCTTCCTTAATAAAGTTCTACATGTATTTCCTTAAACATTGAACAGTGCAGGTTTATTAATATCTTTACCAGCACATATATAACAGGGATATTAGACTAATATAAAGAGCCTTAAGATTATAAGGTATATTGTATGGTTTATTTAGTGTAAATTGTTTAAGACAATCATTTGCAGCTGAAACTACTCTGTAATGATAAACGTCCTCCCTTTGTTCTCCTAATTAGAATAATTGATTATAAATTAAGAGAAGTGGGTGGGTGGGAAAGCAGACTGAACTAGGTTATCTGTTAATGCTCTAGGCTGTAACAGTTAAGTTCAAGCTGTTAAGACTCTCCTAGACTTATTACTGTAAAGTCATGATATCTTAGAGTATAACCTTGGCACACCAGTCACACCTGGAGTCTCTATTATTTTTATGAAGCCTCTTTTATTTGAATAAATCACAGATAATTTACTCACAGTCAGATGGTCAGACGTGCTGCCTCAGGGCACAGAGACTCCACAGTTCTGGGAGCTGTTGGAGGTGGAGATCTGAGGAGAGGTAGCTTTATTGCAGTGGAGAAAGATAGTTGAACAGGTAGAAATGGTTCAAAGCTGGGTGACTGTAATGTGCGATATCTCATTAAGGAGGAGATATTTTCAAGGTAAAAAACCAAATTCGTTGCAGGGAGTTTCAGCAGGACATAGCTGTCTGGGCCAAGATGGTGCATGCCCCATGTCTCTAGTAAGATGATGAAATGCCTCATGGCGAGGGGGACAAAAAGGACGAAACCTCACAAAGGCTCAAGGGAGGGGCAGGTAAAGACCAATAGGGACAGAGCCTGCCACCGGGTGGCAAGGGAGGTGCAAAAGGACAGCTCTCGAATGGAGGGAAAGGTCATACCTGGCTGACCTTTCAGGACAGAGATAGTAAGAATGACCAGGAAATGATAGCAGGAAGACAAAAGAGCCAAGCTTGGCAGAGAAAGAGAGAGGAGGTCTGGGCAGCCTCACAACCAGTGGTAACAGTTCTTATACAGCCAAGCAAGTGTGGTTGCATTGCTTGTGAACTACATTACACACAATGCCTTGCTCACGTATCTTTGCAGAGTGAGAACTGCAGCAATGATAGTCCTTAGAAATGAGAATAACAGTAAAAGCATTATACACATTTTAGGATCTTGTTATAAACTAGTGCGAGGCTGTCAAGAGGACAGAACACAAGCCTCTGGAAGAAAGAAAGTCTTAGGTTTAAAACTATGGGGAAAAGAGGTTTACATTATTTAAACAAGTTAATAAAGTTTTTTTTTTAAAGAAATTCAAACTGTTTTTTTTTTTTTATCAATAAACGTACAAATTATCTTCTATCCCAATGCTTTAAGTCACCAAAGAACAGAGCAAACGTTCACTTACCCAGAGAGATTCAATTGAATTTGGGTCTTATATATGGTAATATTCCCTTTCCAGGGCGTCCTCAGAGAACTATCTCTGCTGGACTAAAATGTAAAAAATCACAGGCACTCAATGCCGACTATAGCTAGAGAAAGATACAGATCCTACTCTCGCTCTGAAACCAATAAATGGAATGAGCAGCAGGACAAGCTGAGTCTCCCTGGACAACAGCTATGACCTCATAAGTTCTGGGTCAGAATGCTGCCTCTGTGCCATCATTACTCTACACCTAGCCCTCAGCTTTTCTGATTCTTTTTTTTTTTTAATCTGTAAGATGAATTTTGCAGTGAAATCTCTTTAAGACATGTGTCCCATTCTGTGTCTAGGGAACCATCCCTAAAGGGTCTATTCACCTTGAACTTTAGCTTCCACTGTTGTAAAAGGAGATATCTGGCCGCTATTTGCTGTGTTTTAATGTTTTCAGGCCATGCAGGAAGTGGAACACTTATACTCTCATTAACGGACTCCACCTCAATTCTGTCCACTGTTTGACCCTAGGCACCCGCTCTGTGGGTAGCTGAGCACCCCTCCCAATATTCTCTGCTGTACGTTTGGAGAAGAAAGCTCCATGCTGCAGAGTAATGTAGACTGCCCAGCGCACTCAAATGTCAGTTATAATTCCCATTCAACTTCTGTCACTGATAATAAAATAATTCTAAATGTCATATGTCTTATCCATTGTACTCCTTTTTCTTTTACTTATTTTTTTCACTATGGCGGACCTCAGAAATATAGTGGCTCAAAAATGGCTGTAATTCCTTTATCCAGAGCTGAAGCCCCAAACTTCATATTACGCCAAGTATAGAACTGAAAGTAAGTGAACCTATGTTCAAGATTTATCCCTTACAAATTGTATTTTAAAATTAATGACTGAATCTTTACATTTTTAGATAATTGAAAGCAGCAACACTAAGTCCCTGAAGAAGCCACATGGAGGTGAAACGGTGGCGCTATCGGACTAAAAGCTAAGTGTTGACTGATACTCTCTGGCGCTTTCTAAAACACAGTATAGAGCACACACTTAAAAATTAGGAGACTATAACAACCCCTATGATAGAAACTATCAACAGCCATATTGAGGTATGTTGTAACCTAGGACGTCTTGTCCGATAGGTTCTGAGGGGTTTTCGCCTTTCAAAAAAATGAATTTTGTAGTGGATTAGCTACTTTCCTGGTGTTGTCTTTTTTGTTTTGTATAGATTTACCTTAACGTAACACCAGTATTCCTGTCCCTATCTACCCCAAAAAGATAATTCAGTTCCCTGCGAAATCCTTCCCACCAGGGCCAGTCTTAGGCAGGGGCGACAGAGGCGGTCGCACAGGGCCCTGCTCTCCTAAGGGCCCCACATCTCTGGCACGTCTGTCCTCCTGTCTTGGAACACCTCCCTGCTCCGTAATTCTGATCTACTGCTCAGAACTGTGTGCAGTTCTGGTCACCACATCTCAAAAAAGATACAGTGGAATTGGAAAAGGTACAGAGAACAGTGATGAAAACGATAAAGGGGATGGGACGACTTACCTAGGAGGAAAGGCCAAAGCAACTAGGGCTCTTCAGCTTGGAGAAAAGATGTCTGAGGAGAGATATGATAGAGGTCTATAAAATAAGGAGTGGATTTCAATGGGTAGACGTGACTCAATTGTTTACTCTTTCCAAAAATACTAGGAGTAGGGGACACGCAATCAAGCTACAAAGTGGTAAATTTAAAACAAATAGGAGAAAATATTTCTTCATTCAATGTGTAACTAAACTCTGGAATTTGTTGCCAGAGAATATAGTAAAACCAGTTAGCTTAGTGGGGTTTAAAAAGGTTTGGATAGCTTCCTAAGAGAAAAGTCCATAAGCCATTATTAAAATGGACTTGGGAAAATCCACTGCTTATTTCTAGGATAAGAAGCATAAGATGTATTCAGTGGTGTGCCGGAGCCGGCTCGCACCGGCTCGCAAGAGCCGCTTGTTAACTTTGCTCGGCTCTTGCGAGCCGGTTGTTGAAACCCGCGAGCCGGCTCTCCTCCTTCCCTCTTCCCTCACATCACCGACCTGACAAATTCTTCGGGGCAGCCAGTCTTGCCTGCCCGCTGCCTCTCCCCTGCTGGCGCTGCAGGTTCGCGCTTTAAAAATAGCCACCGAGACTTCCAGAGGCGGCCTTGCGAGACTTCCCCCTTGTAAGTCTCGGCAGCTATTTTGAAGCGCGAACCGGCAGCGCCAGCGGGGGACTGAGTCAGTGCTTGCAGCGGGCAGGCAAGACTGCCTGCCCCGAAGAATTAAAGGAGTCAGTTTGGTGACAGGAGGGAGGGAGGAGAATTCTATTAACAACTCGGGAGGGGGTGGCAGGGGAGAGAACTAGGGAGTCGATGGGCATGGGTGGATCATGGAGGGGAGAGAAGGGTCGTCGCTGGACATGGGTGGATCATGGAGGGGAGGCAAGGGTCGTCGCTGGGCATGGGTGGATCATGGAGGGGAGAGAAGGGTCGTCGCTGGGTATGGGTGGATCATGGAGGGCAGGGGAGAGGAGAGTCACTGGGTATGGGTGCATGGAGGGCAGGTGAGGGTCGCTGGGTGCATGCAGGGCAGGGGGAGAGAAGGGTCACTGGACATGGGTGGATGGAGGGCAGGGGAGAGGAGGGTCGCTGGACATGGGTGGATGGAGGGCAGGGGAGAGGAAGGGAGAGAGAAGAAATGCTGGACATGGATGGAAGGGAGGGAAGAGTGAGGAAGGAGATGAGATGAGGGAAAAAGAAGAGAGGAGAAAAACTGCGTATGGATGAAGAAAATAGGCAGAAATTGAGGACCAGAAATGAAGAAGAAGGGAAAGAAATAAATGGAAAGGAAGCCCTGGAAACGGAGTTAAGAGGACAGATAGCAGCAGAATCGGATACTGGGCCAGCATGATCGGAAAAACAGTCACCAGACAACAAAGGTAGAAAAAAAATCATTTTATTTTCATTATAGTGTTTGGAATATGTTCACTTTGAGAATCGGGTGCTCAACATTAAAAGTTTATATTTATTTACTTATTTATGGCATTTTATCCCACATTAAACATGAATTAGATTGGAACCTGGGATCATTTAATTTTTTTTTCCTGGAGAGAGTAATGCATTGCCGTCCCATCCCGTCCCCCCCCCCCCCCCCCCGGCTATAGCCAGCTCTGCAATTTTGGGGTGGCACAGAGGGTGGACGGGGGGGCGCAAAGGTGGACAGGGGAGGGGCGCAAGGGTGGATGGGGGGGGGGGCACAGAGGTGGGACCGGGGAGAGAGCCTGTTGTTAAAAATTTACCAGCACACCACTGGATGTATTGTACTGTTTTGGGATCTTGCCAGGTACTTGTGACCTGGATTGGCCACTGTTGGAAACAGGATGCTGGGCTTGGTGGACCTGTGGTCTGTCCCAGTATGGCAATACTTATGTACTTACTAGTAAAAAAGGCCCGTTTCTGTATGAAATGAAACGGGCGCTAGCAAGGTTATCCCCCCTCCCTCGCTCTCTCCCTCTGTCCCCTCCAAGTCCCACAGCCCTCTTTCCTCCCCTCCGATTTCCTTGGCGTCCTCCCTCCCCTCTCCCAGTCCCCTGCAACTCACCACTTTGTCCATAAGTTTCCAGGTGTTCTGTAAGGGCCTGATTGTGGGTTTTTTTTAAATTTATTTAACAGGTGGAACATTCCCCTCCCCCTCTGAATTCCAGGCCCCCTCCCTCTCCTTCCCTCTGTCCGTCCTCTGAGTTCCAGTCCCCCTCCCTCCCTTCCCCCATCCCCATCCCCATCCCCCCTCCAAGTTCCAGACCCCCCATACCCCCTCCGAGTTCCAGACCCCCTCCCTCCCTTCTCTCTCCGAGTTCCATACCCCCCTCCCTCCTTTCTCACTTCCTCCCTCCCTTACCCCTCCGAGTTCCAGACCCCTCCTCCTTCACCGAGTTCCAGACCCCCCTCTTTCAGTCTCACACACGTCCTTGCGATGCCTCCACCCGCGCCCTTCCCCTGGCCCCGCCCATCCCCCTGTGCACGTCGCCCCCCCTCCAAAATTGCCAACCCCCCTCTGCTACTCTACCCTCCCCCCTCTTACCGGGGTCCCGGCGGCTGCAGTGAAAAGCGAGCAGGCTCGCCGAGCAGGGGCGTATCTGGAATCCAGCGGTAGGGGGGGCCAGAGCCAGAGAGAGGGGGCACATTTTTGCCTCCCTCCCCCCCGCCGCCGCCACTCTCCACCCCCCCCGCCGTCAACCCTCCCCCGCTGCTTACCTTTGCTGGTGGGGGGCCCCAACCCCCGCCAGCCGAGGTCCGACCCGCAGTCTTCATATTTCGTCTTCCTCCGACTCCTCCGTGGCCATGCTGTAAGTAATGCTGCTGATTTGTTGAATCCAGTTCGGAGTCTGACGTCGCAGTTACATCAGAGGGCGGGACATGAGGGAAGGCTGGCCAATGGACAAAGTGATTTTTCTTCTTTTACAGACGCGAGGCACCGCCGCTTGTAGATTGTTTTAAAATGCTGGGTCAGGTGAGGTACCGGCAGGTTGGGTGGTAGAAGAGGGTCGTTTGGCGGGTCGGGGAGGGGGGGCTCAGATGGGGGAGGGGCTCAGACAGCTGGAGGGAGGTGGAGCAGGGGAACGAGGACTGCAGAGTCGCGTCGCTGGGCATGGAGGGCAGGCGAGCAGTGGCGGTGGTCGGAGAGGCGAGGCAGACTTGAGGCGTGCCGCGCTGGGCCACCTTAGGCGCGGGGCCCTATGCGGCCACCTCGGTCACCTCTGCCTAAGACCGGCCCTGACTGCGACCGTTCCTGATGCCTTCAAACATGCCGTGGTCACACAACTCCTTAAGAAGCCTTCACTTGACCCTACCTGTCCTTCCAACTATAGACCCATCTCCCTCCTCCCCTTCCTCTCCAACATACTTGAACGTGACGTTCACCGCCGCTGTCTTGACTTTCTTTCATCTCGAGCTGTTCTTGACCCACTCCAATCTGGCTTTCACCCTCTTCATTCAATAACATCAGCAAAATCCGTCCCTTCCTCTCTGAGCACTCTACCAGAACCCTTATCCACACTCTTATCACCTCTCGCCTAGATTATTGCAACCTGCTTCTCACTGGCCTCCCTCTTAGCCATCTCTCTCCTCTTCAATCAGTCCAAAACTCTGCTGCATGACTCATTTTCTGCCAGTGTCGCTATGCTCACATTAGCCCTCTCTTCAAGTCACTTCACTGGCTCCCTATCCGTTTCTGCATTCAATTCAAACTTCTCTTACTGACCTATAAGTGCATTCACTCTACTGCTCCCCAGTACCTCTCTACTCTTGTCTCTCCCTACACCCCCCCCCTCGGGTACTCCGTTCTGTAGATAAATCTCTCTTGTCTGTCCCCTTTTCCTCTACTGCTAATTCCAGACTCCGTTCATTTTATCTCTCTGCACCTCACACCTGGAATAGACTTCCTGAGCCTGTACGTCTAGCCCTGTCTTTGGCTGTTTTCAAATCCAGACTAAAAGTCAACCTCTTTAACGCTGCTTTTGACTCCTAACCACTACTCACTTGCCCTGTACCCTTTTATCCCCACCTCTTTAATTCCCTTACCTCTTAGTTGTTCTGTCTGTTTGCCTGTCCTATTTAGATTGTGAGCTCTTTAGCAGGGACTGTCTTTTCATGTATGGTGTACAGCGCTGCGTATGCCTTGTAACGCTATAGAAGTGATAAGTAGTAGTAGTAGTAGGCTCACTTCCACTCCTGTCTATTAAACTTCCTTGCAGCAACTCATAGCTCATTACAGCACTGTGATGTTCTTGAAAACAGAACGAAACCCGAAGAAAAAGCAATGAAAGTGGAACAAAAAGATATGAAGGTTCCCAAAGAGAAAAGAAACCCCCAAATCACTACTGTTGAAACGCATACCAGGAAATGTAGATGGAAAGCGATGACCACAAATGCTTGCAGTCTAAGCAATAACGTTCATGACCTTCAGGCCCTGATGTTGGAGGCAGACTTGGATGTTGTTGCAATCACGGAGACGTGGCTCAATGGTTCCCATGAATGGGATGCAAACATACCAGGCTATAATCTATTTAGGAAGGGTAGAGAGGGTCGTAAAGGTGGAGGGGTAGCTCTGTATGCGAGGAATGATATCACGGCCACTGAAATGACAGGGACCTGGAGAAAGGAAGAAGCAATATGGATCACCTTAAAAAGAGAGGATAGAACCTCTGTCCATGTGGGTGTTGTCTACAGACCCCTGACACAATTAGAGGAACTAGATAAAGATCTGATCGCAGATATTCAAAAATTGGGAAAGAAGAGAGAGGTTCTGTTGATGGGAGATTTCAATCTGCCGGATGTAGATTGGAAGGTTCCATCTGCAGAATCGGAAAGAAGTAGACAGATAGTGGATGCTTTTCAAAGTGCTCTGCTCAGACAAATGGTGACGGAACCCACGAGGGAGGGAATGACGCTGGATCTGGTGCTCACAAATAGGGATAGTGTATCAAATGTCCGAGTGGTTGCCCACCTGGGCGGCAGTGACCATCAAACGGTTTGGTTCGATATGACAGCTGAAGTGGAGGGCGGCCACTCAAAACTCAAAGTCTTAGATTTCAAGTGTGCTGATTTTAGTAAAATGGGGGAATACCTGAGGAAGGAGATGATGGGCTGGGAGGAAGTACAAGAAGTGGAAGGACAGTGGTCCAGGCTGAAAGAAGCTATAAATAGGGCCACAAGCATTTATGTAAGGAGAGTAAATAAAAGCAAGAGAAAAAGGAAACCGATATGGTTTTCCAAGCAAGTGGCCGAGAAAATAAAGGCTAAAGAGTTGGCGTTCCTGAAATAAACAAAAACTCAAGAAGCCGAACACGGAGAGGAATACCGTAGGAAACTGAAAGAAGCTAAGAGAGAGATATGTCTGGCGAAAGCATAAGTGGAAGAAAAAAAATGGCTAGAAATGTAAGGAGGGGTGACAAAAATTTCTTCAGGTATATTAGTGAAAGGAGGAATACAAATAAGGTAATTGTGAGACTGAAAGACGCTGTGAACCGCTATGTAGATAATGATGAAGAAAAAGCAAATTTGCTAAATAGATACTTTTGTTCTGTTTTCACAGAAGAAAATCCTGGAGAAGGACCGCGCTGGACTGGCAAAAGTACAAATGAAAATGCAGTAGATATAGCACCATTCACAGAAGAGAGTGTGTATAAACAACTTGAAAAGCTAAAGGTGGACAAAGCCGTGGGACCGGACGGGATCCACTCCAGGATATTAAAGGAGCTCAGAGAGGTTCTGGCGGGTCCTCTTAAAGATTTGTTTTATAAATGATTGGAAACGTGAGAGGTTCCGTGGGACTGGAGAACGGCGGATGTGGTCCCTCTTCACAAAAGTGGTGATAGGGAAGAAGCTGGAAACTACAGGCCGGTAAGCCTCACTTCAATTATTGGAAAAGTAATGGAAGCGATGCTGAAGGAAAGGATAGTGAATTTCCTGGAAGCCAATAAGTTACAAGATCTGAGACAACATGGTTTTACCAAAGGTAAATCGTGCCAAACGAATCTCATTGAATTATTTGACTGGGTGACTGGAGAATTAAATCAGGGATCTGAGGGATGTGCTATAGACCTAGATTTCACCAAAGCTTTTGACACGGTTCCTCACAGAAGGCTCTTGAACAAACTGGACGGGCTGAAGATAGGACCCGAAGTGGTGAACTGGATTAGGAACTGGTTGATGGACAGACGCCAGAGGGTGGTAGTAAATGGAATTCGCTCGGAGGAGGGAAAGGTGAGTAGTGGAGTGCCTCAAGGATCGGTGCTAGGACCGATTCTGTTCAATATATTTGTGAGTGACATTGCTGAAGGGTTAGAAGGTAAAGTTTGCCTTTTTGCGGATGATACTAAGATTTGTAACAGAGTGGACACCCGGGAGGGAGTGGAAAACATGAAAAAGGATCTGCGGAAGCTAGAAGAATGGTCTAAGGTTTGGCAATTAAAATTCAATGCGAAGAAATGCAAAGTGATGCACTTAGGGAGTAGAAATCCACGGGAGACGTATGTGTTAGGAGGTGAGAGTCTGATAGGTACCGACGGGGAGAGGGATCTTGGGGTGATAGTATGTGAGGATCTGAAGGCGACGAAACAGTGTGACAAGGCGGTGGCTGTAAGTAGAAGGTTGCTAGGCTGTTTAGAGAGGGGAGTGACCAGCAGAAGAAACGAGGTTTTAATGCCCCTGTATAAGTCGTTGGTGAGGCCCCACCTGGAGTATTGTGTTCAGTTCTGGAGGCCGTATCTTGCTAAGAATGTAAAAAGAATTGAAGCGGTGCAAAGAAAAGCTACAAGAATGGTATGGGATTTACGTTACGTATGAGAAGAGACTTGCGGACCTGAACATGTATACCCTGGGGAGGAAAGGAGAAACAGGGGTGATATGATACAGACGTTCAAATATCTGAAAGGTATTAATCCGCAAACAAACCTTTTCCGAAGATGGGAAGGCGGTAGAACTAGAGGGCATGATATGAGATTGAAATGGGGGCAGACTAAAAAAAAAATGTCAGGAAGTATTTTTTCACAGAGAGAGTGGTGAATGCTTGGAATGCTCTCCCACGGGAGTTGGTGGAGAGGAAAACGGTAACGGAATTCAAACATGCATGGGATAAACGTAAAGGAATCCTGTTCCGAGGGAATGGATCCTCAGAAGCTTAGCCGAGATTGGGTGGCAGAGCTGGTGGTTGGGAGGCGGGGATAGTGCTGGGCAGACTTATATGGTCTGTGCCCTGAAAATGACAGATACAAATCAAGGTAAGGTAATCATGAGGCAGCTTGGGCAAAAGAAATCAGATTAATTTGGTAACTCTTCAGTCCTGCAAGTGATGGAAGAATGCCATCTGTTTTTAATTTGCTCAGAAGTCTAGCTTTTGCTAGACCAGAGGTTAGAAAGGTCAGAGAGAAGTAATTATTTACCACATCTGGATACCATTATGAGCGAGGCATATTGCAGTTTTAAAAGTAGGCTAATCCTGTCTAGAAGGAGATAGAGTAGAGATAAATAATTCTAGGTGATTTAGATTTTGTCTTATAAGGAATTCTGATTTCTGCTTATTTTAGAATATGTTTTATTCTGTGTAATTAATAAGTTCTATTTCTATGTAGAATAACTTTTCAATTCAGTGTTACTTTTCAAGTGAAGCTTTGTCTGCCATCATCTGGTTTGAATTATCCACAGTCCTAGCGAGTTCTGTGTAGGAAGCTAATAGGTGAAAGAGGTCAGGGAAAGTCTTGATTAATTATAGCTAAGTATAGGACTGGTATTCTGAAAGTAATAAATGTAGGACTGGCCCCTTAGCCCCTCAATGAACCTAAGTTATGAAGTTAGCTGGGAATTTAATCATAATAAAATGCAAGAGATTGGTGCCACAATGTCTAGTGTGAGAGGCCCCAGGTCATAGGTCAGTTTGGGAAATATCTCAAACCTATGTAACTGATATTTTAAGTAATGTGTAAGTAATAATTAGTTCAAGGCAGGGTAATCAATCTATTCTTTACCATCTGGTGAGAAAGGGGGGCTAGAGAGGTGTAAGACCCTATATAACTGAGAGCAGAAGCAGCTTACGTTAGAAGAGAGACAACAGAAGAAGGAGAGAAGGACAGACAGAAGCTATAAGACACAGAGAGCTGAGAAAGAGAAGAAGAGACCTAGTGCTGATGTCCTACTTTGTTTGCTGGCAAATAAAGAAGATTTCTCTCTCATTCTGGCGTGTGGTGTTTGACTCCAGAAGTACCACAGATTCTGCTAACAATAGTGGTAATTCCTGCAACAATCACAAAAAGTAGCACATATTGTAGGAGTGACGGCCGGATCTGGCCTGTATCGGTGCCGGATCAGGACTGATGGGACTACCTCAAGACCTGTGCATATTTAATCAAGGACTTTGGCTTCTTTATACCACATTCCAAACCAGAGCTTTTACGGAACTTTTATATTCTCTTGCACTGTGCCTTAACTACAAACTGTCAGCTCCTGCTTGCAATATACCAAAGATGCTGGAATAACTGTTTGAGACAGGATGCAGGATAATCGCTTGTAACATTTAGTAGCCAAGGCTTGTACACAAAATCAGCCTGCACGTAGGCGTTACATGAATAAAAGATAGTCTGGGAGTGTCGCCACCCCCACCCTGCATCTCTGAGCCTTAAGCTCCATTGAGCCTTATCAACTCTGGGAAAGAAGCATTGTGTGATTATGTGTGTGTATGCTAAAACGGGGCGATAAGTTTCGTTTTCCTTGCCAGTATCATTTCAGTGTTATGACGTGTGTATGTACTGTAAGAACTACAAGAACTACAAACGTTTACTGTGCATGACAACTGTGATGTATAAGGGGCCTAATGCGCAGGCCCATAGGGAAGGTATAAATGTAAGTGTCAGCTGGTTTCTGACACAGTATCCTGAGACGGTCACGGAACTCAGTACTGTACATTGCTAGCAATAAAGCTGTCTTGCCTTTGGAACCAGTTGCCTCTTGTCTCCTGATTTACTTAGCCGAGGGTCCTGTTACAATATGAGTTTATCTTGTTGGGCAGACTGGATGGATCGTGCAGGTCTTTTTCTGCCGTCATCTACTATGTTAATATGTTTGCTGTGAATTCAGTGTATGGCAATGACAGCTTCAGGGGGAGTGGAAACAGAGATTAGCCAATTGGCTTCCTTGCTTACAGTGGACTAGATAGGCTCACTTCCACTCCTGTCTATTAAACCTCCTTGCACCAGCTCATAGGTTTGCTTGCTTTGTTTTGAGTGAATGGCAATGACGGCTGCGAGGGGGAAGTGGAAACAGAGATTAACCAAATTGGCAAGTGGAGGAGTGGCCTACAGGGTGGTGGACTTTGGTCCTGGGGAACTGAGGAACTGAGTTTGATTCCCGGCACAGGCAGCTCCTTGTGACTCTGGGCAAGTCACTTAACCCTCCATAGCCTGCCGCATTGAGACTGCCATGAGTGGGAAAGCGCGGGGTACAAATGTAACAAAAACAAAAATAAAAATCCTTGCTTACAGTGGACTACATAGGCTCACTTCCACTCCTGTCTATTAAACCTCCTTGCAGCAGCTCATAGGTTTGCTTGCTTTGTTTTGAGTGAATGGGGATGACGGCCGCGCTGGGAAGTACTACTACTACTACTTAACATTTCTAGAGCGCTACTCTAGGAAGGGGAAACTAGATAGGCTCACTTCCACTCCTGTTTGTTTAACCTCCTGGAGGTAGGAAATCCCAGAAAGACCCAAGGAGCGTGCATGACCCATTATGTGATGTGACCTGAACTTAGTAGGCAGAGCTTATCATCCTATCAAGTATGTTGTTTTGGGTGTACCAAGATGGCGGTGGCTGCATTTGGGAGAATGAAAACTTGCTTGGATGAAGTGGCTTCAGCCTTTTCACATCATGCCGTCTCCTAACCACACCAGGGGGAGGAGCTTTGAACATGCTTTGTTGTCTGTTCTTTCTTTATCTAAAGTGTCTGCAAGAGCTGCAAAAAGGGAAAAAATACTCAGAACAAAAGCAAAAACTTTCTGTTTCTGGGGTCTGGAAATCCCTGCAAGACCCAGTCTCAGATCTGCAGAGGGAATTTATCTGAAACGTGGAATCAGCTCAACCTCCTCCTGTTTTATTTGTCTTTGCAGGAAAAGGGAAATCTCCAGCCTGAATCCATCCCAGCAGCTGCAGAATTCAGAGGGGAAACAGCAGGGAAATGTCTGCCTTGGTTTCTGATCAGGTAAGAAATTATTCTCTCCTCTTGCACACAGGGTTCCAGCACTAACAGGAAAATATTTCTGTACAGTTTTTCCTGCTGTCCTTATTTGTCTGTGTTGAGTGAAGCAGTAGGTCTAGTTTATGTTTATTACAACAAAATATTCTGCTAAAGTAAACAAAAGATTAAAACTGTTTACAGCCAGCCCCAGGGTCCTTCCCTCTGTTGCCATGTGGGAAGGAGGCAGCATGAGGGAAAGCTTCAGGCCAGCTGGAGAGAGCAAGACTGCCATCCTACCTGCCAATGCTGCAAATCTGTAGGCCTGTGAGGAGGGGGACAGTGAGATGGGAGTCTGGCTGGGACCCCTAGGGGGGAACAGGTTGGGGGCCAGAAGCTGCACATGAATGGAAGGCAGAGGGGAAGATTCTGCATATGGATAAAGTGAAGTGAAGTGGGGGATCCACATGAAGGAAAAGAAAGAGGAGGGCAGAAATGCACATGGAAGGGATGTTACAATGCAAAGGGAAGGGAGAGGAGACAATTCTGTACATGGATAGGGTCATGGGATAGGAAGAAATGTCCTATTGTGGATTAAAAACTGGTTGAAGGATAGGAAATAGAGAGTGGGGTTAAATGGGCAGTATTCACAATGGAGAAGGGTAGTTAGTGGGGTTCCTCAGGGGTCTGTGCTAGGACCGCTGCTTTTTAATATATTTATAAATGATTTAGAGATGGGAGTAACTAGCGAGGTAATTAAATTTGCTGATGACACAAAGTTATTCAAAGTCGTTAAATCGCGACAGGATTGTGAAAAATTACAAGAGGACCTTACGAGACTGGGAGACTGGGCGGCTAAATGGCAGATGACGTTTAATGTGAGCAAGTGCAAGGTGATGCATGTGGGAAAAAAGAACCCGAATTATAGCTACATCATGCAAGGTTCCACGTTAGGAGTTACAGACCAAGAAAGGGATCTGGGTGTCGTCGTCGATAATAAACCTTCTGCTCAGTGTGCTGCTGCGGCTCGGAAAGCGAATAGAATGTTGGGTATTATTAGGAAAGGTATGGAAAACAGGTGTGAGGATGTTATAATGCCGTTAGATCGCTCCATGGTGTGACCGCACCTTGAGTATTGTGTTCAATTCTGGTCGCCGCATCTCAAGAAAGATATAGTGGAATTGGAAAATGTGCAGCAAAGGGCGACTAAAATGATAGCGGGGATGGGACTACTTCCCTATGAAGAAAGACTAAGGAGGCTTGGGCTTTTCAGCTTGGAGAAGAGACGGCTGAGGGGAGACATGATAGAGGTATATACAATGATCAGTGGAGTGGAACAGGTGGATGTGAAGCGTCTGTTTACGCTTTCCAAAAATACTAGGACTAGGGGGCATGCGATGAAACTACAGTGTAGTAAATTTAAAACAAATCGGAGAAAATTTTTCTTCATCCAGCGTGTAATTAAACTCTGGAATTCGTTGCCGGAGAAAGTGGTGAAGGCGGTTAGCTTGACAGAGTTTAAAAAGGGGTTGGACGGTTTCCTAAAGGACAAGTCCATAAACCACTACTAAACGGACTTGGAAAAATTCACAATTCCAGGAATAACATGTATAGAATGTTTGTATGTTTGGGAAGCTTGCCAGGTGCCCTTGGCCTGGATTGGCCACTGTCGTGGACAGGATGCTGGGCTCGATGGACCCTTGGTCTTTGACCAGTGTGGCATTACTTATGTACTTATGTAGAAGGAAAGTGTATGTGTGAGCGTAGAAGAGAAGGCAGAGGGGAAAATGCATATGGAAGTACATAAGTAATGCCATACTGGGAAAAGACCAAAGGCCCATCGAGCCCAGCATCCTGTCCCCGACAGCGGCCAATCCATGTCAAGGACACCTGGCAAGCTTCCCAACGTACAAGAGAAGGGGAGTGGGAAAGCAAATGAAAGGAAGGGATGGTAGAGGAGACTATTCTGCACATGGATAGAGGAGGCAATGAAAGGAAGGGATGGTAGAGGAGACTATTCTGCACATGGATAGAAGGAAAGTTTGTGTTTGAGTGTAGAAGAGAAGGCAGAGGGGAAAATGCTCATGAATGTTGCCATAGTAGGAAAGTGTTGCCAGATTGGGACAAACTGAAGGTCCATTATGCCCCAGTATCCTATTTTCCAACAGTGGCCAAACCAATTTACAAGTACCTGGCAAGATCCCAAAACAGTAAAATAGATTTTATGTGCTTTTCCTAGAAATAAGCAGTGGATTTTCTCTAAGTCCTTATTAATAATGGCTTTTGGACTTTTTTCTTTTAGGAAGTTAGCCAAACCTTTTTTAAACCTTGCTAAGGTAACTGCTTTTACCACATTTTCTTTCAATGAATTCCAGAGTTTAATTACACATTGAGGATGAAATATTTTCTCCGATTCCTTTTAAATTTACTACTTAATAGTTTCATTGTATGTCTCCTAGTCGTAGTATTTCCAGAAAGAGTAAACAAGCGATTCACGTCCAACCGTTCCATTCCACTCATTATTTTATTGACCTCTGTCATATCTCCCCTCAGCTGCCTCTTCTTCAAGCTGAAGAGCCGTAGCCGCTTTAGCTTTTCCTCATAGGGGAGTCGTCACATCCCTGTTATCTTTTTCGTCGCCTTTCTCGGTAAATTTTCTAATTCTGCTGTATCTTTGAGGTGCGGTGACCAGAATTGCACACAGTATTTGAGGTGCGGTTGCACTGTGGAGTGATACAAAGGCATTATAACATTCTTACTTTCATTTTCCATTCCTTTCCTAATAAATACCTAACATTCTATTTGCTTCTCAACATTAGATACGCTCTTATCCAAACATTGCATGTTAGAATCTACATTCTCCAATTTATTTACCACCACTTCAGAAAAACTGCAATCTGAGAAACAGTGGACTTGAAGATACTCTCCATACGCTGAATTGAATCCCACAAATCTCTTAACATCATTTCCTTCTGGTCCTGGATAGCTGAAGGCTGCTGAATTGGGGTAGGTGCCTGAATAGCTGTTGGCAACTTGGCAAAAGTTAATGATGAATCTGCTTCTTCCAACTGAACCTCCAGCCTGAGGAAGGGGCACCACCTGGGAAGCCCTTACCTGACAGGAAAAGGGAGGGAGAGGTAGGGTATGCTCCAGTGAGCTCAAAGAAGCTCCAAGGAATGCATCAATACACTCTCTTCTGAGTTCTCTTCCCCCGTATTTTCACCACACTTAAAACTCTACCCACAGATAAAATTGTTATACCCTAATGTTCTCTTGCTATTGTTCTATTGCCCTATCATTTCCCCATTGTTACATTCCACTGTTCTATTCCCCAAATAATGTTTTGACTTTGACTTTGTCTTCCCACAACTCTTCACAATGTAACCCATAATCGTACTGTTACACATTGTAATTCCATCATTCACAATGTATTGTAAGCCACATTGAGCCCGCAAATAGGTGGGAAAATGTGGGATACAAATGCAATAAATAAATAAATAAATAAAGGGGAGAGAATAACTGATTAATTGATGGTCCAGAAGAAATCAGGTGTTTGTCCATAAGACCCAGGACACTTGGAGTCGCTGTCTTCGGCTTCACTTTACGCTTCCCCTTTGAGAATTATAGTATAGAGTCAAAACTCCCGAGGGGCAGGGTGTGCCCCTTTTGCCATGCCCTGCGGCCTTACATGTGTGGCGCAACTCTTTTCAAGGCAACAGGACCCTCGATATCTGTGGTTGTCCAATAGGGTGCCTGTTGGAATTGGCACCTACTCTCCCTCACAGGAGGGCTCCTCCCCCTCTGCAAGTTGACAACGGCAGAGGGCATCTCCACCTCACACTATTGACTGAGGCAAGCCACCACCCATTAATTAAATTAGAAATTAAAAAAAAAACTCTGAATGTTGATCACCTGATTCTCATAACATGATGTCTATTTTGGTGGCCCTTTACTAGGTGAAAAAATCTCAGCACCAGTACAAACCCTCAAAATGACACAGTGATAGTGATTTAGGACAAATTACTACTCTTACTGAGGAAAGCTTATTCTGTTGTGACAGTTCCTTTCTGCGCATATGTTGCACACACCATCATGTTTCTAAATATAACTGAGATAAAATAACAATTTACAATGACAACGTGGATACAGCAGCTGATAGTTTGTTTACTTTGTTTTGGGTGTACCAATATGGCGGTTACGGGGGGGGGGGGGGGGGGGGGAACCAGTTTCAGCTTTGTGACGTCATGCCGTTTCCTGTTCTTTCTCCAACCTGTACAAAATCCACAGTTGTACTAAATCCAATTATCCAAAACTCAGTTCATTCAGTTCATAGTATATAAAAAAAAATAATGTAGAAACCAAAGGTACCAAGGAAATATTTTTATTCAACTGTCAATGCCATGACAGAGCAATGCAACATCAGGTTGCATAGGAAGCAAGTATACAAGAACAGTCTCATCAGTTACAAAGCTACAGTTATAATTGCTTGCTAATACATTTCACCTCTAGTTTATATACAGTTTTTTTCTTTTCATCACACACTGCTCTATTCTTTTCATGTGAATCATGATTCTCACTAAAGCCATCTGGCGTCTAGGTTCCTTTCACTCCTTTTTTCCTTATCTGCAAAAGTTACAGCCACAAGTTTAGTTCTCTTGCCAATCGTTGTTCTCTGTTATTTTTTCTTTATGACTCATATGCACATGTTCATTCTGCAGGCCTCTGTACATTCTGTACAAGGTCAATTATATTTCAACTGCTGCTTGTCCAGCAAGCAACCATTTTCTTTCTGTTTGACTCCATTTTGTATTGCCAATTATTTACATACCTCCCTTGAACACTGATGACAGTGTTCACAATATTATGCACTAATAGTTTCACTAGCATGTTTGAGCTTGTTTAAGATGTAGAATGTCACATTACTCTTTTTCACAAGGCCGTCATCACTAGGAAACAGTTTCTGTCAAGTGCTATTTTTTCATTACAGATGCTTTAGCATACACATTGTGTATTTCTTTTTTCTCAATCAATTCCTGATTGATCTGGGTTATGTTTACATTTTGTTTCTGAGAGATCATGGTTGTGGTTGTTACTTTTGTCAATATATTTCCACACATTTTCATACAGCAAGGAATTAGACAAGCCAGTAGCAATAAAACTATTATAAGTACAATTGCAAATGTTACAAGACCTTTTAACCATGGGCCCAGTCCTCCAAACCATCCTTTTACTGATTCCCACCATGAGGTATCCAATATACCTTCATAATCTTTGCTTGATAATTTTACTAAGTCAACAATACGCTTCATTGCATTTCTCACAATTATTGATTTATTTCTAATAACTGAACAACAGGATGTATCATTCACTATCCCGCACACTCCTCCAGATTGGGCCAACATAAAGTCAACTGCCATGCGTGTATGCATTGCATATCTCGCTGTATCATCAATTTCCTCTTGAAGTGCTGTTATAGCTATATCTAGTTCATGTGTTACAACATGTAATAGTGATTGTAAGCGTCTGATTGACATACCCATTTCAGCTGCAATGGCAGATCCTGCAAATGGAATCCATCCAGTGGCTGACAAGGCATCTAAACGTTTCTTAGTCATAGGATAGGTACTGTTAATATAATCTAATGCTAATTGTAAAGCTTGATCATCTCCTGTTAAAGCACTAAAGGAGGTACTGGAAACATCTCTTTTACGTCGTCTCTGACTATTAGAACTATGTGGTGTGGCATTTAATGGAATAATCAAATCAAATAAATTTAGTTGAACAAGAGTGCAGAACTTATAACATGAAGGAAGATCAGTGTACAGGATATTATCACATAACAAATAATCCCCTAATCGTAAAGACTGTAAAGAAGTTAGGTTATGATATAAAGCATAGGTTTGAGAAAAAGGAAAAATAGGATTATTTGGTTCCTTAACTGAAAAACAAGCGGTAGGCATAGCAGTGATAGCTTGCATAGAAGAGGCATTGAATTGACATAATGAAAAGAAGAAAGTCAAATTTGTGAGAGTAAGGTTAGTAGAGGTCACATAAGAGGTTGTCAGTGTCCGGTTACAGGTCATTTTGTTAGCACAAGCTATAGATGTTGCAGTCTGATTTATGACATAGGATCCCTGTAACACAGTCCAATTTCGGGATTGTATGTCATAAGTATAATTACATAAAACATTAGGCATCTTACCCTGAAGTGAACTAGAGTTTATCAGACACCAATAGTTTAGTGCAGGAATAGTATGAGCAAACAAAGAAGGCAGGCGTTGAGCAGTAACATTGGTCCAATATTGCCTGTGCTCATGATCCAAACCCAAGTAGCAGGTACCATTACTGAAACAGTTATGAAGACCTTGCAACTTAATCATAGAATAAAGGTGAATGTGTGCTGGAATGGTAGTTACAGAAGTGACAAGTGGAGTGCAAATAATACAGTTAGTCAGATTAAGAGTCTTTGAGGCATGTTGAATTCTCTCAACATATGTATTGAGTCCATAAGTAAGTCCTACCAGCAAACAGATTACAAAAACCTTCATAATTCTTTTGCACTGATGATGTTACTAATGAATGCCTTCTGGGGGTACAATGGTGATTTCTATTTGCTCGGGTGGTCCTGGATCAGGAGCCTTGCGTAAATCAGATAGATGTATCCAGGTGGTATGGTCTGACAATCTTGCTGCTGTGTGAGTTAGCTCTTTTATTTCAAATGGTCCCACGTAAATTGGGTCCTTCCAGGTCTTATGTGTGAAGTTCTTTCGAAGGACCTTTTGACCCACTGAAAAAGATGAAGAAAAAGTCATATTAGGAACTTCCTTTGATTTACAAATTGCCATATCTCTGGTCAAATTTATTATTGGATTTATTTGTTTCCAATAATTTGTTATGCCATCATGGCCAGTATCAATTTCTTTTACAGGTATCCCTCTGGGATCTCGTCCTGTATGTAATTGAAAAGGTGAGATCTGCAATTTTGTACTTGGATGACACCTTAACTGTAGCACAGCCATGGGCAATAAGTCCAACCAGGTATATCTCTTTTCTGAACCTTGATTTAATGAGGCTAGTAAGACTCTAAGTCTTGTTTTTAATAGGCCATTATAGCGTTCCACTAGGCCATTAGAAGTAGGGCGATAGACTGCCACCCGTCTATGCAGTATTCCACATAAATCAGTCATATCTTTGACCAGTGAGTTTACAAAATGACTTCCATTGTCCGTTACCAATTTTTGTGGACATCCATGGGCTGGTAATATATATTTCAAAAAGGTGTCTATTACCACCTGAGCAGTTACCTTTGAACACGGAAACGCTTCCACCCATTTTGTAAATGCGTCGACCCACACTAAAAGATACCTTTTACCTTTTACTGGTATTACCATATCTGTAAAGTCCAAATGCCACTCTACTCCGGGTCCCGTTGGAATTGGAATGGATCCAGGAGAAATAACTGGACCTCGATGTACTATATTTTTGGAACAAACTAAACAGTTTAGTACAATTCTCGTGGCATAAGAAAGCATATTAGGATGCCAAAACGAGACCTCCATAGCTTTACTCATGTCAGAAGCTGGTAAATGTAATGTCACATGCCAATTATAAAAATTATTTATCAATTCAGAAGTAGATCAGGAATGGTAGACAGCAGGCCTTAACACAGACTGGTGCCATCAGTGATCACAGTCAAATGATGTCACGTCCTGCCTGCCAACTAAGGTGAGAGGACAATTTGATGAACCTGAAAAACAAGAGAGAGGACTCCAAACGATAAATCAGAACAGGGCCTCTATGTAGGCCTCAGGGCATAAATGATAATAATTCACTCAATATCTGGTCAAACTCTTAACAAAATGCCATTAGCTTAATTCTATACTCAAATTTCATGCTTCTTTTGATAGGTAATACAGAATAAAATGAATTCCTATTCTGGCCTATCCCCAAACAGTATAGTCCTGTTGAAACACTTCCACATATATCCACTTCCACAACCCTTCTATCTAACTTACAAGTGTACTTTCGTAGCACATAATCATGTACTCCTGCCATGTGGTTATTCACACTATTCACACAACTTGCACATTGGCAGTATATCTTTTACAAGCTTCAAACATCTCAGTAACCTTTCAATGAATGGGAACTTGCTTCCATCTTCTTCATAATGTGATTCCCTATGATTTAAAACTTACATTTAGATCTTTATCATGGTACACCTCACCTCTCTGGACAACCAGGTTTAAGCGTCCAGCTAAAATCATGAGACATATGATTTATGGAGAAAAGTTAGAACAAAGATGATGTCAGCAAAGTAGGCAGGTGCCTAGAAATGTTCTATAGCAGCACAAAGCATTCTCATTCAAGGTACATTAACAACTTCTTAATCTGAACATTCAGCTAAATTCCTTTACCCTGGAGGGGGCAATATCTCTGGAGTCCCAATTGCCCAAGGTAAAGGAACACAGATATATTTATCACAAGCATGATAAATTAAACACATCAAGTAGTTTAGTAGACAAACGGTTCCTTGCATAAATCACATTATTAAAACAAAAGTCTGTAATTGTGAGTCTTGTCTGTCTGCCCTGGTTTAGACCGCAAGCTCCTTTGGGCAGGGACTGTCCCTTTTTTTTTTTTTTTTCCCAAAGCAACTTGTGCATGTAATACACACAAAGATCAGCAGAGGGAGCAAGTCATCAATAAAAGAAAGAAGAGTGACATCATAAGCAAACAACTGAACACTGAAACAACGAAAATCCACATGAAACCTAAAACTTATCTCTCTGAAATCTCAATTACCGTACAGAACATACACGTGGGATATTTCACTAGACAAACATTTATTGTACAAATCCTACTGAGGTAGGTACAGAGAATAGGCAAGAAATAGTTTGCAAGTCTCATGAATAACTTAGGAATTTGCATCCCTCCCCTGCAGTGGAGGAAAACAAATTTAGTGCAATACAATTAAGCAGCTGTGATTTGCACTGCCTACGAGACTCATAAGGTTTGCATAAAAGGCAAATGAATCATGGCTACAGGCAGCTGATATGTCCCTGAAGAAAAGCACAAACTGGACCCTTCTTTTTTTTTTTTTTTTCCGAATGCAGGGTTTGTTTAATGTATCTGTGCAGAAGCGGGGAGGAAACAAGCTGCAACAAGCTGTCTCGGTAACTTTGACATAAGCTACAAATCTGAGTTTTAAAATCCAATGTTTTAGCTTTTGGGGTGTGGGATACCTTCTGTGGTTTTCTTTACATTCTTTAAGGACTATGGTCAGTAAATGAACACGATACCATAAATCTCACAGTAAATTACAACAGATGCACCGTGCTTTGAACCCAAGTGCAGCATGGAGCTATAAGAATACAAATGTTAAATCTAATGTAATAAAAGAGAAACAAAGTGAGGCAACCCATGCAGTTGCCTAGAAGGGCACTGGGATAGCACAAAATCCTGGTATACAAGGTATATAAAATTTGTAATAACTACACAATCCAAAACTCAGCTAAATAATTCCTATTTATTTATTTATTTATTTATTTATTTTAAACCTCAGAAAATGCCGTCATGCACCTTTCAGTAAATCACAAAGTTGAAAGTTAACATAGCGTGACAAAAACAGCTGGAGGAAAATCAAGGCTACATTCCTGAAGGGAGGCTTTGTATTTAACCTCCGTAATACTATACCCATAAGTCTTAAAGAAAAGCCTGAATTGTCATACCCTTTTTAACAACCAGATTCAAGAAAGATAAACAACATTATCCCCAGCAACGAAATCCTGGTGCTGCATATACAAAGCTTGCACCATCTGCTGTAGAAGAGACAAGAACCTCAATATCAATATTAATATTAGCCATTTTACATATAGTACAATAGTATTGCAAATAATAGCAAAGAACAAAAAGTGCAAGAAAAAATAAAAAAGAAAAATGGCAAGCAGCGTAAGGAAATATAATACAGAAGAGAGAATGACGTCAAAGTTATACTCACAGGATCCAAATAACAAGATAAACTCTGCCACGAGATCAGAAGATTGCAGGGCACCTCTCACGAGCTGGCCAGTATCGTAAGACCGATGCTCCTGGGCTCAATCAACAGCTCCAAGGAATGGAGTCCCTTCGTGCAGGTCGCCAATTGTACAAAATCCACAGTTGTACTAAATCCAATTATCCAAAACTCAGTTCATTCAGTTCATAGTATATAAAAAAAAATAATGTAGAAACCAAAGGTACCAAGGAAATATTTTTATTCAACTGTCAATGCCATGACAGAGCAATGCAACATCAGGTTGCATAGGAAGCAAGTATACAAGAACAGTCTCATCAGTTACAAAGCTACAGTTATAATTGCCTGCTAATACATTTCACCTCTAGTTTATATACAGTTTTTTTCTTTTCATCACACACTGCTCTATTCTTTTCATGTGAATCATGATTCTCACTAAAGCCATCTGGCGTCTAGGTTCCTTTCACTCCTTTTTTCCTTATCTGCAAAAGTTACAGCCACAAGTTTAGTTCTCTTGCCAATCGTTGTTCTCTGTTATTTTTTCTTTATGACTCATATGCACATGTTCATTCTGCAGGCCTCTGTACATTCTGTACAAGGTCAATTATATTTCAACTGCTGCTTGTCCAGCAAGCAACCATTTTCTTTCTGTTTGACTCCATTTTGTATTGCCAATTATTTACAAACCTTAGCTACACTAACCCACCAGCGTCTTTATCTCCCACCTCTTCAGTTGTTGCTGCCTCCTCCTTCCAACTGCTACATCAGTCAACATGAGAGATTTCCAGTGTAAGGACCAGGAAGTCTGTTCAAAATATTGGAGATTTAAGGGGACAGAACTCGTACTATATACTTCATACTATAATGTAGTGGAGCTCTGATCTTACTGACTGAGGTCATATAACAAAGTCTGTACAGAAACATATTAACATAGTAGATGATGGCAGATAAAGACCTGCATGGTCCATCCAGTCTACCCAACAAGGTAAACATGATAATGAAACTGTGACTGACGGTATCTTGTCTGTTGTTCCAGGCCTTGTTCAAGGATGTCGCTGCTTATTTCTTGGAAGTGGACTGGGACCTTCTGGGAGAATGGCAGAAGGAGCTGTACAAGAAGGTCATCAAGGAGATTCATGACATCCTCATCTCACGAGGTAAATACAGTGGGGGAAATAAGTATTTGATCCCTTGCTGATTTTGTAAGTTTGCCCACTGACAAAGACATGAGCAGCCCATAATTGAAGGGTAGGTTATTGGTAACAGTGAGAGATAGCACATCACAAATTAAATCCGGAAAATCACATTGTGGAAAGTATATGAATTTATTTGCATTCTGCAGAGGGAAATAAGTATTTAATCCCTCTGGCAAACAAGACCTAATACTTGGTGGCAAAACCCTTGTTGGCAAGCACAGCGGTCAGACGTCTTCTGTAGTTGATGATGAGGTTTGCACACATGTCAGGAGGAATTTTGGTCCACTCCTCTTTGCAGATCATCTCTAAATCATTAAGAGTTCTGGGCTGTCGCTTGGCAACTCGCAGCTTCAGCTCCCTCCATAAGTTTTCAATGGGATTAAGGTCTGGTGACTGGCTAGGCCACTCCATGACCCTAATGTGCTTCTTCCTGAGCCACTCCTTTGTTGCCTTGGCTGTATGTTTTGGGTCATTGTCGTGCTGGAAGACCCAGCCACGACCCATTTTTAAGGCCCTGGCGGAGGGAAGGAGGTTGTCACTCAGAATTGTACGGTACATGGCCCCATCCATTCTCCCATTGATGCGGTGAAGTAGTCCTGTGCCCTTAGCAGAGAAACACCCCCAAAACATAACATTTCCACCTCCATGCTTGACAGTGGGGACGGTGTTCTTTGGGTCATAGGCAGCATTTCTCTTCCTCCAAACACGGCGAGTTGAGTTCATGCCAAAGAGCTCAATTTTTGTCTCATCTGACCACAGCACCTTCTCCCAATCACTCTCGGCATCATCCAGGTGTTCACTGGCAAACTTCAGACGGGCCGTCACATGTGCCTTCCGGAGCAGGGGGACCTTGCGGGCACTGCAGGATTGCAATCCGTTATGTCGTAATGTGTTACCAATGGTTTTCGTGGTGACAGTGGTCCCAGCTGCCTTGAGATCATTGACAAGTTCCCCCCTTGTAGTTGTAGGCTGATTTCTAACCTTCCTCATGATCAAGGATACCCCACGAGGTGAGATTTTGCGTGGAGCCCCAGATCTTTGTCGATTGACAGTCATTTTGTACTTCTTCCATTTTCTTACTATGGCACCAACAGTTGTCTCCTTCTCGCCCAGCGTCTTACTGATGGTTTTGTAGCCCATTCCAGCCTTGTGCAGGTGTATGATCTTGTCCCTGACATCCTTAGACAGCTCCTTGCTCTTGGCCATTTTGTAGAGGTTAGAGTCTGACTGATTCACTGAGTCTGTGGACAGGTGTCTTTCATACAGGTGACCATTGCCGACAGCTGTCTGTCATGCAGGTAACGAGTTGATTTGGAGCATCTACCTGGTCTGTAGGGGCCAGATCTCTTACTGGTTGGTGGGGGATCAAATACTTATTTCCCTCTGCAGAATGCAAATAAATTCATATACTTTCCACAATGTGATTTTCCGGATTTAATTTGTGATGTGCTATCTCTCACTGTTACCAATAACCTACCCTTCAATTATGGGCTGCTCATGTCTTTGTCAGTGGGCAAACTTACAAAATCAGCAAGGGATCAAATACTTATTTCCCCCACTGTATGTCTTTTTTTATCATCTACCACACAGGCACTTTAATGGAATGGGTGCTGTTATTTTATCAGAGCTGGAAAAATCCCAGGTCCTGTGGGCTCCTGAAATTGAGACCTGGCTTCTGTTGCAAAATATAAAACGCTTACCTTAAACTTGAGGCTTCATACAAGACCAGCTGCAGTCTGTCTCCCTTTTCTGTACAACAACAGTTTGACCCTTCTTGCTGAGAACTACAACTTCTGTGTAAGAATATAAACCAGGTTTCAGTGGGTGTAAATCCTTGCACCCAAAATTGGTCGAAGATCCCGGCGCAAAACACTCTTCTATCAACAGCGCCTAACTCTGAGAACTGTTTATAGAATAGCGTTTAACTCCAATTTTTATCAGTGTCATTTTTTTGGCTCCATATACAGAACTTAGTCCTGTATGTACACACACACACTTTCATGCGCTACTCGTTCACAAGAGTAAACAGATGGAAGCTCCCCAGGTCTTCTACAAACTGCTAGACATAACTCCGGTCACCACACCCAATATTGACATCCCATCTGCAGATAATCTTATATTTATTTATTCATTTATTTGTTAAATTTGTACCCCGCACTTTCCCACTCATAGCAGGTTCAATGCGGCTTACATAATAGTAGGATTACAAAGTATAATGCAGAGAAAAACAGGCTAAGCTTAGCAGAATAATGGGGATGTGTAGATAGGTAATATTATAAGGGAGAGGGGGTAGAGGAGGTAGGAGGAGGTGCTAGTTTTAGGCTAGATTGAGATAATCAGGGATAGGGTCCGGATAAGCATAGGGAAAAAAATTGGAGGAGGGATGGTCTGAGTCATTGCCGTTATCACAGGATCAGGTAATGAATAGGTAGGTTTGTAGGGTTAGATCATGGCGTTTGGATAAGCTTCCCTGAATAAATGGTTTTTCAGCGATTTTCTGAAGGGTAGGTAGTCTTTAATAGAATGAATGGATCTGGGTAGGGTGTTCCAGAGTTGACTGCCTTTGAAGGAGAAGTTGGAATCATACGAGGATTTATACTTGTCCTTTGCAGTTAGGGTAGTGCAGGTTGAGGTAATTTCGAGAGAATTCCGACATGTTTCTGGTGGGTAGGTCGATCAAGTTGGTCATGTAGTTCGGAGATTCTTCATGGATGATCTTATAAATCAGTGTGTGGACCTTGAAGTTTATTCGTTCTTTAATAGGGAGCCAATGAAGCTTTTCACGAAGGGGTGATGCACTCTCAAATCGTGATTTTCCAAAAATGAGTCTGGCTGCTGTGTTTTGGGCAGTCTGAAGAGTTTCCAGGATTTGGGCCTTACAGCCTATGAAAATGCTGTTGCAGTAGTCCACATGGGTAAGTACTGTGGATTGTACCAAGTTGTGGAATGGTTTCAGGGGGAGATACGGTTTAACACATTTCAGTATCCACATCTTGTTGAACATTTTCTTCATAATGGATTTTGCATGAGTTTCAAGTGATAGATGCTTGTCTAGTATCACTTCAAGAATTTTCAGGTTGTTGGATATGGGGATTGTGACGGCAGGGGTACTAAGAGTAGTTGGGAGGAGTGAAGAGTGTTGGGATGAGAGGATTAGGCATTGTGTTTTCTCTTTGTTCAGTTTCATCATAAAGGCGTTGGCCCAAGAGGTTATGATGTTCATGCCAGTAGTTATTTTGTCGGAGATTTCTGATAGATTGGATTTGAAGGGGATGAATATGGTAACGTCGTCAGCGTAGATGAAAGGGTTGAGACCATGTCTGGATAGGGATTTAGCTAGGTGGATCATCATAGGATTGAACAGGATCAGAGATAGAGGAGATCCTTGAGGTACACCCAGTGCTTTTTTTGTAGAAAAAAAGATGCCGGTACTCATTATGAGCGGGATCACCACATATGGCTCCACCCCTATGATAGCCACACCCCTTATACCAGCCATGGTGCATATAAACAGACATCCTTGAAAATATTATACTAGCATAGGAGAAAAAAATAACGTGATTTTTTTTTCATTAAAAATAATTTCTGTAAGCTGTTACAGCTCCAGTATACCCAGTGCAAAATAAGACAGAAGATGTAAATTCTCAAATTGGACATATACCTTTGTTTTCTGGAGACTTTGTTTTTGTATCCATATTGGTCCCAGTCTCTGATTCTGCTGCTCTCTATCTGTTCTCTTAACTCCATTTCCAGGGCTTCCTTTCCATATATTTCTTTACTTTCCTCCTTTCTTCTTCATTTCTTGCCCTACATCCATAAGTAAAAGCTGTGTCCTCCTCTGTGGAATTGACTGGAGGAGGTATAACGTGGATCCAGCTTTTGCCTATTTTCTCCATCCATGTGCAGTTTTTCTCCTCTCTTCCCTTTCCTTCATCTCCATCCATGTTCATCTTCTTCTTTTTTCTTTCCTCCACTCCATCCATGTCCAGCACTTCTCCTCTCTCCTTCCCTCCATCCATGTCCAGCATTTCTCCTCTCTTCCCTCCCCTGTATCCATATAAAGCAATAATTCTCTCTCCCCTCTCCTCTATCCAAGTCTAGCATTTCTCCTCTCTCCCCGCCAACCCCTCCATCCATCCATGTCCAGCAATTCTCCTCTATCTCCTGCTCTCCTCTCCATCCATTTCCAGCATTTCTCCTGTTCCCTGCCCTCTCTTCCATGTGCATCTCCTTCCTCTCTTCCCTCCCCTCCATCCATGTCCAGCGATTCTCCTCTCTCCCCTTCCCTCCCATCTCATCCATGTCCAACGATTCTCCTCTCTTCCCTGTCCTCCGCCGCCATCCATGTCCAGCGATTCTTCTCTGTCCCCTGTCCTCCCCTGCCATCCATGTCCAGCGATTCTTCTCTGTCCTCTGTCCTCCCCTGCCATCCATGTCTAGCGATTCTTCTCTGCCCCCTGTCCTCCCATCCATGTCCAGCATTTCTCCTCTCTCCCCGCAAACCCCTCCATCCATCCATGTCCAGCAATTCTCCTCTATCTCCTGCTCTCCTCTCCATCCATTTCCAGCATTTCTCCTCTTCCCTGCCCTCCCATCCATGTGCATCTCCTTCCTCTCTTCCCTCCCCTCCATCCATGTCCAGCACGTCTCCTCTCTCCCCTGCCCTTCCCTCCATCCATATCCAGCATGTCTCCTCTTTCCCCTGCCCTCCCCTCCCATGTCCAGCGATTCTCCTCTCTCCCCTTCCCTCCCCTCTCATCCATGTCCAACGATTCTCCTCTCTTCCCTGTCCTCCCCTCCCATCCATGTCCAGCGATTCTTCTCTGCCCCCTATCCTCCCCTCCCATCCATGTCCAGCGATTCTTCTCTGCCCCCTGTCCTCCCCTGCCATCCAAGTCCAGTGATTCTTCTCTTCCCCCTGCCATCCATGTCCAGCAATTCTTCTCTGCCCCCTGTCCTCCCCTGCCATCCATGTCCAATGATTCTTCTCTGCCCCCTGTCCTCCCCTGCCATCCATGTCCAGCGATTCTTCTCTGCCCTTTGTCCTCCCCTGCCATCCATGTCCACTGATTCTTCTCTGCCCCCTGTCCTCTCCTGCCATCCATGTCCAATGATTCTTCTCTGCCCCCTGTCCTCCCCTGCCATCCATGTCCAGCGATTCTTCTCTGCCCCCTGTCCTCCCATCCATGTCCAGCGATTCTCCTCTCTTCCCTGCCCTCCCCTCCCATCCATGTCCAGCGATTCTCCTCTCTTCTCTGCCCTCCCATTCATGTCCAACAATTCATTCTTCCCTGCCCTCCCGTACCATCCGTCCAGCGATTCTCCTCTCTCCCCTGCCCTCCCCTTCCCTCCTATCCATGTCCAGCGATTCTCTTCTCTCCCCTCCCCTCCCATCCATGTCCAGCAATTCTCCTCTCTCCCCTGCCCTCCCCTCCCATCCATGTCCAGCGATTCTCCTCTCTCCCCTGCTCTCCCCTCTCCCATGTCCCACTTCCACTCGACTCTCTACCGGTCGCAGTGGCGAACTGGCGGACGGCGGTAGTAAAAGCAGCAAGCAGGCAGGTTCGACTTCGTCCTTCGCTTCCCTGCCCTCTCAGTGGCCTGCCCACCCTCGCAGAAAGGAAATGACATCAGAGGAAGGTGGGACACAGAGAGGGCAGGGAAGCAAAGGATGGAGTCGAGCCTGCCTGCTTGCTGCTCATACTACCGCCGCTCACCAGTTCACCGCTGTGACTTCGGTAGAGAGTGGAAGTGGGACATTGGAGAGGGGAGGGCAGGGGAGAGAGGATAATCGCTGGACATGGGAGAGGGGACTTCGGTAAATACTTGCAGGGGGCAGAACGGAACGTCGGGGAGTTGCCGGACCTCAGAAAAAAAGGTGCCGGTATGCCGAACCGGTGCGTACCGGCACAAAAAAAGCACTGGGTACACCACAAACTGATGATCAAGGAGATGAGATTGTTGAAGTTGATTTAACTTGGTAGGATCTTGTTGTGATAAAGCCTTTTACCCATCTATATATATAAAAGGCACCACCATCGTTCTATGAAGCCTCCAGCCGGAAGTGTGAAGCGCCATAGATATCTGGTTTCCCCATGAGTGAAGGAAAACAGCACAGCACGAAATCTCTCTCTCTGTAACAGTGAAGGACTCAGAGGGGGGAGGGGAGAGAGATGCCCTCACTCTCTCTGTAACACAAACACAGAACAGCAGGAAACTTAACACTGAAGGACTGGACTCGAAGGGGGGAGGGGAGAGAGGGCAGAGGGCAGGGACACACACTCCCACATGCACACTCTGAAGAAAACCTTGCTAGCCCCCGTTTCATTTGCATCTGAAACGGGGCTTTTTTACTAGTTTGATGATATTTCCGCCGATACCTAGTTTGTCCAGAAGTTGTATTAGAATGTGATGATTTACCATGTCAAACGCACTGGATAGGTCGAATTGTAGAAGAAGAATGTTATTTCCAAATGAAATTTTATTTTTGAATATAGATGTTAGTGAGTAGCACAGTTTCTGTGCTGTGGGCAGGACGGAATCCTGATTGCGACTCATGTAGAATGGAGAATTTATTTATGTAGTCATTGATTTGAGAGGTTACCCTGTTTTCCATGAGTTTCATTAGTAAGGGGATGGAGGCGACAGGGCGGTAGTTGGTAATATCACTCGCTGATTTCTTGCCAACTACTTCATTGAAAAAATCTCAAACCTACGCAAAACTCTACCTCAGGACAACACGGATATCGAAAACTTCATCAATGGCTTGGACCCAACCCCTGGTGAATACCCAGTGGACCGAATCTGGTGAAACTTCGCTCTCTTCACCGCTGATACAGTAATCCAGGTGATTAATAGGTTCTCCAACACCCACTGTCAACTGGATACCTGCCCCAGCTACCTAATAAAATCCACCCCCCACCGCTTCATAGTAGACCTTACATCCCACTTAAACTACGTGCTTCAACAAGGTCTCTTCCCTAAGGAAAATGGCAACATCCTACTCACCCCAATACCAAAAGATACCAAGAAAAAAACAGATGACATCACCAGTAGCATCTATCCCACTGATAGTCAAACTAATGGAAACAACTTAATGATTATATAAACAAATTAATGATACTACATGAATCACAATCAGGATTTTGCCCCTTACACAGCAGCGAAACAGTACTACTTATTCTCCTAACTAAATTCAAGCAGGAAATAGCAACAGGTAAAAGCGTACTCCTCCTCCAAGTCAACATGTCTAGTGCATTCGACATGGTCAACCATAAAATACTACTAAGACTTCTAGATTGGTGGAAACACACTTGAATGGATCAAGGGCTTCCTACCCACTAGAACATATCAAGTGAAATCAGGCTCAAACATATCATCACCGTGGAAAGCAGACTGCGGAGTACCTCAAGCGATCCTTTTCAACCTTATGATGACCCCACTAGCCAAGTCCTTATCCAACCAAGGCCTTAACCCTTTCATCTATGCGGACGACGTCACAATATACATCCCTTACAAACAAGATCTGGCAGAAATTACCAACAAAATCAAACTCAGCTTGAACATCATGGACTCACAGGCAAATGCATTCCAATTAAACCTCAGCACAGAAAAAACACACTGTCTCATCATCTCATATTCTGGCAACAGATCTACTACAACGGATGGACAATAAAGGCAGATACAAACCAATTCCTGGAGGGAGTGGCCTAGTGGTTAGGGTGATGAACTTTGGTCCTGGGGAACTGAGGAACTGAGTTCGATTCCTGGCACAAGCAGCTCCTTGTGACTCTGGGCAAGTCACTTAACCCTCTATTGCCCCATGTAAGCCGCATTGAGCCTGCCATGAGTGGGAAAGCGCGGGGTACAAATGTAACAAAAAAAAAAAAAAAATTCCTCCTAGAATGGGACGAGTGATGCAGATCCATATTAGACAATATTGCTCCAACCCAAACCAGAACCTCACACAGAAAGAATTCAATACCATGGTTCAATGAAGAACTGAAAAAACTTAAAACACAAGTTAGAAGGTTAGAACGTGCATGGAATAAAAAGAAAGACGACCCCACACTTAACGCCTGGAAACAACTCCAAAGAAAATACAAATATACCATAAGACAAACTAAAAGATTATATTACAAAAATGAAATTGGACCAAATTACAAGAACACACATAAACTCTTCCAACTCGTGAATAAACTAATAGATATTACACCAGTCACAACCAACATTAAAGATGCACCAGAAGCAGACAATCTCGCGAGATACTTCAATGAGAAAATCGTACAATTACGACTTAAGATACCTGTCAGTACCATCGACTATGCTGAATTCCTTGACTGTCTACACTCTGACCCTGGCGTATACCAGCAGACAGAACCTGGACCAACTTCGAGACATTATCAGAGGATATCATCTCCCAAACACTCAAAAGATATGCCAAATCTCATTGCAAACTAGATATATGTCCAAACAACCTTATGACATCTGCTCCTCAACAATTTATAGCAGACATAACGAAACACTTGAATTATATGTTACAAAATGGACTCTTCCCAAAGGAGAAAGGAAACATTCTACTCACCCCCATACCCAAAGACGCAAAGAAAAGTGCCAGTGAACTAACCAACTACAGGCCAGTAGCATCCATTCCCTTAATAACCAAACTAACGGAAGGGATGGTGACCAAACAACTCACAAACTATTTAAATAAATTCTCAATACTCCATGATTCCCAGTCAGGATTTCGGTCTAACTACAGTACTGAAACAGTACTAGTTACACTCATGACTAAATTCAAACAAATGATTGCAACTGGAAAAAACATACTACTTGTACAATTTGACATGTCAAGCGCTTTCGACATGGTTGATCATGGAATACTACTACATATCCTTGAGTACTTCGGAATTGAAGGTAACGTTCTTAATTGGTTCAAGGGATTCCTAACCACACGATCATACCAAGTGACATCTAACTCGACTACTTCAGCCACATGGATACCTGAATGCGGAGTCCCACAGGGATCCCCCCTCTCGCCGACTCTATTCATACATATACGCAGACGACGTAACGATCTACATCCCATTTAAACAAGATTTAAAGGAAATTTCCAATGACATCAACCAAAGTCTCCATATCATGCATTCAAGGGCGGATGCATTTCAGCTGAAACTTAATGCAGAAAAAGCCCAATGCCTAATACTTACCTCTCAACATAACACGAACAAATTCACCACCATTAACACACCAAACCTGAACCTTCCAATTTCGGACACCCTAAAAATTCTTGGAGTTACCATCGATCAACACCTAACACTTGAGAGCCACATGAAAAACACAACCAAGAAGATGTTCCACTCAATGTGGAAATTAAAAAGAGTAAGACCTTTCTTCCCAAGGAATGTTTTCCGTAACCTGGTACAATCAATGGTGCTCAGTCATCTAGACTACTGCAACGCACTCTACGCCAGCTGTAAAGAGCAAATAAGAAACTTCAGACAGCCCAGAACACTGCAGCTAGACTCATATTCGGTAAAACAAAATATGAAAGTGCTAAACCCCTACGAGAAAAGCTACACTGGCTCCCACTTAAAGAACGTATCACGTTCAAAATATGCTCCCTAGTTCACAAAATCATTCATGGAGATGCACCAGCCTACATGTCAGACCTGATAGACTTACCACCCAGGAATGCTAAAAGATCATCCCGCACATTCCTTAATCTGCACTTCCCAAACTGCAAAGGTCTAAAATACAAACTAATGCATGCGTCAGATTTCACCTACTTGAGCACACAGTTATGGAATGCACTACCGCGCAACTTAAAAACAATTTACGAACTAACCAACTTCCGCAAACTACTGAAGACCCATCTCTTTAATAAGGCATACCACAAAGATCAACAATTGTGAACATACACAACTCCTCCACATATATTCAGAACTGTCTTATAATATCTGCTTGTTATATTATTATCATGTTTTATCATTATCATGTTACCCAAGATCCTTCTGTAACACTAAATGTCTATTTTCTAATATATTTCCACCATTCATGATGTATTGTAAGCCACATTGAGCCTGCAAACAGGTGGGAAAATGTGGGATACAAATGCAATAAATAAATAAATAAAAATAAATAAATCCCAATACAATACATATAAACCCACAAACATAAACACCCCAGGTTACACCCTTCCTATCTCAGACAACCTGAAAATTCTCGGTGTTACAATCGACCGGAACCTATCACTAGAGAACCAAGCGAAATCTACAATAAAGAAAATGTTTCACTCAATGTGGAAACTCAAATGAGTGAAATCATTCTTCCCGAGGGAAACATTCCGCAACCTGATACAATCAATAGTATTAAGCCAGGCAGACTACTGCAATGGAATTTATGCGGGATGCAAAGAACAAATCATAAAGAAACTTCAGACCGCTGAAAACACAGCAGCCAGACTCATATTTGGAAAAAAGCTTTTTGACAGCGCCAAACTCCTCCGAGAAAAACTGCACTGGCTCCCAATCAAAGAACGTATTGCTTTCAAAATCTGCACCATGATTCATAAAATTATTCACGGTGAAGCCCCGGGATACATGACAGACCTCATAGACCTACCTACCAGAAGCACAACAGGATCAGCACAAACATACCTAAATCTCCACTACCCAAGCTGCAAAGGACTCAAATACAAATCAACCTATGCATTCAGCTTTTCCTATTTAAGCACACAACTATGGAACGCACTGCCAAAAGTCGTAAAAACAACTTATGACCACCTAATATTCCGTTAATCACTAAAAACAAACCTGTTCAAAAAGGCATACCCCACAAAAAGACCGAATACCTGCAACACAACGAAACCAAAGCATGTAATGGACATACTTTTTTTTTTTTTGTTACATTTGTACCCCGCGCTTTCCCACTCATGGCAGACTCAATGCGGCTTACATGGGGCAATGGAGGGTTAAGTGACTTGCCCAGAGTCACAAGGAGCTGCCTGTGCCTGAAGTGGGAATCGAACTCAGTTCCTCAGTTCCCCAGGACCAAAGTCCACCACCCTAACCACTAGGCCACTCCTCCACTTCACTCTTCCTCTCTAATGATCCCCAATGTGTATATCATACATGAAGCTTATTGTACCATAATATCACCTTGTATTTCTTCATACCGGAATTGGCGAATGCCGATACGGTACCATGTAAGCCTGCAAATAGGTGGGAAAATGTGGGATACACATGTAAGAAATAAATACATACAAATTTAAATGCTATTTTCCTACTTACTTACAGGTTATTCAATTGTTAATTCTGATGTCATATTCAAGATTAAGAACGAAGACGAGAAATATTTCACTCAGCATTTTGAGTGGGAGGAAAAAGAAAACCCAGATGATCTCATTAAGAGTAAGTAAATGTTTTGGGTTTGAAGGGCTCTGAATTTTCAGATCAAAGTCTCCAGGCATTTAGAGACTTAAAGTCCATTTCCTAATTTAGTATTATTCTATCTTTCATGACTCCTTCTAATGTATTTTCTCTTAACAGACGTTCCAGTTGTAACTTCTGTGATCTCACTCGGTGTTAAAGAAGAGGAAGATCTCCCCTTGATGGATCCTCCTAAATCAGAGAAGTCTGAACAGACTCACCCTCCTGTAACAAGTAAGTATAAAATTCCTCCTGCACATGTTAATAAAATCATCCGGCATTATTTAGGAATTCAGAGCTGGTGGGATAAGAAGCCATTATCCTCTCTGTAAAGCAGATACTGCCGGAGTGTGTGATTGAGCAGCATTGCTATTACTACTACGTATCATTTCTGTAGGGTTACTAGAAGTACACAGCACTGTACACTTGAACATGAAGAGACAGTCCCTGCTCATCAGAGCTTACAGTCTATTCAACCTTGGGGTCATCTTCGATTCCTCCCTCTCCTTCTCTGCACATATTCAACAAGACTGCTAAAACCTGTTGTTTTTTTCTCTATAATATCAGCAAAATTCGCCCTTTCCTTTCTGAGCACACTAACAGAACCCTCATCCACACTCTTATCACCTCTCGCTTAGGCTATTGCAACTTGCTTCTTACAGGTCTCCCACTTAGCCATCTCTCTCCTCTTCAATCTGTTCAAAATTCTGCTGCATGACTAATATTCTGCCAGTGTCACTATGCTCATATTAGCCCTCTCCTCAAGTCACTTCACTGGCTTCCTATCCGTTTCCACATACAGTTCAAACTCCTCTTATTGACTTATAAGTGCATTTACTCTGCAGCTCCTCAGTACCTCTCCACTTTTATCTCTCCCTACACTCCTCCCTGGGAACTCCATTCACTGGGTAAATCTTTCTTATCTGCACCCTTCTCCTCCACTGCTAACTCCAGACTCCGTTCCTTTTATCTTGCTGCACTATATGCCTGGAATAGACTTCCTGAGCCAGTGCGTCAAGCTCCATCTCTGGCCGTCTTCAAATCTAGGCTAAAAGGCCACCTTTTTCATGCTGCTTTTGACTCCTAACCATTACTCACTTGTTCAGTACCTTATTTTATCATCCCCACCTTAGTAATTCCCTTATCTCTTATTTGTCCTGTTTGTCCTAATTAGATTGTAAGCTCTGTCGAGCAGGGACTGTCTCTTCATGTTCAAGTGTACAGCGCTGCGTACGTCTAGTAGCGCTATAGAAATGATAAGTAGTAGTAGTAGCTCATCAGAGCTTACAGTCTATTCAAGACAGACCAATTAGAGATTAGAGAGTTAACATTTATTGTCGAAAGGGTTAATTGTAGAACAGAAGAGAATGGAGTTTCACCATGGAGCAAAAACAAACAAAAAAGGCAACAGCCTTCTCACTATGGTAGAATAATAATAAAAAAGGTAGACTGATAGAAAACATTAACACATGAAATAATTTATTAGTGTGAATCAAAAAACAAACCCGACGTGGCCACGTTTTGCCCTCAGGCTGCGTCAGGGGTCAAAACTAAGAAATAAAAACATAGATATCAAATCATTAAACATACTTCATATATATCAGCTTTCATTATAAAACATTCATACGTGTCATATTTTCAAAATAATTTCAAATAAATAACAAACAACATCAATATAGATATACAGTCAACCATGAATATCAAACAATTATATAAAAACTCATATGTGTCAATCATGATAAACATTCATGTATGTCATAAATTATTGCAAAAATTAGCTAAAAAATACATGACAATAAATAATTAAAAAAACTATATAAATAAACTGATATCAAAATATACATGAATATTCAACTAAGTTAATAAAGTTAAAAAACTTGAAATTCATCATGTTATAACATATAAAATCAATCACATGTAAAAAATTCATCAAAACATAATTCTCAAAAAAACATGGCGAAAGGAGGTGAATGATCAAAATATATGTACATACCTAAAAAAACAAGGGGTGATGGAATTCCCCTTCTTAAATACTTTTATTTAAAAACCTATAATAAAAATAATAGAATAAATTCCTTAGAGCTCATTTCACATACAGCTCATCCAAAACATGGTTGACTAGAGGCGGGGATAGCGCTGGGCAGACTTATACGGTTTGTGCTAGAGCCGGTCGTGGGAGACGGGGCTGGTGGTTGGGAGGCGGGGATAGTGCTGGGCAGACTTATACAGTCTGTGCCAGAGCCGGTGGTTGGAGGCGGGGCTGGTGGTTGGGAGGCGGGGATAGTGCTGGGCAGACTTATACAGTCTGTGCCAGAGCCGGTGGTTGGAGGCGGGGCTGGTGGTTGGGAGGCGGGGATAGTGCTGGGCAGACTTATACGGTCTGTGCCAGAGCCAGCGGTGGGAGACGGGTCTGGTGGTTGGGAGGTGGGGATAGTGCTGGGCAGACTTATACAGTCTGTGCCAGAGCCGGTGGTTGGAGGCAGGGCTGGTGGTTGGGAGGCGGGGATAGTGCTGGGCAGACTTATACAGTCTGTACCCAGAAAAGGACAGGTACAAATCAAGGTAAGGTATACACAAAAAGTGGCACATATGAGTTTATCTTGTTGGGCAGACTGGATGGACCGTACAGGTCTTTTTCTGCCGTCATCTACCATGTTACTATGACTGTATATTGATGTTGTTTGTTATTTATTTGAAATTATTTTGAAAATATAATGACACATATGAATGTTTTATAATGAAAGCTGATATATATGAAGTATGTTTAATGATTTGATATCTATGTTTTTATTTCTTAGTTTTGACCCCTGACGCAGCCTGAGGGCGAAACGTGGCCATGTCGGGTTTGTTTTTTGATTCACAGCAATAAATTATTTCATGTGTTAATGCACCATGGAGCAATACAAAGGCATTATAACATCCTCATTTTTGTTTTCCATTCCTTTCCTAATAATACCTAACATTCTATTTGCTTTCTTAGCGATGACACCTAGATCCCTTTCTTGGTCTCTAACTCCTAAAGTGGAAGCTTGCATTGCTTAGCTATAGTTCGGGTTCCTCTTTCCCACATGTATCACTTTGCACTTGCTCACATTAAACGTCATCTGCCATTTAGACACCCAGACTCCCAGTCTCGTAAGGTCCTCTTGTAATTTTTCACAACCCTCCCATGATTTAACCACTTTGAATAACTTTGTGTCATCAGCAAATTTAATTACCTCACTAGTTACTCCCATCTCTAGATCATTTATAAATATGTTAAAAAGCAGCAGTCCCAGCACAGACCCCTGAGGAACCCCACTAACTACCCTTCTCCATTGATAAAACTGACCACTTAACCCTACTCTCTGTTTTCTATCTTTTATTTTCAAATTTGTTTATTAGTTTTCACATAAGGGAACATTAAATACATTGATTCTTATACATCAATTGTCCTGTGAATACCAAGATCTACAGACATAACTTAACACTAAGTCTGGGAATATTACATACATCACTTTACTACCATACATCTACTTCTTATGGTATCTCATAGATTTTTACCGTCATAGTGTTGCTAAACTTATGACTTCCCTAAGCATATCTATTTAAGAACTTCACCCCCTATTCTCCCCTCCTTTCCCTTCTCCACCCCTCCTAATGATAATGACCATTCTGCACTCATATGATAATCTCCACTCAGCTGATCACATATTCAAGATCTGTCCTCTACCCCCGGCGGGTATGGTCTGCCAAAATGGGGTCCAAATACAATAAAAGTCCTTTTCTGTAAATCTCCGGTCCCCCTTATAGTCCGCCATTCTCCTTTCAAATTTCATATATTCCATCATCGATCCACGCCACTGTTGTAGGGTGGGAGCTTTTGTTGTAATCCACTCAGTGAGGATTTGTTTTTTAGCAGTCATGGCCCTGTGGGTGAAACTCTTAAATCCTGTTGGGGCGGGCACACCAACATTGGCTGCCCAAACAGCATCTGGGGCCCCTTCTTCCATGTTGAATCCGGACTGCCCCAATTTGACTGCCCCTATCGGACCGACCGTTCACTTGTCTATTAGATTGTAAGCTCTTTGAGCAGGGACTGTCTCTCTTTGTTAAATTGTACAGCGCTGCGTAACCCTAGTAGCGCTCTAGAAATGTTAAGTAGTAGTACTATGTTGCACCCCACATCCGTGATGTCGACTGGGTAAGCTGGTTACAAAATCTTTGGATGTTAGGGCATGCCCAAAATATATGGCCAAGTGTTGCTCCTTGCGCCCCACACTTAGGGCATGCTGTATCTGGGGAAATCCCCATGTGGAATGCCCTCCTCAGTGCAAATTTATATTCCATTTCACTGTATAAGAACATCTTGGAGGATTTATGAATCGAGAGGATATATTCCTGCATTGTCTGTGGTGACAAATTTGTTCCCAAGTCCACATTCCATGTTTGGGTCAACATCATATAATCGGGCTCTTGCAAGGACACTGTACCTTGCGATTGTAGTGAGTAGGCTGACGAAATTTTCTCCTGCACATCTTCTGTAAGGCATTCCCAAGGCAAACTGTGTACGTAATGTGCTAACTGCCAGTAATGGAAGCGATCTGTTGGTTTGAGGGAGAATTGAGTTTTAAGTTCCTCAAATGTCTTTATCCGTCCCTCTTCGGTTAAGGCCTGGTATATGTACACCAACCCGCTTCGTCGCCATCTTCGAAAACCGCCGTGTAACATTCCTGGCGGGAATTTTGGATTATCACAGATTGCCATAAATGGGGTGACCCGTCCTGAGAAATGATGACGCCGGCAGACCCATCGCCAAACTGCTCTAGCTGTAGGCAGTATATATGATTGCTGTAAGAGTTTTGGAATTTGGCCTCCTCCCGTATGTAACAAGCAACTAAAGTGCACTCCTTGTGTTAGGGAGGTTTCCAGTGGTGTATCAGAGAATTCTGAGGTGGTTCTATATCAGTCATAGATGTGTCTCATCCCACTGTCTATTGTAAGATAACGCATGCTTAACAGTCCCAGTCCTCCATATTCATGTGGTATTTGCAGCGTTGAGATTGGGAGTCTTGCCTTTCGTCCTTTCCACAAGAATCTCTGTATGTGTTTATTTAAACATTTCTCGCCTTCTTTTTTTAGGAAGAGAGGAAGAGTCTGAAACATGTACATCCACTTGGGTGCTATCATCATGTTATAAACAGCGATCCGTCCCATTAGGGACAGGGGGTAATTCTCCCACAGTCGAAGCTTTGTGCGTGTCATCTCAAGCAAGGGATCAATATTCTCCTGGTATAGCCTGGCAAGGTCTTGCGGTATATTGGTACCTAAATATCTGATCCTATCCTCCACTCTAGTTAGGGGGCAAGCGGCTCTCCCTGGATGATCTCAGTGATGTGCTGGAGCCGGCTTGCTCCGGCTCGCAAGAGCCACTTGTTAAATTTTGACAGCTCTTGCGAGCCAGTTGTTGTTGGGGGCGAGCCGGCTCCATTAGGGGAGGTAAGCATGGCAGGAGGGCGCCATCACAGGCCATGCTTACCTCCCCTCCCGCTCCCAAACACGTCCAACGATGTCCTTCGCCCACACCCTCCCCTCTCGCTCCTATCTGTCAGTTTCTCTTACCGCCCTCAAAGCGCCGCTTATTTAAAGCGCTGCTGCCCGTCTTCAGCCTTCCCTGCTTGTTTCGGATGAGTTCTTCCCTCAGTCCTGCCTTCGCGGAAAAAGGAAATGACGTCAGAATGACGTCAGAAGGCGGGACTGAGGGTAGAACTCATCCGAAACAAGCAGGGAAGGCTGAAGACGGGCAGCAGCGCTTTAAATAAGCGGCGCTTTGAGGGCGGTAAGAGAAACTGACAGATAGGAGCGAGAGGGGAGGGTGGGGGCGAAGGACATCGTTGGACGTGTTTGGGAGCGGGAGGGCAGGGGAGGAAAGAGAATTGCTGGGCATGGATGAGTAGAGGGGGCAGGGGAGAGAAATGCTGGGCATGGAAGGGCAGAGGGGGGCAGGGGAGAGAATTGCTGGGCATGGAAGGGCAGAGGGGCAGGGGAGAGAAATGCTGGGCATGGATGGGTAGAGGGGGGCAGGGGAGAGAATTGCTGGGCATGGATGGGCAGAGGGGGGCAGGGGAAAGAAATGCTGGGCATGGATGAGTAGAGGGGGGCAGGGGAGAGAATTGCTGAGCATGGATGGGCAGAGGGGGGCAGGGGAGAGAAATGCTGGGCATGGAAGGGCAGAGGGGGGCAGGGGAAGAATTGCTGGGCATGGATGGGCAGAGGGGGGCAGGGGAGAGAATTGCTGGGTATGGATGGGCAGGGGAGAGAATTACTGGGCATGCTGGGCATGGATGGGTAGAGGGGGGCAGGGGAGAGAATTGCTGGGCATGGATGGGCAGAGGGGGGCAGGGGAAAGAAATGCTGGGCATGGATGAGTAGAGGGGGGCAGGGGAGAGAATTGCTGAGCATGGATGGGCAGAGGGGGGCAGGGGAGAGAAATGCTGGGCATGGAAGGGCAGAGGGGGGCAGGGGAAGAATTGCTGGGCATGGATGGGCAGAGGGGGGCAGGGGAGAGAATTGCTGGGTATGGATGGGCAGGGGAGAGAATTACTGGGCATGGATGGGTAGAGGGGGGCAGGGGAGAGAATTGCTGGGCATGGATGGGTAGAGGGGGGCAGGGGAGAGAATTGCTGGGCATGGATGGGTAGAGAGGGGCAGGGGAGAGAGGAGAGTTTCAGGACGTGGATGGAAGGAAGGGCAAGAGAAATTCTGGACATGGATGGAGGGAAGGGAGTGAGAAGAAATGCTGGACATGGAGGGAAGATAGAGGAAGGAGATTAGATGAGGGAAAAGGAAGTGAGGAGAGAAACTGCACATGGATAGAGAAAATAGGCAGAAGCTGGGTCCACTGTACAGTCAAGTCTGCGGAGGACCAGAAATGAAGAAGAAAGGAGGAAAGAAAAGAAATAAATGGAAAGGAAGCCCTGGAAACGGAGTTAAGAGGACAGATAGCAGCAGAATCAGATACTGGGCCAGCATGATCAGAGAAACAAAGTCACCAGAAAACAAAGGTAGAAAAAAATAATTTTATTTTCATTATAGTGTTTGGAATATGTCCACTTTGAGAATCAGGTGCTGAACGTTAAAAGTTTATATTTATTTACTTATTTATGGCATTTTATCCCCTATTAAACATGAATTAGATTGGAACCTGGGATCATTTAAATTTTTTTTTCCTGGAGAGAGTAATGCATTGCCCCCCCCCCCCCCCCCCGGCTATAGCCAGCTCTGCAATTTTAGGGGGGGCACAGAGGTGGATGGGGGGGGGGGGCGCAGTGGTGGACGGGGGGGGGGGGGGCGCCGAGGTGGACCGGGGAGAGAGCCTGTTGTTAAAAATTTACCAGCACACCACTGGTTGATCTCCTCTTGGGTACACGTCCATGGCCAAAGATTTCTTTGTATTTAAGGTGAACCCTGAAATTTGACCAAATTCCTCAGTTAACTGTAACACCCGATCTAGCGAGTCAGAGGGTTGGGTAGTCACAATCAGCAGGTAATCTGCGAATGCTAGGGCTTTGATAGTTTCTTCCCCAACCCGTACCCCCCGGGATTCCTTCTGATTTCTTTAGGACTCTTAATAGGGGCTCCAGTGACAGAATGAACAGTGCTGGGGATAGGGGGCATCCCTGTCTGGTGCCCCTAGATATCCTGAATGGTTGTGCTCTTATCCCATTCACTGAGGCCATCGGGCACGCATATAGGGCTTCTATGGCATTGCAGAACCATCCCCCAACTCCCATATGCTGTAGGACTGTGAACAGATACTTCCAACCCACCTGATCGAATGCTTTTTTCAGCATCTAAGGAATACAGAGTGGTTGGAGTCTCCGTCAATTGCCCCGTTGCCATGGCCAACAGTAGCATACAAACATTTTTGGCTGCCTGTCGGTTCTTGACAAAGCCCACTTGCTCTTCTCCCACCATCCTGGGCAGTACCTTGGCTATTCGGTTAGCTAGGATCTTGGCTAGAATTTTTAGGTCGACGTTGATAAGGGAAATGGGTCTGTATGAGTCTGCCTGGAGGTCTGGCTTACCGGGTTTCAAGATCAATGAGATTAGTGCTGTATTTGCATGTCGTGGGAAATGCCCCTCCCTGACCACTTGCTCATAATAGGCGCATATCACTGGGTAAAAAGAGTGAGGTAAAAGTTTGTAAAATTCCCCAGCGTACCCATCTGGGCCCGGCGCTGACCCTATGGGTAGGGACTTCCTGTATCTCCTTTGCATCCAGGGGTGCGTCTAACTCTTTTTGCTCCCCCTCTGACAGTTTTGGTAGGCCCGCCTTCTCTAAGAAGTTTGTTATCTGCACCTCGTCCAGTTCTCTAGAGGGGCTGTGTAGGGTGGAAAAGAATTTAGTAAGGATCTCCGCTATCTCTTCGCTCTTATTGTGTATGTTCCCAGCTGCATCTCTGAGCGCCACTATTGGCTTACTAGGCCCCCATGCCTTGACTAAATTGGCTAGCATCGCTCACGATCTATTTCCAAATCTACGAAATTTGTGCTTCTGAAGAGCTAGGAATCTCTGGCCTTGTTCATGCAGTAAGGCATTGAGCATCACCTCTATGGCTCTTAGCTGCTCTCTAGTCTCTGATGTCGGATGTTTAATATGCTTAGATTTGGCTTTCCTTAAGCTTTGTTCTAATCTTTCTATTGCTATGGTTTGTTTTTTGTTTTTAGCATGGGTAAAGGCAATGATCTCTCCCCTTTGTACTGCCTTGGCTGCGCTCCATAGCTAATCAGGCTGGTCTGCATGCTCTTTATTATTATGAAGATAATCCTCCCACTTCTGCCTGAGAAATTCTTGGAATTCGCTATTCTGAAAAAGGTAGCCCGGGAACTGCCAGCTTCAAGCTTACTGATAGTATGTGGGTACTTCCTACATCAATCCACACCATGGAGTGGTCCGAAATCTCTTCCGGGCCTATCTCAGAGGCTAGCACCCATGAAAACGCTGGACGGGCCATTAAGATGTAATCTAACCTAGAAAGCGTGCCATGCGCTCTGGAGAGGTGGGTGAAGTTGCGCTCCCCCGGATGCAAACAGCGCCACGTGTCTACTAGGTTAAGGGAACGCTGGAAAAATGAGAGAGCATGTGCCCTAGGCCCCCCTCTTGAGGCCACCCTCGGGTTTCAGCAGTCAATATTGGGGTCTGCAACTCGATTAAAGTCCCCCATCACTAGAAGCTGCGCGGATTTAAATGGGAGGCACAACTGTACCAGGCTCGGGTAGAACGTTGCATCATATACGTTAGGGCCGTATACTCCCAGTATTAAGAAGTCCCTTTGTTTAACCCATAGCCGTTCTAGGATATAGCGTCCATTAGGGTCTGCTCTCACTAGCTCTGATTTTGCGGCTATCCCCTTTCGGATCAACACTGCCACCCCACCCCTGCGATCTCCAGAGGATGCCACATGAACCTCACCCACCCACTGTCTCTTCAGTTTGTCATGTTCTTCTGTGGTTAGCCTGGTCTCCTGGAGACATCCTATATCAACATTATGCCTCTTAAGACTCGCTAGAATTTTTGCCCGCTTTATCGGGGTTGTTATACCTCCCACATTCCAGGAGGCAAAGCGTGTAGTCTTAATGCTTTTTTGTACTGTGGGTGTCTGTCTGCTGTGTTGTATTCCATCTGCGCTTCCCCAGGTGCCCAGCCTCACCCGAGGTTCTGTATGCGGCTCTGCTCTTCCAGGACCCTCCCGCCTTGGTGTTGGACTTCTTTGCAAGATTGTGGATTATGGTCATTACTAATGGTCGTCTCTCCCAAATGTTTCCTTGTCCTACCTGCTGCCCTCCCTTTGCCCCAGCCCCCTCCCCTACCCTGTCCCTTACCCTGTGCCTCCAATCTATCCCCCCGACCTACCGGGTAAGAAAGATAGTAGGATCAATGATGTGAGGCTTCCCCTTCCCCTGCCATATGTGGAAGTTATTTAATTTTACTCGGTACCTCCAATTTGATGTGCCTGCCCCAGTGCTTTACTCTGTAGCAGCATAGGTCTCTCAGGCCTCTCGTTCCTTTAGAAGCTGACCTTGCACTTACTTATTTTGAGTTTGGTGTCTTTGCCAGCCATTCTTGCGCTTCTTTTGGAGTTGTGAATGTATACTACTTGTTCTGATGATTTATTCTCAGCGTGGCAGCATAGATTAGCATGAATTTTTTATTCACTTCCACTAGCGCTTGACATACTTGTCCATAGGCTTTTCGCCGTTCTTGTAGAGCAATGGAATAATCTTGAAAGATTTTGACTGGTGAGCCTTCGAAAGTCAGCGTATCTCGCTTCAGTCGCGCTCCTCTAAGGATTTCCACCTTATGTATAAAGTTATGAATTTTGATCATAACCATTCTGGGTCTCTGGAGGTTGTCAGCTTTCCGACCCATGCGGTGCACTCGTTCCAAGCAGATGGCTCCCACACCGTCCGAGAGGGTGAACTCCGCCTGCAGCCACTTTTCTATCACAGAGGGCAATGAGCGGTCAGATACTGTTTCTGGTATTCCTACAATTCTTAGATTACCCCTTCTGGAGCGATTTTCGAGTTCGTCTATCTGTTGTGATTGTTTTTGGACTGTGCGTCTCAACTCCTCTAGCTCTGTGGTTGTTCCAGCCCGTTCATCTTCTATGGCTGAAACCCTTTGCTCCAGTTCTCCCGTTCGTCTAGTCATGTCCGCTAGTAGGTTTTCAACCACTGTCAGCTGGCTGGATAGCTGTTGTAATTGTGGGTCTAGCGCCGTCTTTACAGCCTCTGTCACTTGTTGGAGCTGCGGCGGAGAGAACATCATTGCCGACGCTTCGGGTGGTGGGCTCGCCGCCATTTTGTGTTCCGCTGCGCGGGGCTTTTCCGCTTCTTTCTTTGCAGATTTTGGTGGCATTTTTGGGTCTAAGCGAGTAATAAAGTGGTCCATGCACTCGCGCGTCCCTCTCGCCCAGGATTTGATGGAGAAGGTCGAGTCAGTGATCTTTTAGTGGCGGACGGGAGGGTTCGGCCTAAGAGGGAAGCTTTTTCACCTCCACTCCCTTCAGCACATCACGTGATCCCCCCTGTTTTCTATCTTTTAACCAGTTTTTAATCCACAATAGGACACTTCCTCCTATCCCATGACTCTCCAATTTCCTCTGGAGTCTTTCATGAGGTACTTTGTCAAATGCCTTCTGAAAATCCAGATACACAATATCGACTGCCTCACCTTTATCCAAATGTTTGTTCACCCCTTCAAAGAAATGTAATAGATTGGTGAAGCAAGATTTCCCTTCACTAAATCCATGTTGACTTTGTCTCATTAATCCATACTTTTGAATATGCTCTCTAATTTTGTCCTTTATAATAGTCTCTACCATTTTGCCTGGCACCGAAGTTAGGCCATATCTCCTCTGGATCCTTTTTTAGAAATCGGCGTTACATGGGCTACCCTCCAATCTTCTGGTACCACACTCAATTTTAAAGATAAATTACATATTACTAACAATAGTTCATTTTTTCAATTCTGTCAGTACTCTGGGATGAATACCGTCCAGTCCAGGAGATTTGCTACTCTTCAGTTTGTCAAATTGCCCCATTACATCCTCCAGGTTTATAGAGATTTCATTCAGTTTCTATGGCTCGTCAGCTTTGAATACCATTTCTGGCACGGGTAACTCTCCCAAATATTCCTCGTGTAGACCGAAGCAAAGAATTCATTTAATCTCTCCACTATGGCTTTGTCTTCCCTGATCGCCCCTTACCCCTCGGTCATCTAGAGGTCTAACTGATTCTTTTGGTGGCTTCTTGCTTTTAATATACCAAAAAAATATTTTTAGTATGTGTTTTTGCCTCCAACGCAATCTTTTTTTAAAGTCCCTCTTTGCCTTCCTTATCAGCGCTTTGCATTTGACTTGACATTCCTTATGCTGTTTCTTATTATTTTCAGTTGGTTCCTTCTTCCATTTTCTGAAGGATTTTCTTTTAGCTCTAATAGCTTCCTTCACCTCACTTTTTAACCATGCCAGCTGTCGTTTGGTCTTCCGTCCTCCATTTTTAAAACGTGGAATATATCTGACCTGGGCTTCCAGGTTAGTATTTATTTTTTCACAGCGTCCACGTCTGATGTAAATTTTTGACCCTCGCAGCCGCTCCTCTGTTTGTTTGTTTTTTCACTCATCTTCTCATTTTATCATAGTCTCCTTTTTGAAAGTTAAATTCTTACATTTTGGATTTCCTGTTTATATTTACTCCAAAGCTAATATTATACCTGATCATATTATGATCACTGTTATCAAGTGGCCCCATCACCATTACCTCCCACACCAGATCATGTGCTCCACTAAGGACTAGGTCTAGAATTTTTCCTTCTGTTGTCCGCTGCTGTACCAGCTGCTCCATAAAGCAATCCTTGATTTCATCAAGGAATTTTACCTCCCTAGCATGCCCAGATGTTACATTTACCCAGTCAATATCGGGGTAATTGAAATCACCCATTATTATTGTGTTGCCCAGCTTGTTAGCTTCCCTAATTTCCGATAACATTTCTACATCTGTGTGTTCATCCTGGCCATGCGGATGGTACTACACTCCTATCACTATCCTTTTCCCTTTACATATGGAATTTCAATCCATTTTGTTTCCTGCAGAATTTTCAATCTATTTGATTCAAGGCTTTCGTTAATATACAATGCTACCCCTCCACCAATTCAATCCACCCTATCACTATGATATAATTTGTACCCCGGTATGACAGTGTCCCACTGTTTATCCTTCTTCCACCAGGTCTCAGAGATTCCTATTATATCTCATTTTTCATTTAGTGCAATATATTCTAACTCTCCCATCTTATTTCTTAGGCTTCTGGCATTCACATATAGACATTTCAAAGTATATTTGTTCCTATTTACATCATGCTCAGTACGTGACAGTATTTATTTGCTATCTTTTGTCTGAGTTTTATTTTTATTTAAGGACACCTGATCTACTATGGTCTTTTTTGCAACCTCACTATCAGGATATCCTATCTTCCCTGTTTTGTTGATATCTTTGAAAGATACCTTATCCCGAACCATGTGCTTTTGAGCGACTTTCAGCCTTCCCCCCGTTTCTAGTTTAAAAGCTGCTCTATCTCCTTTTAAAATGCCGATGCCAGCAGCCTTTTGGAATAGGCTCCCCCTTCCCAAGAATGTTGCCCAGTTCCTAACAAATCTAAAACCCTCCTCCCTGCACCATCGTCTCATCCACGCATTGAGACTCCGGAGGTCTGCCTGTCTCTTGGGCTCTGCGCGTGGAACAGGTAGCATTTCAGAAAATGCTACCCTACATATTCTGGATTTGAGCTTTTTACCTAAGAGCCTAAATTTGTCTTCCAGAACCTCTCTCCCACATTTTCCTATGTCATTGGTACCCACATGTACCAAGACAGCTGGCTCCTCCCCAGCACTATCTAAAATCCTATCTAGGTGACATGTGAGGTCCACCACCTTCACACCAGACAGGCAAGTGACCAGGCGATCCTCACGTCCAGCAGCCACCCAACTATCTACATGCCTAATAATCGAATCACCAACAAAACCCGTGATGACAGACATTTCCATTATATTTATGCAGTATTAGCGTGTATAACACGTCTGTTTGTAGCTGTTGAGAAAGGAGTTGCTCACCACAGCATGAAAATATCGGGGTATTTCTAGAATACATTTTTGATGATGATCAGTACAGCAGAACCCTTCTTTTTTTTTTTTAATTCTGTACCAGTGGAGGTGCCTGTGAATAATTCTGTGGTAACTTTAAAAAAAAAACTAACATATTTTGCTTTCTTTTTCTTATAATAGGTTTCTACAATGTCAGGCCTGACATTTTAATCCAATTTGAGCAAAAAGGATTCAGAACTGAGCCTCAGGGATCTGAGGAAACAGGAAACCTGACCACAACAGGCAGATGTGAGGAACTGCCTGAAGCATGTGATGAAGCTATGATTAAAGCTAGTAATGAGGTGATACAAACTTTTCCTATAAGAAAGATTCCCTCCTGTGGACCAGGGATAGTGAGAATGAGGTGTTATAATCACAGCCTCTGACTTCTAACTCTTGTTGTGTAGATAATGTGTTTGTTCTATTTTTTCATATTTTTACTTTTCTTCTTTCATTTATATTCTCTTTTTTTTTGTTTTATTTTTCATTTCTTCTTTCTCTTGTTCTCCCTCACCCTTATCCCATGTCGCTCTGTCTCATCTCTTCATCTTTAGTATCTATTGTCTCTCATCCTTTGTTAATTTTTATAATCTTCCCTATATCTCTCACTCTTTCTGATCTCTCTGTATCCACTTTGCAATCTGTTTCCTGCTGAATTTTTACTCTGTTTCACTCAATTTCCTCGTTAACATATAGCACTAACAGCCTCCAGTTTAATCCACTCTGTCATGATGATGTAATTTCTACCCTTATATGCCTATTATATGAGGTCTAACTCTCCCATCTTAATTTTTCAGGCTTCTAGGATTTGTATACAGACATTTCAAAGTGTGTTTTTTCTCTGTATTTACAATTTTCTTAGTAGTTGTCGGGGATAGTTAGCAGTCTTCACTCTCCATCTGCTCTTCCCTTGAAGGCATCTGCCTATGGGGGAACAGTTTTACTATGGTTTTTCTTATTGTTGGAAGGTTGTCTCCATCAAGTATGTTTTTCTTTTTTCCCCAGGGAGAGTTGCAGTGGTTTAGTATGGGGGGGGGGGGGGGGTCTCTTGGGGTTCTGTCTATTATTTGACATCTATTTGTCTTCTTTATGTGATCTTTTGTGACAGAGTATTGTTGTCAGTTTTTTTAATTTTTGATTGCACTTTTTCTCTAAGTCTTCTGGTTCTCATCAGTCACAGATAGTTGAGCATTTTAGTGAGATCTCAGCACAGTGTGGTCAGAATGGCCTAAAAGACTGAGATGATGGTGGTACCTACTGATCAGCTGCATTTTTGTCTTTACCCTCCTTTCTTGAACCTATTCCAATTCAGCATCAAATCTGTTATCTAGGTGTAGTACTTGACTCTGCTGATATTTCACCCACAGGTTTTTGTAATGTGTTTTTTGTTTTTGTATCTTTATTTGCTGCTTCATCTTCACATGTCAGATGGTTTTTGTATGCTGACAGAATTGTTGATTTTATCTTTATTTGATTACCTTAATATTCTATATTTCCTCAACAACCCTCCAGACCGGTCAAGACGCTTGTGTTATACACTCCTACCAGCAGAGGGAGACAGAGAACACCTGACTTTGAACACTGTGGGGCCCTTTTACTAAGCCGTGGTAAAATGTGGCCTGTGGTAGTGTAGGCGCGTGTTTTGGGCACGTGCTGGGCCAGTTTTTACTGTGTCTACAAAAAAGGGGCTTTTATTTACTGCGACTGGAAAAGGGCCTGCAGTAAAAATAAAACCGGCCTGAGCCCTTAACGCTACCCATTGATCTAGCGGTAAGGGCTCACGCACTCCACACGTGGTGACCGTTCGGCGTTCGCCAAGTGCCAATTACTGCGGGATCCAGTGCCTAGGTGGAAATAAATAAATAATTCATCCAAGCATTGTGGGCACACGCCAAATCTGAAGTTACTGCTGTGCTGGCCTGACGGTAGTCTCATTTGGGCGTGCGCTGCACACGTGTACAGCCTACCACAGCTTAGTAAAAGGGGCCCTCAACCAGCTAGTATTTCTCATTCTCCAGCAAAGGGTAAACGTGGCGGTCTTTTAGGCCCTAGGGAGTGCTTTGGTGCTCTGTGGTTGTTTTTTCTTTGGGGGCTTTTCTTCTTCTTGAGTTTTTAGCCTGGAAAAAAAAGCTGTGCCTGGTTCCTTGTAGTGCTTCTTGGGTTCTGCAGTGTGGGTCCGGTGGGGCCCCGTTTCCCCTTGGGGTGTTAAACCCAGTTGGCCAGGTCCCTCCCTGTTCTCTGGTCTCTGGAGTGGACAGCTTTGTGCATCTGTTGTCGTGTCTGGGCGGGAGCCTTGAGTGCCTTCCTCAGCCTTCAGCAGCGGGGCTTCTTAGTTAAGGTTCCTAGTCTGTATTCCTTGCTGTTTTTCCAGGTTTGACAGCAGTGCATCTGCTTGCGTTGTGTTAAGAGTCACATCATTTTAGGCATCTGCTGTATGCGCTGGGTTTTTCCAATCTATTATACACCACAAGTTTTCCGTTTTTAGAGTTGCTCCTTTCAGAAGGTTTCAAATTAGCCCCTGACGCAGCCCTTGGTGGGCGAAACACGGCCTGTTTCGGGCAATTTGTTTACATGCGGTATCTTCAATAAAATCTTTCTGATGTTATATTGATCTGCTGGCTTCTTTTTCCATATTGGATTTTGCAGATTTATTTATTGCATTTGTATCCCACATTTTCCACCTATTTGCGGGTTCAGTGTGGCTTACAATACATTGTATTGATGGAAGTACAATTTGTTACAACTCAATTATGGTTACATTGTGAGGAGTAAAGAGATAACAAAGTCTACGTATCACAAGGGGAATAGAACAATGGAACAGAACAATGGAATAGTGGAAGAACAACGGATACTGATAGGATTACAGAACAATGGCTAGAGAACGTTTGGTTATAACATTTTTACCTGTAGATTAAGGTTTGAGTTAGAATTTCGGGGGATAACAGTATAAATGAGTATGTATTGATGCAGTATAACAGCATGCGTGGGCTTCATGTGTTTTAATCCTTTCGATAGATTTGTTTGAAGAGATAAGTCTTCAATGATTTGCGGAAGTCGGTCAGCTCGTAAGTCGTCTTCAGGTTGCGTGGTAGTATATTCCAGAATTGCGTGCTCAAATAAGAGAAGGTTGATGCATGTAGCACTTTGTATTTTATGCCTTTGCAATTTGGGAAGTGTAGGTTTAGGAAAGTTTGGGATGATCTTTTAGCGTTTCTGGGTGGTAAGTCTATTAAGTCAGACATGTAGGCTGGGGCTTCACCGTGAATAATTTTGTGAACTAGTGTGCATACTTTAAAAGTGATTCGTTCCTTGAGTGGGAGCCAGTGTACCTTCTCTCGTAAGGGTTTTGCACTTTCGTATTTTGGTTTCCCGAAGATGAGTCTGGCAGCTGTGTTCTGGCCTGTTTGAAGTTTCCTCAGAATTTGCTCTTTACAACCTGCGTACAGTGAGTTGCAGTAATCCAGATGGCTGAGTACGAGTGATTGCACTAGGCTGCGGAAGACGGATCTTGGGAAGAATGGTCTTATTCTTTTCAGTTTCCACATGCTGTAGAACATCTTTTTGGTTGTGTTGTTTCCGTGAGTTTCGAGTGTTAGGTGGCGGTCAACAGTAACTCCAAGGATTTTTAGAGTATCTGAAATAGGAAGATTTAGTTTTGGTGTGTTTATAGCGGTGAATTCATTCGTGTTGTATTGGGAGGTGAGTATCAGGCATTGAGTTTTTTCTGCATTCAGTTTCAATCGAAATGCATCTGCCCAGGTGTTCATGATGTGTAAGCTTTGGTTGATTTCGTTGAAGATTTCTTTAATGTCTTGTTTAAAAGGGATATATATTGTTACATTGTCGGCGTATATATATGGGTTGAGGTTATGGCTTGATAAAAGTTTTGCCAAGGGAATCATCATTAGGTTGAAAATGGTTGGTGATAGGGGTGATCCTTGCGGTACTCCACATTCTGGTGTCCATGCTGCAGACGTAGTTGAATTTGATGTAACCTGGTAGGAGCGCAGGGTTAGGAACCCCTTGAACCAGTTTAGGACATTGCCTCAGATGCCAAAATATTCAAGTATATGTAGTAGGATTCCGTGGTCAACCATATCAAAGGCACTTGACATGTCAAATTGTAGGAGGAGTATATTGTTGCCGGTTGCAATCATTTGTTTAAATTTAGTCATTAATGTAATTAGTACTGTTTCGGTTCTGTGATTCGATCGCTTGCCTTGTTGTTTTTTGGGACTGCTTTTGGTTCCTGTCCATATGTTCCGGCTTGCTTATCTGCGTCTGCAGTCCCTGCCTTGCTGGTGTGTTAGCCCAGTGCTGGTTGGGAGAGGTGTTGCCTGCCACTCCTCGGCAGGGGTCCAAGGGCTCACGATTGCTCCAGAGTCCGTGCCTGCTTGTTTTGAACCTGAGAACCTGACAAATGCCTAGTTCTTCCATTCTGAGGGAGTTGCATTGGACACCTGTAAAATATCGCACACTACTTAAACGTCTTCCTTCTAGAAACCTTCATTCTTCTTAGCAGTGCTGTGTTATAAAACTTGTATGAGACAGTGTGTGTTTTCAGTATGACGTATACAACTGGAACAATTTACCTGTGAAGTTGTGGTGTGTGTAGCATTATTTGATGTTTTGAAAAAAGATAAAGGCTTGACTGCTTTCTTCTACTTTCCCATTTTATTTTGAATGATTTTCTGTTTCTGTTATTGTTTCTTTTTATGTGAACTATTACATATGTTTGTTGTAAACCATCTAGAATTATGTTGATAGGTGTATGATTAAAGAAATAAAATGAAATGAAAAAATAATGAAACTCTGACATAGGGTGTCCTGTTTGCTGTTCTAGGCATTGGTCACTTTCAAGGATGTTGCTGCTTATTTCTTGGAAGTGGACTGGGACCTTCTGGGAGAAAGGCAGAAGGAGCTATACAAGAAGGTCATCAAGGAGATTCATGACATCCTTACGTCACGAGGTAAATATGTTTCTCTATCATCTACCACACAAGCACATTATGGAATCAGTAGTGTAAAAATCACAGGAACTAGATACCATGGGCACCTGAAATTTAGATCCTGGCTTCTGATACCATCCCATATGCAATAGGAGCCTGTGAAAGACGACACCACTGCTACAGGATCTGCAAAAGATGCTGCTCTCTGTTGTAAGATAAACTAGAGGCTTCACACAGCACCAGCAGGAGTCTCTCCCATTCCTATACAGAAGACCAGAGAGAGATTTCCTCTGAGACTTCTGCATAAGGTCATGACATATCAGCTGCACACAAGTCAACTATACTGTACAACGTATAACCTGTCCAAATGATAACCAGAAGCTTGGCAGCTGCAATGCCTCCACCTAGGAGGGAAACGAAGAGAAATCTCTATACCAGAAAACCTCTATGATGTAATCTTAATCAAGTGCCTCTTCTCTCCAAGCTTTGTTGGTCAAATATACACACCCCAAGATACCTATACACAGACCTCCATGCACAAATAACGCACTGCTCCTTCAAAACATGAAGCAGAGCGAACCTCCCGAGGGATTCTACTAATACAATTTAAATGTAATTTTCCTACTTCTTATTAACAGGTTATTCAATTGTTAATCCTGATGTTATATTCAAGATTAAAAAAGAAGATGAGAAATATTTTATTCAACAATTTCAGAGGGAGGGAAATGAAAATCCAAATGACTCCACCAATGGTAAGTAAATGTTTTGGATTTAACAGGCTTTGCATTTTTAGATCATTAACATCAAACATTTGGACACTTAAAATCAGTTTCCTAATTTAGTATTATCAGATACCTGGTGAATCCTTGTGAATGTGTTTTCTCATCACAGACCTTCCAGTTGTAACATCTGTGTTCTCAATGAGTATTAAACAAGAGGAAGATCTCCCCTTGATGGAAAATCCTGAATCAGAGATGTCTGAACAGACCCTGCCTTCTATAACAGGTAAGTATAGAATTCCTCCTGCACATCCAGGAATTCTGCGCTGCTGAGATAAAAGGTTGTCATCTCCTCTTCTCCTCCCTCTGTTTGTTTCCCTACTTTGGACAGATTAAACTGTCTGTGGAGATGGAGGAGGCACGGATAGAGGTGGGTATCCCAGCGGTGAGATCTGGTCTGCAAAATCCTTCACCCTAGAGTATCTTGGGGTTGTGAAATCTGTACTGTTGAAAGGCCTGCTGGAGGTGGAGAGGCTTCAGCACTGTTGTGGAGGGACATGACTGATGAACATGGTTCAGTTTGACTTAGTCATGGGCATTTTGTGTTGTTGATAGGTTAATGCAAATCACAGTATATAATGCAGTTTATCGTAATGATACCATTCCCAATTCCAAATGGCGGCCACAACCTCATGCAGGCTGCCACGGGAAGTCGCAACTGCCATTTCTAACTTTATGTTTATTAATTTTCTAACAAAGTAACTGACAGCATCTCTTAACAGAAAAAATTAAGAACAAGTGTACATTTTGTTACACAACAAACTGCTACCTCCAATAATGAAAAACTAAAAGTAGACCCTCCCCATCCCTTATCTCTCCCCTTCCCCAAAACTCAGATTGTCCTTCCAACTGGAGGAATCGCCCCACATTTCTTGATATTTGCATTTATTAGATTTTAAGGTAGTCAATCTATATCGTTGCATATAATATACAGCATGTATGCCAATGTGAGGCCAATCAGCAGTCGAACTGCTGTAAAAACCAATAGCATTAATGTATCAGTAGCTCCCGTTATCCCTTCCACTCTCCCACTTAGTAGGGCATTTTCCATAGTACATACTATACGAGTCTAGGGTAACTGTTGCCCATATGCAGATACCTCCTTCCATAATTTCTGAACCCTAGGACATTCTCACCAGATGTGAGTATATATTCCCCTCTGGCTACACCCTCTTCAACATAAACCATCCCCTTTCCTCATAATGGCTTGCAGTCTAGATGGAGAGTAATGCCATCTCACCAGTACCATAAGACCGTTCTCAATAATGTGAGGTGCATGTGACAATTTATGACATCACAAGAAGATATCTTTCCAGTTCTTCATAGAAAACTCTCTCAAGCCCTCTCCCATGCCCCCCTGTAGGTAGCCTTCCATTCATCTAAGGTGTTGAGGAGCAACAAACGATATATAACCCCTGCCAACTTGTCCACCCACTAAAGTTTCAAAAGCTGACTTAAGGCCTCCACCCCCTGATATTAGTTGTTCTACCTGAATGAAATGTTTATCTTAAAAATAAGGGAATAACATCTCTAGCTGCCAGTTGATAGTGAACTTGTAACGTTCCAAAATGTAGAATTTGGTTATCTCCTATTGAGCAAAATAGAGAAGATCATGTCTTTCCCATCTTTGAAACAAGCTATTGCCTAGCTCGGGTACAAACTTATCCGTATGTCCCATGTCTTATTCTTCAATAAATGGGGATGTGTCTTGAGCCATAGGTTCATAGTGATCCTCGTAAATGGGTTTTGAACCTCTTGAATGTGTTTGAGCATGCTAGCTGCCCAGGAGAGAATCTTCAACTGAAACGTACTAGCCTCTTCTTCTGCTAGCACCCATTGTTTGGGTTGGGTTGGGGGTACCTGCTACTCTAACACTGCCTTAGGTTGTGCAGCTTGGTAGTATTTTCCCAGACTGGGTATAGCCATCCCCCCATTCCTTTTAGACTGGAATACAGCCTCCTGGGCTACTCTGGATCTCTTCCTTCCCTATATAAAGCTACTGCTATCATTTATTTATTTATTAGGATTTATTTACCACCTTTTTGAAGGAATTCACTCAAGGCGGTGTATAGTAAGAATAGATCAAACATGAGCAGTAGGCAATTAGAGCAGTAAAAATATTCGAGGTTTCCACGCTAGACGTGCCTTCCAAAAGATAACATAACTGTGACGAAACACTGGGTTTCTAAGCCTGAAAACTGTATTATTTCATGAAATGTTTTTCTACTAGTTGGTCAGCAGATGGCTCTTGTTTTGAGTTTTAAAGCTGTAGCAGAAAAAAAGGCTTTCTCTTTTCCAGTTTAAGCTTATGGAAAGGCAATCTGCAATCATTGGCCAGATACTTTCAAAGTTGATGCCCTGGGGCTCTGATTAGCCCTGGACTTCAAACTAGCCAGGAGGTACTGGATTTTTCTTTATTCTCAGTGTGGGGCTACAGAGGAGGAACATCTGTGTCCTGAGATCCTGTTCATGGCTTGTGAACAGTTAAGTTCCTGAACTCCCCAGGTGCTATTCAGGTAGTAACAAGTAAGCTCTTTGAGCAGGGACTGTCCTTTTTATGTTAAATTGTACAGCGCTGCGTAACCCTAGTGGCGCTTTAGAAATGTTAAGTAGTAGTAGTAGATAGTTTTAATGTTGGCCCTTGTTTTAGTGGTTATCTGTTATTGCTTGCTGTACTTTTTCATCTGTTTTTTTCAAACATTCACTGTTCATTTTCATGATAATAAACCTATAGTTTATTAGTTCTGCCGTCCTGGACTGACTAATAATCCTGGTTTCCTTGTCATCAACAGCAGATGAATCCATTAACTGATGAGTTGTATCCACCTACCAGCAGGTGGAGATAGAGAACACTGAAAGTACACAATGATCCTGGACATCCAGCCCCTTCTATCTTCAGTATATCTCTATCTCCCAGCAGGTGTGGACGTCACTTTCTCAGCTCCTGGATTTCTGCCTGGGGTGGCACCTGTGCTTTGCCAGTCGATCGGGGGGGGGGGGGGGGGGGGGGGGGGGGGTAGGGCTGGTGGTGCCCACTTTAAAGGCATACTTAGTTTTTCCTGTCCCTGCCTTACCCCATTCCCCCTCCTCCCTGGATTCCCTCTGTGGCTGCCTGCCTCCAACTTTCCTTACAGTATTAAAAAAAAAAAAAAAAGAGGCTTGCTTTTAACAGCGCAGCAACTTTTGAGGCTTTCTCCAGCACTCCTGGAACTTTACAGCCTGACCGGAGCTCATTTGACTCTGTCTCCAGAGGTGTGGAGAGTGGTGTCCAGGTCCTCCATGGATGTTCCCGCTGACAGCGTACCTGTGCGGGGTAAGTTTTGGTGCAACGCCGCCACTTTGTTTTTATTTTCCGCCGAAGAAGGGTGATGGCTGCTGAAGCAGTTAGGCACTGCTTCCGATGTGGAAAATGCAGGACAGCTGCGGGGCTTTGCTGCACATGCTGCTTAGACACTAATGCTAACAAGTATCTCATTCAAAGTTGGGTCCGGTGATTGGTACTATTGAAGCAAAGATCTTCACGCTATTTTGGAGTTTTCTACTACTCAAACATATAGAAAAACAGTGTCTTAACCATTCTCATATTCTCATGTTTTTCAAAGGCAACCTCAGCGGCGCTCATTACCAGAAATTTAGATTTGGCAATGTAACTAGCGCCCACTTCTTCATTGGTTCAGCCAATTTATTTACTTTTAAATTTCAAACTCTTTTTATATTTTTATCAGTTTAGTTACTTATCTTTAGTGATCAGACCAAAGGGTTCAACTGCCCGACATGCATGTTTCGCTCTACATTGAGCTGTGTCAAGGGCTATCCCCTAAAATAGAAAACCCAATATATGCGGCCATTGTCAGTGGTGTAAAACAGGAATGATGGGCCCTACTTGGTGTGCCCCTGGTAAAGATAGCATTATTTGCTTAAGAGAAAGAGTTACATGTGACTCGAATAACGTGGTATATAGCATCACCCGTCCCTGTGGATTGATTTATATAGGGAGAAGTGCTAGATCGATTAAGATCCGTCTAACAGAGCATAAATCCAGAATTACCACTCAGAATATACAGGCTCCTTTAGTAGCCCACTGGCTAGATAAAAAATCATACAGTAGATGAAATACGCTGGAGAATCCTGGAATATGTAGGCCCAGGGGAGGAGGGAGGCTCAGTTAAAAAATTGTTAAATTATCGTGAACAATTTTATATTTTTTCTTTAAATACGGTATCGCCGGCTGGCTTAAATGCCGAGCTAGAATGGATGTCACTGATTGGTTAGATTAGTGATACCCTTACTTTAGATGTCCAATAGAGCCCGGGGGAGGATCCATGATGTCAGAGCTAATTAAAATATTTAAGTAAGAGATGAGAACGCCGGCGCCATCTTGAGAAGGGGTAAACCCACTATAATAAAGTAGAGCTGACGCTGGGAGAGACTGTAGGTAAGAGTTTCTGATATGTAGAATTTTAAATAACATAGATTTTGAAAACTTATGAAGGAAGGTTTTCTAATTGCTAGGAAAATATACTAATATATTGGGTTTTCTATTTTAGGGGATAGCCCTTGACACAGCTCGATGCAGAGCGAAACATGCATGTCGGGCAGTTGAACCCTTTGGTGTGATCACTAAAGATAAGTAACTAAACTGATAAAAATATAAAAAGAGTTTGAAATTTAAAAGTAAATAAATTGGCTGAACCAATGAAGAAGTGGGCGCTAGTTACATTGCCAAATCTAAATTTCTGGTAATGAGCGCCGCTGAGGTTGCCTTTGAAAAACATGAGAATATGAGAATGGTTAAGACACTGTTTTTCTATATGTTTGAGTAGTAGAAAACTCCAAAATAGCGTGAAGATCTTTGCTTCAATAGTACCAATCACCGGACCCAACTTTGAATGAGATACTTGTTTGAATTTACAGGGGACTGGAATATAGTTTTTTAAAACTAGCCACGTTTTGATTTTTAGACACATGCTAGCATGAGCTTGGCTGGTGGTGATTCTTCCCGCCCAACGGAGTTTGCAGCGGGCGCCATTTTGGTTGCGCCGTGTGACTCCACCCTCGCTGTGGCTGAGGAGTCTGAGTGCAGAGGGACGCCTCTCCTCAAGGTTTCTACAGAGGCTCATTCCTCTGCTTCCCCTAATATAGGAGCAGATGGTCCGAGTGCGTTTTTTACCCCTGAATTTGTTCTGCTGATGCATAGGGCCTTTATGTTAAAAAAGAGCCCTGCCTGAGCCTTCTGAAAATTTACTGCGGACTGGATTGCCTCCAGGTTTTGAAATCCCAGCGTCTGCTGGAGACTTTATCTCAGCTCTTGGCTGAGGCTAAACGCAGATGAGTGACTACACCGTCTGAGGGTGCTTCTCCGTCACCCCTTTCTCCCCCGTTGTCTGGTTTCAGGGATTCTGATGGGTCTGGCAAGCCCTCACGGACTGATGATCCAGAGAAGGGTAGCTGCATGCCACAGGAGTTGGATAACCCTAAAGCGGTACGGATTTTCCACCGCAACGAGCTGGCAGCTCGCATTTCTGATGCCTTACAGGCCCTCAGTATTGACGATCCTGACGTGGCCACAGCCTCTTCTATTAACCCTAAAATGGCCAGTACTAGAAAGCCTTCTCGGGCTTTTCCAGTGCATGACTCCATCCAAGAGCTTATTACAGCTCAATGGTCTGAACCTGATGGCCCCTTGAAAGTGGCTAGGGCTATGTGTCACCTTTACCCTGTGGGTGAATCCCACTTGTCCCTCTTTGGGATGCCTAAGGTGGGCGCGTTGGTCACTGCGGTGACTAAGAAAACTACTCTCCCTGAGGGGAGGAAGTGACGTCACCATACCGAATGGACGCATGAGAGCAGAGTTCCCGCTTACCCCTTGGGAATAGCGATTCTCAAACCAGACCAACAACGAGCGAAAGACAGCGATTTCATGCGCTAACCTCTCAAGACACGACGGAACTACTGGTCGATGATCCAGCAGCCTGCAACGGCTAACTTGGCGAGCTTTGTGTACACGTCTCGGGCGGAGACGTGGAAAAACAAAATGGCGGAGTCAGGGAAACCGCCAACGCCGCCAGAAACGGCAGGGTCTCGCGCACAAAAAGCTATGCTAGAACAGAAAGAGGGAGTAGAGGCCAGAATGGCGATCCCCACGGAACTGAAAGATTGGCTCCAGGAAATTAGCGCTAACTTGCAATCGCTGCGCTCAGAAGTGGTAACGCTGGGGTCTGACCTCAGGGCCGAAATCCGGGAGCTGGGTTCGCGACTTGAAGATATGGAAACGCAGCTGGAGAATCATGGCGAGGCCCTGGGGCAAGTAGATGAGCAAATATCAGAGTTGCGCTCCGCCCAACAGCAGCAGTTAGAAAAGCTGGAAGACCTAGAGAACAGGGGTCGCCGAAACAACTTGAGATTCCGGGGCCTTCCAGAAACTCCCACTTATCAAAACTGCGAAGAAGTGATACAAAAGATTGTGATGGAGCTAATGAGCACGGGGGGAGCGCAAACTGCGGAAGTGGACATACAGATAGAGTGAGCACACAGGGCGCTGGGCCCAGTGAGGAACAACGCACCAAAGGATATAATTGCTTGCTTTACTAGCTACAAGCTCAAGGAGCAAGTGCTTAAAGCATCTCGCCAAATACAGGACTTCACCTGGGACTCCTACAAGATAGAGATATATCAGGATCTGGCAGCGGCGACCCTGAAACGGAGAAGCGAGTTTCACCCATTCACGAGGATACTACGAGAATCCAACATCCAGTATCGATGGCGGCACCTGTTTGCACTTGTTTTCTACAAAGAAGGTAAACAGCACCAAGTGCGTTCCCTGCCGGAAGCGAGAGTGGCCTGGCCAGAAATCGAGATGGAAAAGGATCTGTAGGAAGTTAATAGCACCCAATGACAGGCATCGCAAAATGCCCCACCGAAGTGGAAATGAGCAGGGAAGGGGCCGAAACATCTGCAGCGACAACAGTCGACGGCGAGGATCACCTGATTGCGGGACTAGAGAGGAAAACTTAACGCCTGAGAACAGAGGTATATGGACATATATGCCCAAATTGAGACTGAAAGGTTTGGTTTAACATGTTAAAGTTTAACTGTTGGGGTACACGGTAAGCGTTCCATAGCTCACTTTCTCTCATACATGGAATTCAGTGGTACGCTACTGGGAGCCATAAAGAAATGGAGAAACAAGGGAAATGGGGAATGGGGGGACATGTGGCAGACTGGGAGAAGAGAGACACAGGGAATGGGAGAGAACACAGGGACCAGACACATGGGGTACCATGCTATGGGGATGGAATGGCAACAGGGCCGGCGAAATAAGTGGTGGAGACTTGATTCCAATGGCTGACATAAAATGGTTATCACTTAATGTTAAGAGGCTGAACATCCCTAGGAAACGCCAACTCCTATTTAGAGAATTAGCCCGCCTACAGGTAGACATAGCGCTAATACAAGAAACTCATCTTAAATGAAAATATGAGCGGCTTTGCTCCCATAAAGGTTACCCAAATATATACTTTGCATCATCCATGGGAGGAACAAAGAGTAAGGGAGTGCTCATAGCCCTGCGAAACTCTAAACCCTGGGAAGTCAAGAAGGTTATACGGGATAAAGAGGGCCGGTACTTGCTCTTGGTATTGTTCTTAGCAGGGGCAATCCTACACGGTGGTTAATGTATATGGGCCCAATGTAGATCAGAGAGAATTTTACTTAGAACTGGACAGAGTGATCGGGGCACACATGGAGGGCTCCTTATTAATAGGGGGGGACTTTAATGCTACACAACAGCCGAATATGGACAACTCCTTAACAGGAGAGCAATATGCCAAGCAAAACAGGCGCCGGTTACGGGAGATGGTAGATCGCTGGCACCTGGTTGATCTCTGGCAGAGGGCGCACCCCACACAGCGTCAATATACTTACTACTCTACGGTCCATAAGACTTCCTTGCGAATTGACATGTGGTTGGGAGATGGGAGGACACTAGGACTCACAGCCTCGGTTGAGATTATTCCATGCACCTGGTCCGATCAGTCCTCAGTGCTCCTCCAGCTGAAAAGCTGGGGGTCTGCCAAAATTCGGCGACCTTGGCGTCTAGATGACGCACTCTTAACAGATCCAGACAATGTCACTAAAATTGAAAACCACATTAGAGATTATATACAAATTAATGACAATGGTGAGGTTACGCCGGTGGTCCTATGGGAGGGCTTTAAGGCCGTTATGAGGGGCCACCTTATAGCTTTGAGCGCCCACTGCTGGAAACAGCGCTCAGCAGAGGAACATAAATTAAGAGCAGACCTACAACACCTAGAGCATCAGAGACAGGGAGGGGACACTCAGAAGTCTGAGAAGTGCGAAGATCAAATAAGGAAGATCAGGGGACAGCTACGAGAATTAGAATTAGCAGATGTCTCCGAACAACTGCAAAGAGCACAGCAGGCTCATTTTGAGTTCGGGAACAAGGCCAGCAGGCTGTTGGCCTACAAGCTAAGACAACAAGCTGCACGGAATGGAGTGGGGAGCCTAAGAGACAAGATGGGGCAAGTGAGGTCTGACGACCAATACATACGACAGGCCTTCAAAACATTTTACGAGGCCCTATACTCCCCGGAAGCATTAGATAGGGAGGAAGCCAGGGCGCAATACCTAGAAGAAGTAGACCTCCCCCAGCTCTCTAGTGATGATAGGAAGACAATATCAGAGCCCATAGCATTGGCAGAAATAGAGCAATCTATAAAGGATCTTAAACCAGGCAAAGCACTGGGACCTGATGGGTTTTCCAACAAATTTTATAAACTATTTGGCAAATTACTGGCCCCCCCCCCCTACTTTTGAAGGTTTTTAATGCACTGAAGACCACAGCGGACTATCCATCGACATGGAACTTAGCTACCATAGCGATAATAACCAGGGAAAGGCCCATATCCGTACTAGGGGTAGATTACAAGATCTTTACCAAGATCCTAGCAACAAGGCTGCAAAAGTGTCTACCCACACTGATACATGAAGACCAGGCAGGATTTATACAAAACAGACAGACGTTTGATAATACCTGAAGGGCTCTCTTTATGATACAAAATGCACAACTCAGCAAGGTCCCACTCTGTATGCTCTCATTAGATGCCGAGAAAGCTTTTGACCGGGTGGACTGGGCCTTTCTCTTTCAGGTCACAGAGCGATTGGGCATTGAGGGGCGATTTGGTAGCTGGCTCAGGTTGATCTATAAAGAACCACAAGCCTCAGTACGAGTCAATGGGCAACTCTCTCAACCATTTAGGCTTCACAGGGGTACACGACAGGGGTGTGCCTTGTCCCCCCTGCTTTTTGCTATAGTCACGGAACCCTTGGCTATACAAATAAGAGCGTGCCCAGAGGTAAGGGGGTTTAGGTGGAGAGGACTAGAAACAAAAATTCTCCTATTTGAAGATGACATATTACTTGTACTGAAAACTCCACTAGTAGCCCTCCCGATATTAGGGGAAATGATCCAGAAATATGGGGAAATCTCGGGCTTTAAAATTAATTTTGACAAATCCGAAGCGCTGGATGTAAATATTCCTGAAGGGCAGCTGCAACAATTGAAAGAACAGTTCCCCTACAGGTGGGCTAAGAAAAGTATTAAGTATCTAGGGATAAATATAACACGTAGCCTGGAGGAGCTATTTGCAGCTAATTTTCCAGACAAAACGCAGGAACTACTACATGAACTGGAAAGATGGGAGGGACTTACTTTGTCATGGATGGGGCGGATAAATGCCATAAAGATGGTTTTTCTCCCTAAGCTCCTATACCTTTTTATGGCCCTCCCTATAGCAATCCCGGAGGGATATTTGCGAGGTCTCCAGAGAAAAGTGTTTGCCTTCATTTGGCGGAAAAGGCCGCTCGCGTTAGGAGATAAGTAATGTATCAACCTAGAGAAAGAGGCGGGATGGGAGTACCCTGTTTACAAAAATACTACCAGGCGGCACACTTGAGGATTGTAGCAGTGTGGTTACAGAGGGAGGCTAAGTTAGGCAGTAAACTAGAGCAGGGTTGGTGGGGGTCGATCCCTTTGAGGGCAGCACCATGGATCCGTAAGCAAAAATCGGGGGACCTCATAAAAAGCGGCCCCCCATTAATGCGACGGCCCCTGGAGGTCTGGAGCAAGATAAGAGAAATGTTCCTCCCGGGAAGTACATACTACACTCATATGTACCTCAGGTTTGCACCAGGCTTCGGCCCAGGCTCAATAGATGAGGCTTATGCAAAGTGGGAAGAACGGGGATTATGTGAACTAGGCCAAATGTATGAGCAGGAGCGAGTGATCCCGTACACAGAATTGTGCCAGGTACATGGGCTATCTCCTGTTATGATTGGGGTCAGAACCCCTCTCAAACTTACCTCTTTCCTGGGAGTCAGCTTCTTAGCTGGCTTCTGTTTCTTTTGTCTGTCCTTTCTGAGCTGGCTCTGTCTCTCTGTGCTGGCAGCTTCCAGCAGCATGGCTCTAATAGTTTCACTATACTGCACCTGTGTGTGTGTTGCCTGAGTTGCTCTACCTCTCTTTGGGTATACTGGCTTCAAGTGCTTCACAGTGTTGTATTGGTGTGGGTTGGGCCTCTCTGGGTCAGTGTGCTTTTGCCTAGGTCTAGGGAGTGTGACATCATCAGGGTGTTGTTGTTTCCTTCAGGGCCTTTGCAACGGTTGTGTTTGCTTTAGGTAGGGTGGTGCAGTGTGCACTTCTGACTTTGTGTCTAGTTTCCCTGCTTGCTTTTGTTAAGGGCCAGGTTAGAGTTAGTGCAGTGTGCACTGGTGACTGTGTGTTTAGCTTTCCTGCTTTTCCCTTATGGTTCCCCTGCTTTTCCCTCTTGGTGTTGGAACAGGGGCGTAGCTACGGGTGGGCCTGGATGGGCCCAGGCCCACCCAGTTTAGCCTCAGGCCCGCCCACCCAGAATCCGTGTCATCCAATTCTCGCCCTCTCCTACTTCTGCCGCAGCGCGTGCATTTAATGCTGTCGGCACTGCACCTCACAGTCTCCCACCCCGGCCCCGAGGCAGCGCTTACTCTTTGCTGATAGCAACTCGCGGTCGCGGCGCCGACGTCCTGCTCTGGGGCCTTCGGCATCCCGCCTCCGTACACAGGAAGTTACATCAGCCCGGCAGAGGAAAGGCCCCAGAGCAGGACGTCGGCGCCGCGAGTTGCTATCAGCAAAGTGTAAGCGTTGCCTCGGGGGTGGGAGACTGACAGAGCTCCACTAGGGCCGAGCGAACCGGGCGGGATCTGTAAGAGCAGGAGGAGTCGGCAGGATCGTAGTGCACCGGCACCAGTGACCCGTCCCGGTGAGAGCACACCGGCAAGAGAGCTTGCGACGACCATAGTGATGGGGAAGGAAAAGGATCTCCCGGGGATCGTAGTGATGCAAGGAAGCTCTGAAGTGACGGTGGGAATAGGGCGCTTGGGGATTATAGTAATGGAGAAGACGGGGGTTGTAGTACTGGAAGTGTTTCTTTGGGGGAGGGGGGGTTCTAGGGCCTCCAGTGATGGGAAGGGGGTCCTAGGGGCTCCAGTGATGGGAGGGGGGGTCCTAGGGACTCCAGTGATGAGGGGGGGGGGTCCTAGGGGCTCCAGTGATGGGAGGGGGGTCCTAGGGACTCCAGTGATGAGGGGGGGGGGGGGGGGGTCCTAGGGACTCCAGTGATGGGAGGAAGGGGTTTTAGTGATTGTGTAAATGGGACAAGGGGGTTCCTGTGGATTCTATGGGAGAATCTTGCCCTGTACCCTTTATCCCCACCTCTTTAATTCTCTTACCTCTTAGTTATTCTGTCTGTCTGTCCTATTTAGATTGTAAGCTCTGTGAGCAGGGACTGTCTTTTCATGTATGGTGTACAGCGCTGCATATGCCTCGTAGTGCTATAGAAGTGATAAGTAGGTGCAGGAGCAGTGCCAACAGCATTAAATGCAAGTGCTGCAGCTGGTGTCGGAGAGGGTGAGGAAGTTAGTGGGGTGCTGCTGGCCCTGCAAGGGGAGGGGGCTGAAGGGAGAGGTACTAGGTGCTGAACTTGTTGGGGGGGGGGGGGTAAAGAAGATTTGAAGGTGCTGGCCCTGAGAGGGGAGGGGCCTGAAGGGAACAGAAAGGTGTTGGACTTGCCAGGGGCAGAAGGTTGAAGGGAGAGAGGTACTGGACTTGCAGAGGGGACAGGGGAGAGGTTTTGGATTTGCAGGGGGAGGTGGAGGGAAGGGGAGAGGTGCTGGATATGCAAAGGGTTGAAGTGAAGGGGAGAGGTGCTGGACATGTAGGGGGGCTGGATGAAAGGGAAAGAGGTGTTGAACATCTAATGGAGGCTGGATGAAAGGGAGAGAGATGCTGGACGTGTGGGGGGGGGCTGAAGGAGAGGTGCTGGATATGCAGATGATGACTGAAGGGAAAGGAGACAGATGTGGACCTGCAAGGAGGGCTGGAGCAAAGGGAGAAAAGGTGCTGGACCTATGGGAGGGGTTAGAGGGAAGGGAGAGAGATGCTGGGAGAAAGAGCCAGATACATAGGGAGAAGGAAAGAGAGGAAGAGAAGCTGGTTGGGGGGTGGGATCAGAGAGGAGAGGGACACATTGGTGTGGAGGAGGGAGAAAGGGGACCTAGGGAAGTATACAGATACAGAAGGGAGATGATGGGCATTAGGTGGGAGCATGGGGACAGGGACACAAATGTGAGATGCTGTATGGGGATGGCATATGGGCACAGAGAGGTAATGCCTGACAAGGGGGGAACGGGGATATGGAATAGAGATAAAATGCTGGAGAGGAGGGTATATGGACACGGGGGGGGGGGGGGAGATATCAGTCAAGGGGGAGAATAGGAACACAGAAGGGATATGCTGGGCATGGGGTGCATAGGTGCACAGAAGAATGATGATGGATGAGGGGATATGAACACAGGGAGATACTGGACAAAGACATGTAGGAAAACAGAGATGGGAGATGGATGATGGACATGAAGAAAGAAGAAACGTCAAATAGACAGGAGACCCTGGCAAGTGAGTTAAGAGAAGACAGAGGGAAGCAGAAACCAGAGATTGGGACCAATATGATTTGAGAAATAAAATGACCAGACAACAAAAAGGTATAAAAATTATTTTATTTTCAATGTTGTGAATATAACATGTTGGATTTGAAATGTACATCTTGCCAAAGTTGATGTTAAACATGGCTGGGGTCCAGTACAGAAATCTAGGAAAGGACCCCAAAGTCCAGTATGCAGGCTTTCTCTGGTCAAGAAACCAAGCACAATTGCCCTATTTGCAACCCCTAACACCATCCCTGGCATGTGCCATCTTTATATTTTGCACAGGAGCAAATGCCTTTCTTTCTTGTTTCTCTGGTGTTGTACTACATGCAAGGTCTAGTTTCTTGGGGTTTCCATTTAATTTATATTTCTAGAGTTTGTGGTCACTTGTTCTGTATTTGGCATTTATGTCCTGTGTGTGTGACTGAGGTATTCTGTTAGCATGAAGTTTCCATGTAGCATTCTGTAGTAATTTGGCTTGTTCAGCTTTCCTGATAAATGTATTTGTATTTTGGGGCCCTACTATAATATTTAAGGCACTTCTTTTTCATAGGTAGGATCTTTGTTTTTGGAAGTTAGTGTTGGCATGGTAGGTTTGCTCTAGGATCTGAGTGACTTTTGTTTTATAGATTTTTTAAAATTAATTTATAATGTGTCTGTAATTGAGATTACACTAGAAACCAAAATTTCTTTGTATGATGAGTTTTATGGAGAATTGTCCTTGCTGTGCTCTGTATCCATTGTTGGTGGAGGGCCAGGAGGTTCTCTGGATACAGAATGTGTTTGGCTTCAATACCATATGTGTGTTGGTGGACCCTGACTCAATGGGGACTGAAGATTGCAGTCTACTGTACTTCCCTTGGCTCTCAATTGGCCTGCAGCCACTGAAGCCTGCACTGCAACCCTCATTGAAGTTATGGGGAGTGGGGTAGGTACAGAGCATGGGTGCATCTGGTCGCTGTTTTTTCTCTTTCAAAAAAGTTGGCAACTCTAGTGCCCACCCATCCAACCTGTTGGCCCACCCAAAAATTGCCTTCTGGCTACGCCACTGTGTTGGAAGCATTGCTATGTGTAGGGCTTTGGAAGCTCTGTTGCTGATAGAAGTACTTCAGGGTTTGGTGTTGTTAGGAACACTGCAGAGTTTGCTGTTAGAAGTACTTCTGGGTTTGTGCTATTGGGAGCATTGCAGTCTTTGCTGTTGGTGTTTGGTGATTTAGAATCACTTTTGGCTTATGTGTTAGCTTCCCTTCTTTTTCCTTGTGCCTCCCCTGTCTTCCCTTTTAGTGCTAGGAGCTCTTCTGGTTGCTTGCCAGAGTAGTGCTTAGGAAGCACCTTAATCATTTTTCCACATTGATCATCTGGTTGGTTTCTTCAAGACCATAACGGTGCATAGTCCATCAATTTCATTGGAAACATACTTATTGTCCAATATTAGTGAAAGTAATACACCTGATTTCATTTTTTTTCCCTTTTAAAACCAGAAATTGTTTAACAATACAAACCCTTGAATCTCCAATCCAATTCCCGCTGATTAAAGTAATCCCAGTTTCACAGGCTTCACTCCTTTTGAATTAATATATTAAGAGGAATCATTTCAGAGGAAAAAAAAACATTAGGAGTCATACCTGGAACTCTGGGAAAACAACAATCTCGATATTAATCATCTACAACAATATTCATTTTGTTCAAATTTTTTCTGGTCTTATTATCATTTTCAAATCTTAACCGTTTCTACTTCAGTAGAACTTCATTTGCTGTATATTCTCAAATGATTCGATTAGATTATCCATGTGGCTCATTAACAAGACTATATCTGAAGCAAAGTCATTCTCTACCACCGTCAGGTCCTGGAGCACCCTCCAGATGACATTCAATGCAACCTCCACGGGAGCCAAAAACTCCAAGCTGATAACTCTTAAGGGTTTAGGAGTAGCACCGCCGACACGGGTTCAGCTGTAAACTACTTCCGTTTCAGCATACACTGGGGATAATCGGGTTAATACCACGTTTTCTTTGTTTGCTGTTGCTTAAATTGATCTCCTTGTCTTGTTTCACTCTCCCTATTTATTTTGTGGTCTAAGAAAGAGAAAGATTGTACAAAATCCATTTATCTTGTTGAGATTGTTTTCTTCAAATATTGTTTTAATGTACAATCATCTCTGTTTTACTGTTTTGCAAGTGATCCTTGTAAAATGAAAAAATTATAAATAAATGATTTAAAAAAATTAAAAAAAAAAAAAAAAGGAAGCACCTTGTTAGTTGTATCTAGCTTGCTAGAGCAGTGCTTAGGTAGCTTGTTAGTTTTGTGTTTAGCTTATTAGTGTAGAGCTGTGCTTGTAGCTTGGTGCTTAGTAGCACCTGTGTTAGCTTTGTTCCCTGCTCTGTTAGTTTAGGGCTTAGGAAGTCCCTTTCTTGAGCAGGGCTTAGGAGCTCCTGTTTAGTATAGGGCTTAGAAAGTCCTTTTGTCAGTTTACTGTTAGGAACACTCCTGCTGGTTTAGGACTTGGGAGCACGTAGATCAGTTTAGGATTAGGAGTACTTCTGTTTCCAGTCCTGGTCCCTGTGTCATCCAGTATCCAGTGCAGCGCTGCGTATGCCTTGTAGCGCTATAGAAATGCTAAATAGTAGTAGTAGTAGTAGTAGTAGGCTACTCGAACCCAGGAGCTCAACTTCTGGGGGGGCTTAGTAGCTAAGTGCAGGTGAAGCTGTACGGACCAGTCCAGTGTGCTCCAGTCCAGTGTGTTCCGGTCCGGTGTGTGTTCCAGTCCTGTGTCCTCCAGTCCGGGGGATTCCAGTCCATGTGTTCCGGTTCGCTGGGCAGTGCCTGCAGTCCCTGCCGGTGTGCTTGCCCAGTGTTGGTTGGTGGGTTTTGCCTGCTGCTGTCGCTCCTCGGCAGCAGCCCAAGGGCTCACGTTTGCTCCAGAGCCCGGCCCCGCGGGCTCTGAGCCTGAGAACCTGACATCTCCTCTGGAGGCATATCACTATCTCCAAGTGAAAGATTTTATTAAGCACAAAGCAGAGGAGGAACTCAGTCTTACTGAAACACGATTAGAACAAGGGATGATGGGCGGTGGTGGCTGAGGGGGAATCTCTAGGCTGTATAAAGCGTTGGTATACCAGGAAGATCCAATAGTATACTACACAGGCAAATGGGAAGTGGCTATGGGAAGGACTTATGAGTCTAACCAATGGAGCAAGGTATTCAGGTCATTGTTACAAGTCTCCACCTCAAGTGCATTGATAGAAAATGGGCATAAACTTCTCTATAGTTGGTATTACACACCTAGCTGCCTGTTGCATATCTATAAGACAGGAACAGGGCTTTGTTGGAGAAATTGTGGATTACAAGGGGACATGGCTGTTGTCAGGATGGGCATATGTTTATTGCACTTTAAGCCACAAGGAATTAAACCTGACATACATCGGTTTGCCACCCAGCTGTTTGTGGCGAGCAAGTTGATTATCACAGTAGCTTGGAAAAAACCTAAACTTCCAGGTATACAAAGAGTTCTGCAGAGACTGGACAATGTAAGACTGATGTCAAAGCTGACAGCTATTCGAAAAGGCACACTGGCTCAATATCATCAAGTTTGGGACTTGTATGAAAAAGAAAGGTCATCCCAATAGTGTTCTATCTCTTCTACTTATGGATATCTGCGAAAGAGATGGGAGGGGGGGAGGGATTAGGACTTTCAATCTGATTATAGAAAATAGTTAGGCTGTGTGCTATATCAAGCATGATATCTTAAGTTGTAAAAGATAAATTAAGCACAGCTGTACACAGGAAAAGTATTGTTATCTTTTATTGTTTTGTCACTGTATGGAAAAAAAAGTCATAAAAAGTTAAAAAAAAAAATAAAAATACTCTCCTTGTGGAGGGAGGAGTCGCATTGAAGGATATGCAGGACCGGTGGCTGGAATCCGCCTTGAAGCGGTCCTTTGAAATCTCGGCCCTTTCCTTAAGGGCAGCTATTTGCAGTTCCTATGCAGCATGGGCTTGCCTTTCCTGGCTACAGCAAGCGGTTGAACAGCCCACGGATGGAGTGGGTTCCCTCTCTGAGGTCGCACCGCTTGTGGAGTCTGCCCTGGCCTTTTTGGATGATCCCCTTTATGATCTGGTCAGAGCATCTGCTAAACAGATGTCTTTAGCTGTTTCTGCTTGCCGCCTTCTTTGGCTTTGTCATTGGGCAGCTGATATGGCCTCTAAACAAAGGCTGGTGAGGTTACCCTTTCGGGGTCTCCTTTTATTTGGGGAGGAATTGGAGAAGATCGTCAAGGACCTAGGGGACTCTAAATCCCAACGATTGCCTGAGGATAGGCCGAGGCCTTCTTCCAAGAGCCCTTCCTTTCCCCCCTCTTCCAGACCACGTTTTCGAGAGGCTCGAAGATACCGCCCTGGGCGTTCAGTGGGGTTTTCACAACTTTCCCGCTTTCAGCAGAGGAACTCCTTTCATACGGACAGGTGGTCTGCGACGTCCGGTCAGCACCCAGGAGTTCATGGCCGTCCGCCACAATGATGGGACATGGGTCCACTCTTCGGTTCCCACAGTAGGGGGTCGGCTCTCCCTCTTTCTCGAGGAGTGGACCAAGATTACTTCTGATCAATGGGTCCTGGACCTGATCAGAGAAGGTTACCGGTTGGAATTTGCTACTCTGGTTGGAGACGCCTTTTTAGAGTCCCGATGCGGAACTGCCGTCAAACGGGCAGCGGTCGATGAGACCTTGCGGTCATTACTGAAGCTCGGAGCGGTGGTTCCGGTTCCTCCCGCTGAACGCTGCATATGCCTTGTAGCGCTATAGAAATGCTAAATAGTAGTAGTAGTAGTAGTAACGCGGCTGCAGCCGCTACTCCATTTATTTTGTGGTGCCTCGAAAAGGCGGGTATTTCAGACCGATCCTCGACTTACGCAGAGTCAACGAGGCCTTAAGAGTATGACTCTTCCGCATGGAAACCCTGTGCTCCGTCATTGCGGCGGTACAGCCAGGGGAGTTTCTCACGTCTCTGAACCTCAAGGAAGCGTATTTGCATATTCCTATCTGGCCCCCGCATCAGCAGTTCCTCCGGTTTGTGGTGTTGAGCCGACATTTCCAGTTTCGTGCCTTGCCTTTTGGCCTGGCAACAGCACCTCGCACCTTTTCTAAGGTGGTGGTAGTGATGGCCACCTTTCTCAGGCGAGAGGGTATCAAAGTTCACCCTTATCGCGACGACTGGCTCATCAGGGCGGATTCAGCGAACGAAAGCCAACTTGCCACAACCAGAGTTCTTACAGTTCTTCAGACTCTGGGCTGGGTGGTCAATATGCCCAAAAGTCACCTGACCCCCTCTCAGTCTCTCGAGTATTTGGGGGTCCGGTTCGACACGACCTCGGGGTTCGTCTTTCTCCCCGACAACAGGCGACTCAAGCTTCAGAATCAGGTCCGACTGCTCCTGCAGATGCCCCGCCGTCGAGCTTCGGACTTTGTCCAGCTCCTGGGATCGACGACGGCCACCATAGAAGTGGTTCCTTGGGCGAGAGCACACATGAGATCCCTGCAACTTTCCCTGCTGAAGCAATGGTCTCCGATTTCCCAGAAATACCAACGCAGGCTTCCGTGGCTCCCTGCGGCCTAGCACAGCATGAATTGGTGGCTCTCTGACATCATGCTACGATGAGGGATGCCACTGGCTCTTCCCTCTTGGCGCCTGGTGATAACGGATGCCAGCCTATCAGGCTGGGGAGCACATTGCCTGTGGACAACCATGGAAGTGGGGTGGTCCATCAATCGCTTGGAGCTGAAAGCGATATTCCAAGCTCTTCTGGCCTTCCACAGGACTCTGGAGGCTCTCCCAGTCCGAGTTCTTCCAGACAACATGACAGCGGTGGCCTATATTAATCGTCAGGGCGGCACTCTGTGCAGAGCCCTAGCCATGGAGGTGTCTGAGATTTTTGACTGGCCAAGCGCCACCTGGAGCTAATGTCCACGGCTCACATTGCCGGTCAAAGCAACGTGCAAGCCAATTTCCTCAACAGGCAATCAACTTGACCCGGTGGAATGGGAACTTGCTGAGGAAGTTTTTCTTCAGTTTTGTGCCAAATGGGGGATTCCAGGATTGGATCTCATGGCGTCAACTGCAAATGCCAAAGTCTCTCGCTTCTTCAGCAGAAGAAGAGACCCTCACGCTGCAGGGTTGGATGCACTGGCTCAACCTTGGTCTTCGGGTCTCCTGTACATGTTCCCTCCGTGGCCCTTGATAGGACGGGTTCTGCTTCAGATTCGCCTGCCCCAAGGATTGGTGATTCTCATTTCCCCAGGTTGGCCGAGGCGTCCGTGGTATGCAGACCTCAGGCGAACGCTGGTGGGCTCCGTTTCCTCTGCCTCTAGTCCCAAACTTGTTTCATCAAGGTCCGGTGGCTATGGAAGATCCTTACGGCCTAGCTCTTGAATGGGCGCAATTGAAAGACAAGGGCTATTTTAACAAGGTCATTGCCACCCTCTTTCAGGCTCGCACGCGGTCCTCCCCTGCAGCCTATGCACGGATCTGGCGCAGCTTTGAAGCGTGGTGTGCTAAGAAGTCTATCACTCCGACTCTAGCTTCTGCCTCACAATTGTTGGACTTTTTACAGGGTGGATTACAGAAGGGCCTGGCTTACAATTCCCTTTGAATTCAAGTAGCGGCGTTGGCTTGTTTCCGGGGGAAAGTCTCCGGCTTGTCCCTAGCTGCTCATCCGGATGTTGCCCGATTTCTCAGAGGGGCACTACATCTCCGTCCTCCCTTATGGTCGCCTTGTCCGTCTTGGAAACTGGGGCTCGTATTGAAAGTGCTCCGGCGATCTCCTTTTTAGCCACTTAACCGTGCTTCTGAGAAGGATGTGACTCTCAGGATAGTCTTTTTAGTGGCAATGACGTCAGCACAAAGAGTGTCTGAACTGCAGGCTCTTTCCTGGCGGGATCCTTTTCTTCAGTTCTCAGAGTCCGGTGTAACCGTCTGAACAGTGCCTTCCTTCCTGCCTAAGGTGGTTTCGGCTTTTCACCTTAACCAGCCCATTTTTCTGCCTTCCCTTCGTAAGGAGGACTTTCCAGAATCCTTTGGGCAGTGGCGCCTTTTGGATGTCCGCAGGGCTCTGTTGCAGTATCTACAGATGTCAAATGAGTTCAGGAATTCTAACCATCTATTTGTTCTGTTGGCAGGTTCACAAAACGGGTTTCCGGCGTCTAAAGCCTCTATGGCCTGTTGGCTTAAGGAAGTCATTTTTTCTGCTTTTCTGCTTTCAGGTCGATCTCCGCCTGAAGCGTTTAGAGCGCATTCCACGAGGGCGATGTCCTCTTCATGGGCTGAAACGGGTGTCCTTTCTCTACAAGAGATCTGTCGTGTGGCTACCTCGGCTTCTCAACTCTCCTTTGTGTGACATTACAGGCTGGATGTCGCAGCGCGACAGGACGCGCAGTTTGGGGCGCAAGTTCTTGCTCGCGGGGTCGCATGTTCCCACCCTGTTTAGGGAGTGCTTTTGTATATCCCATCAGTTAATGGATTCATCTGCTGTTGATGACAAGGAAGGGAAAATTAGGTTCTTACCTGATAATTTTCTTTCCTTTAGTCACAGCAGATGAATCCATGATCCCTCCCTGTCTGACTTTGTTTTTGAACAGATGTTTCATACAGATGTTTTGTCTCATCAGGAGCATGTGAAGACAAGCTCTCAGAGATACTACATCTTGTTATATAGCAGAAGGTTGAGAAGGTCCCTCCTTTGCTTTGTTCTTGCTCCGGTTCAGGGAGCGTTTGTTCACTATGAGGAAAGTTCATGTTATTTTGCCATTCTTCTTCACTCTGCTTTGGAAATTTCATATACTGAAGGTAGAAGGGGCTTGACATCCAGGATCACTGTGTACTTTCAGTGTTCTCTATCTCCACCTGCTGGTGGGCGGATATAAACCATCAGTTAATGGATTAATCTGCTGTGACTAAAGGAAAGAAAATTATCAGGTAAGAACCTAATTTTCCCTTGTGTTTTTGGGGGGTTTGCTGTCTAGAAACTGTGGAACTCCTGGAGTGTGGCCTCAGTGTCCTACAAATCACCAGAGAATAATCTGAGAGTTGGAGACTAGCTCAGAGGCGAGCAGGACACAGTCGGTGGGAGGAGGGTGCTAGTAGAGAGCACATGCCCAGGTGCATGGGGTCCTGAGCAATGTTGGAGACAGACCCTCCAGGTGGCCACAGGGTTAACCCCAGGCGGGCGCTAGGCGTTTGGTGACAATAACACTTTGTTATTATAGTCCACAATACCTCGCAGTTCTATGTGGGTTACATACGAGACTAGACAAACCAGAAATTACAGCATAACATTATCATAATTTCCTTCCATAATTCTGAAACTAATCTGTTTTGAGCTTGATGCCTGAACTATTCAGGAAGAAATGTCCTTGTCTATTTTAGCAGTCTGATACGAAAGCAAAGAGTCTATACACCTCTTTTGTATTTCACCCTTCATAGATGGAAAGTACTCTTCTACCATCTGCTGTTGCCTTCCAGTAATAAATCCTACCTGATCAGGCCGTGAGGGAGGAAGTGACATAGAGACAGAAAACACTCCCTCACTGGGATGCATCCTATCCGGCTCCGTAGCTTTTTCCACTTTTAGGTTTTCAAGCTGTTTATAAACGCTTTCTTCTATGAACGGCACAGGATCCACTCCATTCTCAGATATTCCCTCCTCAACCGACTATGATCCTTCTCCAGAATTTTCTTACGTGAACACTGAAGAAAAGTATTTGTTTAGCGCATTCACTTTATCCTCATCACTCTTCACATAGCTATTCTCAGCGTCTTTCAGTCTTGCAATTCCGTTCCTATTCTCCTTTCCCCAATATATCTAAAAAAAAAGGTCTTGTCACCTCTCTTTACATCTTTAGCCATTTTTCTTCTGCCTGCGCTGTCACTAGCTTCTTTAAGTTTAATCCGATAATCTTTTCCGTGATCCTCTCGTTGCGTTCTTTTGTATTTCTTGAGCAAAGCCTCTTTTGCTCTTATTTTTTCAGCTACTTGTATGGAGAACCACATAGCAGTGGCATATCAAGGGCGGGGTGGTGGGGGCGGTCCGCCCCGGGTGTCAGCATGTGTGTGGGGGGGGATGCTCCGCCGGCGCCCCAGTCCCCACCTGCCTACCAGCTCTGTGGACAGAGGACCCTCTTCTTCTGCCACCCGGCACCCGATCCAGCCTTTAAAAAAATCCGTGAAGTGGCGGTGCAAAGGAAGCAAATCGCCTCATTGGCCGGCCTTCCCTCACTGTGTCCTGCCCTCTGATGTAACTTCCTATTTCCGCAAGGGCAGGACATAGGCCGACGAGGTGATTTGCTTCCTTTGCACCGCCGCTTCATGGATTTTTTTTTTAAAAGGCTGGGTCGGGTGCCCGGTGGCAGAAGAAGAGGGTCGTCTCATGGAGCTGGTAGGCAGGTGGGGAATGGGGAGGGGGGGCTCAGATGGGAGAAGGGGCCTGGAACTGGGGTCTGAGAAGGGGCAGGAGGGAGAATGGGGCCATGCCTGGGGCAGGTGGGAGAATGGGTCTGGGGCTGAAAAGGGGGGCCCTAATACAAGGCATGTGGATGAAGGGGACTGGAACTGGAGGCTGAAAAGGGGCAGGGGCTGAAACTGGGGGGACTGGGGGCTGAAAAGGGCCAGGGAGAAGTGGCTGGGGCTGAAGTTCGGCACTGGTGGGAGAAAAAGGCTGGGGCTGAAACTGGGGACTGATGGGATAGTGGGGCTGAAACTGGTGGCTGAAAAAGGGGAGCAAGTGGGAGATGTGGGCTGGGGCTGGAACTAGGGGCAGGTGGGATAATGGGGCTGGAACGTGGGGCCGAAAGAGGGGGCAAAGAGAAGGGGGACAGATCCTGGATGGAAGGGGGAGTGAGAGGGAGGGCAGACCCTGGATGGATGGGAGAGGGAGGACAAATGGTAAATTGAAGGGGCAGAGAGAAAGGGCAGACAGTGGATGGAAGGGGGCAGGGCTGGTCTTAGGCAGAGGCGACCTGCGACCAAATAGGGCCCCACGCAGCGCGCCTCAACTCTGCCTCGCTCGTGCCTCCGCTCCGACCTCCACCGCTGCTCGCCTTAGTCGCCTGAGATGATCCCCATTCCCGCAGCTCAGCCGCTCCGCTCCCGCCACCACCGGCGTGGCGGCCACCCCCGGCTTGGGCCCGCTGAGCCCGCCGTCAGCTCCCGAGTCCCCGGACCCCAGCGACTAACTGAGCAATGCCAACGAGCCAGCCCAGGCAGCGACGGCCCCACCCCCGATGGTGACGTCAGACAGTTGCAGCGCGACGGCTCACCTCCAGGTTCCAGCTTCCCGCTCAATGTCCCGCCTTCTGATGTATTTCCTGTTTCCGGATGCGAGGGCGGGAGTCACTGAGCGGGAAAAGCTGGAGCCTGGTCGGAGGTGGTGAGGATGCGAGGTGAGCCATCGTTGCCGACGCCAACAGTTGTGCACTTATGCCAAATCGAAATTGGATTCCATGCAGGCAGGAGATCAGGAGAAGTGTCTCTGTCATCTAACGACGCTTGCGGACGGTGCAAGGGTTGGAAATATCTGCCTCCCTGAGAGGAATTTGGGCCAACAACATTAGTTGCTGGAGAAGCTGAGCAAGTAAGATCTTCTGGCTTGGAAGAGGCTATTTCTAACATATCTGGGTTATTTTCACATAGATCTGCAGATATTTCTCCTGATAAAAAATTGGATGGCAATAGCAGATTTAGCTAAAACACTGCTTCCAGTAATTAATGATATGCAGTGGCGTACCAAGGGGAGGGCGGTGGGGGCGGTCCGCCCCGGGTGCACGCTGCTGGGGGGTGCCGCGGCGCGCGCCTGCTCTGAGTTCGCTGACTTCGCGCGTTCGCTGCAGCTCCCTCTGCCCTGGAACAGGTTACTTCCTGTTCCGAGTCAGAGGGAGCTGCAGCGAACGCGCCAAGTCAGGGAACTCTGAGCAGGCGTGCGCTGCGGCACCCCCCCCAGCTGCGTGCACCCGGGGGGTCCGTGCTGCATGGGGGGGGGGTGCTGCACCCGGGGGGGGGGGGTCCGCACTGCATTGGGGGGGTGCTGCACCCGTGGGGGGCGGGGCGCCACCCCGGGTGTCCGCCCCCCTAGGAACGCCACTGATGATATGACACCTCGAATTTATCATTTGGAAGCTAGACTGCAATCACAGGAAGATAAGATTACTAAGCTAAAATCTGAGAATGGAAATCATGAAGTAGCAAAATCTGATATAAAGTAGGTACAATCAGTTCAAACTATTTAGTAACTGATGAGGCTACTTGCCTCTCTGGTTTGATGGGTTACAGAGTAATAGGGGAATTTGAAAGTACTGGATCTTTTCTTAATATTTTTCCTTTATTCTCCTTTGTTATGAGAATTGGAACTACTAATTGTAGTGGACTTGAACTGAATAATTTCTGGGGAGGGGAGGTTTCATGATAGCATTGTGCTTATTTTTTCAATCAGTTTTTTTGTACAAGTTTAGCTTCATTTGTCTTTATTTGAAATTTCATAAATAAAAAAATGTTCTAAAAATGGAATAATCTTATCAATGGGGTGGAGCTAGGGTGGGGCGGAGCTAGGGTGGGGCCCCACCAAATTGGTCTGCATAGGGCCCCGCTCTTGCTAAGACTGGCCCTGGGAGGGGGAGAGAGAGAGAGCAGACGGGCAGATGGTGGATGGAAGGGGCAGAGATAGGGCAGATGTGGATGGAAGAGAGAGATAGGGCAGACATTGGATGGAGGGGACGGCAGAGAGAGAGAGAGAGCAAAGACAGATGCTGGATGGAAGGAAGATGGTGAAAAGTAGATGAGGAAAGCAGAAACCAGAGACAACAAACTGTAAATAAAATATATTTTTTTCTTTTTTTGCTTTAGGATAAAGTAGTATTGTAGCTGTGTTAATAAATGTTTATAAATAGAACATGTAAATAAGGTAATCTTTTTATTGGACTAATTTTAATACATTTTGACTAACTTTCAGAGAACAAAACCCCCTTCCTTAGGTCAGGATAGGATACTGTAACAGCACTATACTGTATTGAGGAAGGAGGTTTTGGCCTCTGAAAGCTAAATGTATTAGTCCAATAAAATGGTATTATTTTATTTTCTATATTTGTTTTATTTCTATTTGTTAATTTGTAAAGTGGTGATTGGTACTTGTTAGTTTTTTCAAATTTACATCTGCTGTCTTTATATTTTGCACAGTACTAGGGGACATTTTCTATTTCTGTGGTGTTGCATTGTATGCAGCGTCTGGCATCGGGGGTTCAGTTTAATTTTTGTCTAAGTAGAAAGTTTATGATTACTTATTCTATAGTGTGAAAAAGACATGGCTTTTCAGTTGAAACTGATTGTGCAGGATCGACGATCTGTACTATTCTGTCTGGTTTCATTTCATGTCTGGTGAATTGATGTTCTAGTGCTCACTGTAGTGTTTAAGATGCTTTTCTTTTCCTTGTGTGACTCGTAGAAATGACTTCTTATGGTATGGTAGAATTGCTCTATAGGTCCTGAGTGTTTTGTATTTTCGGTATGCCTAGAACTGGATTTTGGAGGGGGGTGTTAAAGAATGACCGGCCCCGGGTGTCAACTACCCTAGCTACACTGCCACATAGGCTTCCTGTTTCTCTTGTTTTTGTTTACTTTCCTTGTGTAAAGATCGGTTGCCCTATTTATAGCAGTTTTCAGCTTGGACCATTGCATTTCCGCTTCACCTATCCTGACCCATGCCATCAGCTCCTTCTTCAGATATTCCCCCATTTTACCAAAATCAGTACGCCAGTTTCATCCATTTTCTGCTTTCCAGGGTCTCTTGTCTATTTGACTTTTTTGTTTCCACCATCATTTCCTCTGTGTCCCTGTCCCTATTCCCATGTTCAGTATGTGCCTTCTGTGTCCACATTTCACCCCTTCTTTCCTCTGCACTTCCACTCTAGCCTCATCTCTATCTCCCTGTGCCCGTTGCAATGCAGCCACTCACTCTGCCTCCTGCAGTAAAGCTGCTTCTCTCTCTCTATACCCCTTGCCATCCAGCCTGTTCTGTCTATTTCTGTCCCATGCAATGTCTCTTCTCTCCCTCATTCTCTCTCTGTTCCCCCTCCCATTTTTCATCTTTACTCTCTCTCTCTCTCTGTTTTGTTCTTACCAAAGTTAAAATAAGAAAGTATTTTGCAGCAAAAATAATGCAGGGTAATTGGGCTACACAGGCAAAAGGGAGAAGCCAGCAGGAGGAACACCTACTTCCATATCATCAAGCTGATCAATCCATAGACTGGTGGGTTGTGTCCATCTACCAGCAGGTGGAGATAGAGAGCAATCCTTTTGCCTCCCTATATGTGGTCATGTGCTGCCGGAAACTCCTCAGTATGTTCTCTATCTCAGCAGGTGGTGGTCACACACAGCAGCAGCTCTGGCTAGGCCTCCAAGCCTAATTTTTAGGTTTTGTTGAGTGCCTGGGGTTGAGGGCTCTTCTTGAGCAAGTGCAAACCTGGTGGCGCCAGGTCCCTCCTTTTCTCCCCCCTCCCGCTGGCTCCGTTAAAAAAAAAAAAAAAAAAATTTTGAACGTCCTTAAAGGCGTTTATTTCGACGTTTATTTAAACGTTTATTGCAGCTACTCACTGGGACACCAGGTCGTTACAGCTCGGAGCGGAAAGCAGGTAATTTTTACCTTTTTATAGCGGGCAGGGGGTTCCCCGATTGATCTCCATGTGGCATATGGCGTCGGAGGGCGAGGGCGCAAAGAGTCGCTCCCTGGATCGCTTAGGCGCTTCTAGAGGGGATGCGGGGGTCTTAAAGTCTGATTCGCTCTTGTTGGGTGACAGTTTCGTGACCGATGAGTGTCCCGGTCCTTCCTCCGGCGTGGCGGTTTTTCCCGCCATAAACGCCCATCCCCCGCTGCTCGCCTCCGCCATCTTGGCCGGCCACGCGGCTCGGACGGCTTCTTCGTGGGCCGCCCTTGAGGGAGACATTAATGCCATGGACGCCCTTAATTTGGGCGACGGCACCAAAGCGGCTAAAGTTAAGCGCCGTTTTTCCCGCGCGGCTCCTTCGCGGAGTGTTGCGCCGGACGCCATTTTGGATGCGCAGCATGTCTCTCCCCCGCTCTTGCGAGCGCCGGTTGAGGGTGCGTCTAGGGCTGTAGCCCAGGCTGCGGAAGTGCACTGTCTGGGGGGTTTCTCCCCCGAGTTTGTTTTGCTGCTGCATCAGGCCTTCCTTATGCAAAACGCTGCCCCTGCTCCCTCGTTTGGTAAAGAGGTTGAGGTCCCCGGAGGTAAACGCCCTCGGGTTGATTCCCAGGCCTTGGAGGACCTTGTCTCCTCCGATGTAGATGAGGGCAGCGTATCTGAGTTCTCGCAACGGTCCTTTGCGGATTCCTTGGAAGAGACGGATCCCCGCTCGGTTGGAGCGGATGACCCCTCTGCAGCGCGGCTTTTTAGCTCAGAGGATTTGCCCAACCTGTTAGTGCAGGCCATGGGCATTTTGAAGATTTCCTCTCCGGAGGACGTCTCTCCCTCAGCCCCTGTTGGCTCTGCCATTATGCTGGGGACGAAACGCCCGCCTAGAACCTTCCATGTGCATGATGCCATGCACACCTTAATTTCGGCTCAATGGGATGTCCCGGAAGCGAGCCTCAAAGTGGCTAGGGCTATGTCCCGCCTCTATCCTTTGCCTGAAAGTGAACGTGAGGCCTATCTGTGGCCTACCGTAGATTCTTTAATCACTGCGGTGACTAAGAAAACGGCTTTGCCGGTGGAAGGTGGCACGGCCCTAAAGGACGCCCAAGACAGAAGATTGGAGGCGGCCTTAAGGTCGTCCTTTGAGGCGACTGCTTTAAGTTTACAGGCCTCGGTTTGCGGTTCCTATGTGGCCAGGGCGTGCCTGACTATGGTGCAGCGGGCTTCCCCCTCGTATCATTCCTTGAGGGCTGATTGGCCGGCCCTGGAATCGGGCTTAGCCTATTTGGCAGACTTGCTGTATGATGTCTTGAGAGCCTCAGCTAAAGGCATGGCTCAGACAGTCTCTGCGCGGCGGTGGCTTTGGCTGAAACATTGGTCTGCTGACCACGCCTCTAAATCCCACCTGGCTAGATTGCCTTTTAAAGGCAAGCTGCTCTTTGGGGTCGAGCTGGACAAAATCGTGACCGATCTCGGCACGTCTAAGGGCAAGAAGTTACCAGAGGTCAGGGCTCGGGCTAGTACTTGTTCCGGTACCTCCAGAGGACGGTTTCAGGAAGCCCGTCGGTACCGCCCGGGCAGGTCGGGCTCCTCTGCCCCCTCTTCCTTCAAGAGGACTTTCTCCCCCAAGCAGCATTCCTTTCGCAGAGACCGCCGTCCCGGAGGTGCTCCCTCCGGTCCTCCCCCAGGGTCTCGTACCCAATGACGGGGCCTTGGTCCACGCCCCAGTGCAGATTGGAGGACGGCTGTCCTCGTTTCTGGGCGAGTGGACCACAATAACTTCAGACGCTTGGGTGCTGGAAGTCATTAGAGGCGGCTACAAGCTAGAGTTCTGCCGACCCTTAAGAGACGGGTTTGTACTCTCTCCCTGCAAGTCTCCGGTCAAAGCTGTGGCAGTGCAGCAGACCTTGGACAACCTGATCCGCCTGGGTGCGGTCGTTCCGGTGCCAGAAAATCAGATTGGCAAGGGACGTTACTCCATTTACTTTGTGGTACCAAAGAAAGGAGGTTCTGTCCGGCCTATCCTCGACCTCAAAGGGGTCAATCGGGCCTTGAAAGTGCGGCACTTTCGCATGGAGACTCTCCGCTCTGTTATAGCGGCAGTGAAGGCAGGAGAGTTCTTGGCTTCCTTGGACATCAAGGAAGCGTACCTGCATATTCCCATCTGGCCTCCTCATCAACGCTTCCTGCGTTTTGCAGTCCTGGGACGACACTTCCAGTTCAGAGCCCTCCCTTTCGGGTTGGCTACTGCTCCGCGGACCTTTTCCAAAGTAATGGTGGTCATCGCGGCCTTCCTGCGAAAGGAAGGAGTACAAGTCCATCCTTATCTGGACGACTGGTTGATCCGAGCCCCCTCTTATGCAGAGTGCGGCAAAGCTGTGAACCGGGTGGTTGCTCTTTTGAGCTCCCTGGGGTGGATCATCAACTGGAAGAAGAGCCAGCTGCGCCCGACTCAGTCCCTGGAGTATCTGGGAGTTCGATTCGACACCCAAGTGGGCAGAGTGTTCCTGCCAGACAATCGGATTGTCAAACTTCAGGCTCAGGTGGACCAGTTCCGAGTAGCCTCTCCTCTTCGGGCTTGGGACTATGTGCAGCTGTTGGGCTCTTTGACGGCCACGATGGAAGTAGTGCCCTGGGCCAGGGCTCATATGAGACCACTACAACACTCTCTGTTGCAGCGCTGGACTCCGATGTCGGAGGATTATGCTGTGCGCCTTCCCTTGGACCCAGCAGTGCGCAAGGCGCTGAGCTGGTGGCTGCAGACAGACAAGTTGTCTGCAGGAATGCCTCTGGTGACCCCAGAGTGGATTGTCGTCACGACGGACGCCTCTTTGACGGGCTAGGGAGCCCACTGCTTGGGAAGGACAGCGCAGGGGCTCTGGTCTCCTGCAGAGGCAAAGTGGTCTATCAACCTCCTGGAACTCAGAGCCATTCGGTTGGCGCTTTTGGAGTTCATCCCGGTACTGGCGTTGAAGCCAGTACGGGTCCTGTCGGACAATGCCACTGCTGAGGCCTATGTCAACCGCCAGGGAGGTACCAAGAGCGCCCCTCTAGCCAAGGAGGCCATGAATCTATGCCAGTGGGCGGAAGCGAACCTGGAACAGCTGTCAGCGGCCCACATTGCCGGAGTCATGAATGTCAAGGCGGACTTTCTCAGTCGCCATACCTTGGAGCCCGGAGAGTGGCAGCTATCTGCTCAGGCGTTCTTGGACATCACGAAGCGCTGGGGCCAGCCGAGCCTAGATCTGATGGCGTCATCGGCCAATTGCCAAGTGCCGCGCTTTTTCAGCAGAGGACGGGACCCTCGATCCCTGGGAGTAGATGCTGTTCTCCAACAGTGGCCGACACAAGAGCTTCTCTATGTGTTCCCGCCCTGGCCCATGTTGGGCAGGGTGCTAGACCGGGTGGCAAAGCATCCGGGCCGGATAATCCTGGTGGGTCCGGACTGGCCCAGACGTCCCTGGTATGCGGACTTGATCAGGCTCTCAGTCGACGATCCTCTGCGACTGCCTGTGGAGCAGGGCCTGTTACATCAGGGTCCCGTGGTGATGGAGGATCCCTCCCCCTTTGGTCTTACGGCCTGGCTATTGAGCGGCAGCGTCTGAGAAAGAAGGGCTTCTCAGACAAGGTCATCGCCACTATGCTGAGAGCGAGGAAGCGCTCTACTTCTACTGCTTACGCCAGGGTTTGGCGTACCTTTGCAGCGTGGTGTGAAGCAGGCTCACTTTCTCCCTTCACTGCTCCAATTTCTTCAGTGTTGGCGTTCCTGCAAGAAGGTCTGGAGAAAGGCCTGTCGCTCAGTTCCCTTAAAGTCCAGGTAGCGGCTCTGACTTGCTTCAGGGGCCGCCTGAAGGGTGTTTCCCTGGCTTCACAGCCAGATGTGGTGCGCTTTCTTAAGGGAGTTAATCACCTGCGCCCTCCTCTGCACTCTGTGGTGCCTGCATGGAATCTCAATCTGGTGCTAAGAGCATTGCAGAAGCCGCCTTTTGAACCCTTGTCGAGGGCATCTCTGAAAGACCTGACGTTGAAAGCAGTCTTTTTGGTGGCTATCACTTCAGCCAGAAGAGTTTCCGAGCTCCAGGCGCTCTCATGTCGAGAGCCTTTTCTGCAGTTCACTGAGGCAGGAGTGACTATTCGCACAGTGCCTTCCTTCCTGCCCAAGATTGTTTCTCGCTTCCATGTGAATCAGCAGCTCTGTCTCCCTTCCTTTCGTAGGGAGGACTACCCAGAGGAATACTCTGCTCTCAGATGTCTGGATGTGAGACGAGTCATCATCAGATACTTGGAAGTGACCAATGATTTCCGGAAATCGGATCATCTGTTTGTCCTGTTTGCAGGTCCTCGTAGGGGTCTGCAGGCTGCTAAGCCTACAGTGGCAAGATGGGTCAAGGAAGCCATTGCAGCGGCTTATGTGGCCGCGGGGAAGGTGCCGCCTATCCAGCTGAAGGCTCACTCCACAAGAGCTCAGGCGGCCTCGATGGCAGAGGCCGGTTCCGTCTCCTTGGAAGAGATATGCAAGGCGGCAACTTGGGCTTCGGCCCATACATTCTCCAAGCATTACCGCTTGACTGTGGCTGCTCGGGCGGAGGCCCGGTTTGGAGCTTCAGTGTTGCGGTCAGGGATTTCTATGTCCCGCCCTGGGTGAGTACTGCTTCGGTACATCCCACCAGTCTATGGATTGATCAGCTTGATGATATGGAAGGTAAAATTATGTATCATACCTGATAATTTTCTTTCCATTAATCATAGCTGATCAATCCATAGTCCCTCCCAGATATCTGTACTGTTTATATTCTGGTTGCATTTCAGATTCAAGTTTAGTCTTCAGTTCCTGTTCAGGAAGACTTCGTGTTCAAGTTATTTTTTCACTTGGATTCTTCAAGAGTTGAGACGAGTTTGTGTTACAGTGAGCTGCTGCATTCCTCTCCCCTCCGTTTTACGGGGCTGGATTGAGATTTAAATTCTGCCGGCACTCCCTCCCGCTTCGTGCGGCTGTAGGGCAGCTTTGTACCCCTCCCGCTTCGGCGGGGTTAGGGTCAGTCAGCTCCTCCCGCGGTTGCGGTTGCAGGATAAGCCAGATCCCCCCGCATCGGCGGGTGTGGTGTCCCTCCCCCGCTCCGCGGGGATGAGCTGGACGGATTCCCCTCCCCCACTTGTGTGGGGATGAGCTGGGTTAATTCCCCTCCCCCGTTTCGGCGGTCGTGAGCTGGGCAGAGTGTCCCTTTGTGGGTGTAATTCTCTAAGTGTTGAGTCCTGCGGATGGAGCTTTGATATCGACATACTGAGGAGTTTCCGGCAGCACATGACCACATATAGGGAGGCAAAAGGATTGCTCTCTATCTCCACCTGCTGGTAGATGGACACAACCCACCAGTCTATGGATTGATCAGCTATGATTAATGGAAAGAAAATTATCAGGTATGATACATAATTTTACCATCTCATTGTTAGGTAAGACCAACAAGTGAGAGATGGTCAGTGGTTTTCTTGCCCCTTCCTTACAAGAGACTTATGCACAATTTCTCTTAGAAGTTGGTTCTGTAAAATGTCATTTTATTTTTGATTGAGAAGGCACATAAAAGATACATTTCCTGGGACCCATCTTTTCTCTCTCACCTGCCCTGTTCCCTCCATAACCCTCCAGCTATAATATAGCGCTGATGGAAACACTGGCCACCTGCTTCCTTCTCTCCAGCTGTTTCCCTCTTTCATCAAACAGTCATGGACATAATTATACTGTAGCAGAGTTCCTCTCAGGGAAGGGGGGATGTTTCTTCTGAGGTAATTTAATTGCTTTTGCCTGAGTAGTGCAGGGGAATGTTTTTGTGTTTTGTTTAATCCACAATAAGAGAAATGTATTTAATATTCTTCACGCCTGTAATCTGTACCCTTCATATTTACTAGGCCATATTCTCAAGAATCCCCTGGGGCTGCCTAACCCCCAATGTTCAGTGGCATTAAAGCAGGTGGTACCGGTACCCTGAATATTGCCTCTGATCGCTCACAAAATAAGGGGCGGTTATGAGGGGGAGGCATATAGAAGGAGCCCAGGGTTATGCGGGTGCCGGCTGGCTCACTTAGGACATGAACTACTGAATATTGGGCTGACACCCACATAACTTTTTTTTCAACCCCCCCCCCCCCCCCCCCCGGCTCTCCTCACAATGTTCCATCCTTTCTTACCCCCCCCCCCCCCCCCCCGGCTCTCCTCACAATGTTCCATCCTTTCTTACCCCCCCCCCCCCCGGTTCTACCTGTAGCCCAGGTGCTCCAGTGGATTTTGTGGGGTAGGAGCACATTCTCCTCGCTCCTGCCCACCTTAAGTATATCCTTTTCCATAGCTGTAAAATTAATGATCGTACTCTTCTATTTTATCCAACATATGATGGATTTGGGAATGAGAGTGAAACAGTGAGAATGTGTGATGAGCAGCAGAAAGAGGAATGGAAACACCAAGACTCCTCCAGAGACAGCACAGATCCTTCAGCAGACTTTGAAGAAGGTATCGGTAGCATAATACCAACCGGTGAGAAAGCAGCAGCTCAGAAAGGAGAAAGATTAGAAAGACAAAAGAGAAACTCTAGCTTTTTCCCAAGACTTGTACAACCTGGAAGACTCAAAGGGGAGAGAGATTTTAAAAGTGCTGATGTTTGGAAAACCTTTACTACCGACTCCAATTTTATTGAGCACCACATAAGTGGGCTTAGGACTAAAGTTCATGACTGTCAAGGTATGCACAAAACTAACTCATCTGGATACTCTGGAAACTGTGAAAAACCATGTAAATGTTCTAAATATGATAAATGCTTGAATGAGAAAAGGAGCCTACAACTGCATAAAATAGGTCACATGGAACATAAACCATTTAAATGTTTAGAATGTGATAAATCCTTTAGGTTGAAAGTGAGTCTGAAACAGCATGAAAGGATTCATACAGGAGAGCAAGCATTTAACTGTTCAGAATGTGATAAATCCTTTAACTCCAAAGGGCATCTGAATTGGCATAAAATGAGTCATACAGGAGAGAAACCATTTGAATGTTTAGAATGTGATAAATGTTTCAAAACCAAGACCCAGGTGAAAAGTCACAGAATCATTCATACTGCACAGAAACCATTTAACTGTTCAGAATGTGATAAATCCTTTAGCTTCAAAGCGAGTCTGAAACGGCATGAAAGGAGTCATATAGGAGAGAAACCATTTAACTGTTCAGAATGTGATAAATGTTTCAAAACCAAGACCCAGGTGCAAAGTCACAGAATGATTCATACTGGTGAGAAACCATTTAACTGTTCAGAATGTGATAAATCCTTTAGCTTGAAAGCGAGTCTGAAACAGCACGAAAGGATTCATACAGGAGAGCAAGCATTTAACTGTTCAGAATGTGATAAATCCTTTAGCTTCAAAGCGATTCTGAAACGGCATGAAAGGAGTCATACAGGAGAGAAACCATTTAACTGTTCGGAATGTGATAAATCATTTAATTCCAAAGGGCATCTGGATCGGCATAAAAAGAGTCATACAGGAGAGAAACCATTTAAATGTTCAGAATGTGATAAATCCTTTAGCTTCAAAGAGAATCTGAAACGGCATGAAAGGATTCATACAGGAGAGAAACCATTTAACTGTTCAGAATGTGATAAATGTTTCAACACCAAGGCTGAGTTGAAAAATCACAGAATGATTCATACTGGTGAGAAACCATTTAACTGTTTAGAATGTGATAAATCCTTTAGATTGAAAGCGAGTCTGAAACGGCACGAAAGGAGTCATACAGGAGAGAAACCATTTAACTGTTCAGAATGTGATAAATCCTTTAGCATCAAAACGAGTCTGAGAGCATCAATGGATTCATACAGGAGAGAAACCATTTAACTAGTCAGAATGTGATAAATGTTTCAACACCAAAGCTGAGGTGAAACGTCACAAATTCACTCATACAGGAAAGAAACCATTTCAGTGTTCAGAATGTGATAAATCCTTTAGGTTCAAAGAGAATCTGAATTGGCATGAAAGGATTCATACAGGAGAGAAACCATTTCAATGTTCAGAATGTGATAAATCCTTTAGCTGCAAAGGAGATCTGAATCGGCATGGAAGGATTCATACAGGAGAGAAACCATTTAACTGTTCAGAATGTGATAAATGTTTCAACACCAAGGCTGAGTTGAAAAATCACAGAATGATTCATACTGGTGAGAAACCATTTAACTGTTTAGAATGTGATAAATCCTTTAGATTGAAAGCGAGTCTGAAACGGCACGAAAGGAGTCATACAGGAGAGAAACCATTTAACTGTTCAGAATGTGATAAATCCTTTAGCATCAAAACGAGTCTGAGAGCATCAATGGATTCATACAGGAGAGAAACCATTTAACTAGTCAGAATGTGATAAATGTTTCAACACCAAAGCTGAGGTGAAACGTCACAAATTCACTCATACAGGAAAGAAACCATTTCAGTGTTCAGAATGTGATAAATCCTTTAGGTTCAAAGAGAATCTGAATTGGCATGAAAGGATTCATACAGGAGAGAAACCATTTCAATGTTCAGAATGTGATAAATCCTTTAGCTGCAAAGGAGATCTGAATCGGCATGGAAGGATTCATACAGGAGAGAAACCATTTCTTTTTTTTGTTCAATCATTTTTTATTGATTTTTTCATAAAATACAACAATAAAGAAAATGTAGTACCTGTGTCTTAATAACAAGTTAAGAAGTAGGTCAATGTACTCAGACTTATACAATGAAAACGGTAACGGAATTCAAACATACTTGGGATAAGCATAAAGGAATCCTGTGCAGACGGAATGGATCCTCAGGAGCTTAGTCGAGATCAGGAGGCGGAGTTGGTGGTTGGGAGGCGGGGATAGTGCTGGGCAGACTTATACGGTCTGTGCCAGAGCCGGTGGTTGGGAGGCGGGGCTGGTGGTTGGGAGGCGGGGATAGTGCTGGGCAGACTTATACGGTCTGTGCCCCGAAGAGCACAGGTACAAATCAAAGTAGCACATATGAGTTGTCTTGTTGGGCAGACTGGATGGACCGTGCAGGTCTTTTTCTGCCGTCATCTACTACGTTACTGTGTTACTATGTAGTGTTAGCAATGTATAAAAACACAGAGTTATTATTGATCATGATATGTTGCCATTAATGTATAACCTTATGAATAGTGAATCAGTACAAAAAGAAGGCAATATTTGGAGTATGCAAACATATTAGGTGATTAAGGATTACCGAATATATATGTGAATAGTACCCATTCTATTAAATTTTTATTATTAACTGGATGAATATTTGATCACAGGAGACCAAGTTTTATTAAATGTTATAAGAGAGCCACATTTCTCTGCTACAACATTTTCATATTTAGCAATTAAGAATACTGAATTCCACCACATTTCATTAGATAAGTTTGTAAAATCTTTCCAGTTTTGACATATCAGTTTTACAGCAACTTGAAACAATATACGTAGTAGTTTATCTATATGTGGTGGTATTGTAGCATTATTACCAAATTCTCCAGTAATTATGGTTTTGTATGTTATCGTGATCTTAGATTCTAATATATGAGATATTGTTTCCTCTATACGGGACCAATATTCATCCAGTAAGGGACAGTAATGCATTAAGTGGTCTAATGTTCCTATATGGTTGTTACAAGACCAGCATTGGTTAGAAGCATCTTTAGATATTTTAGATAATTTATAAGGTGTCCACATAGCTCTATGTAGAATGTAAAATGATGTTTGTACAAGAGCAGATGATTTGGATGATTTATATAGAGATAACCAAATTTTTTCCCATTGATCTTCTGATACTTGAGAGTTAAGTTCTTTATTCCAGATGTTTTGTAACGCTGAAGGAGGTTGAGAGGAGTGCTCTTGGAGAATTTTATACCATGTGGATGCCGTTTTCTTCCTTGTAGCCAGTTGTTGACAAAGCGTTAAGTAGCTTGGTGTTTCTTCCTTTAGTATGTTAACGTTAAAGTTAGTTGAGATGCAATGTTTTAGTTGTAGCCATTGATAGTGACAATGATTGTGTAAGTTGTAGTTTTTTTGTAGTATGGGAAAAGGTATCCATTTTTGTTTATCCAAAAGTTGGTGTAAGAACCAAATTTTTGCTTCTATCCACTTGGTCCAGACAATGCATTTCCCATTGATTTGGAGTTTTGGATTATACCAAAGATTTATCTTGATGGTTGAGTATAATGGAATTTTTACACAAGAGTCCAATGAGGTGAATGCTGATTGAGCTGTAGAAATGATGGGATTAATTTCTGTATTGTGTAGAAAGGACCATGGTAGGAGAGATGTTGGAAGGTCTTTAAATTTCTTAGCTTCCCATTTTATCCATAGTGGATCTGAGTGATCGTATTTTGAGGTGATCCATAAAGAGCTTTGTCTTAGTAAGAAAGCCTTATGGTACTCTAGAAAGTTTGGAAAGTTGACTCCTCCGTGTTGTTTAGTCGACTTAAGGTATTTTAATGCAATACGAGGTGGTTTATTGGACCATAAAAATTTAGACAGAATTTGTTCCATATTTTTATAAGTACTGGCACTTAACAAAACCGGTAACATGCTTAAAACATAATTCACCTTCGGTGTAATCATCATTTTTATGGTATCTAATCTACCCCACCATGATAATTTAAGTGGTGACCATTTGGTGGTCATATCTGTTATACAATTCAGGAGGTATATAGAATTAAGATTGATAGTTTCATTGACGTTAGTGCCAAACATTATGCCCAGATATTTCAAACTAGTGGGGGACCATTTAAAGGTATCAATTTATAGATTGATATGATCTAGCAGCCATGTTTAGGGGTAACATTTCTGTTTTAGTGGGATTTAGTTTGTATCCAGAGATCAATGAATATTTGTTTATTACTTCTAAGATATGAGGGATGGATGAAGGAGTAGTATAAAGCAATACATCATATTGTCCATATCCACTCCTTTAATGTTACTAGATTGTAGAATAGATAATTTGTTAGATGGACAGGTGTATAGTACTTTTATCAAGTTTAAAGAATTATGTGTAAAACCAAACCATTGCAGTGTCTGAAACAAATATAGCCATTCAACGCGGTCAAAGGCCTTTTCAGCATCTAGACCTATAGCTACATAAGCATTATTTGAAGTTTGTGTCTGTAAAAGAATATTAGTAAATAGCCTAGTGTGATCGTAAGAATGTCTGCCATGCATGAATCCTGTCTGATTAGAGTTTTTAATTTTTGGTAAAAAGGTTTGTAATCTTTCTGCTATGATTTTTTCATCAATATTTATAAGAGATAATGGGAGATAATTTTGTATTCTTTGGGGATCTTTCCCAGGTTTTGGGAGAACAATTGTTGTAGCTTCTGTGAAGGTTTCAGAAACTTCCCCAGATTTGATTAGATAATTATTTTTTTATTTTGTTACATTTGTACCCCGCGCTTTCCCACTCATGGCAGGCTCAATGTGGCTTACATGGGGCAATGGAGGGTTAAGTGACTTGCCCAGAGTCACAAGGAGCTGCCTGTGCCTGAAGTGGGAATTGAACTCAGTTCCTCAGGATCAAAGTCCACCACCCTAACCACTGGGCCACTCCTCCGCTCTAATTAAAGAAGGAACTTAATATAGGTGCAAGTATATCCTGAAATGTGAGATAAAATTCTAAAGTGAATCCGTCAGGGCCGGGGTTTTTTTTTTTTGCCATGGACTTTATAGCTGATAATACATCCTGATCACTACTACTACTACTACTATTTAGCATTTCTATAGCGCTACAAGGCGTACGCAGCGCTGCACAAACATAGAAGAAAGACAGTCCCTGCTGAAAGAGCTTACAATCTAATAGACAAAAAATAAAGTAAGCAATCAAATCAATGTGTACAGAAAGGAGGAGAGGAGGGTAGGTGGAGGTGAGTGGTTACAAGTGGTTACGAGTCAAAAGCAATGTTAAAGAGGTGGGCTTTCAGTCTAGATTTAAAGGTGGCCAAGGATGGGGCAAGACGTAGGGGCTCAGGAAGTTTATTCCAGGCGTAGGGTGCAGCGAGACAGAAGGCGTGAAGTCTGGAGTTGGCAGTAGTGGAGAAGGGAACAGATAAGAAGGATTTATCCATGGAGCAGAGTGCACGGGAAGGGGTGTAGGGAAGGACGAGTGTGGAGAGATACTGGGGAGCAGCAGAGTGAGTATATTTATAGGTTAGTAGAAGAAGTGTGAACAGGATGCGAAAACGGATAGGAAGACGTCTAATACTGGCGGGGTCTGGGGACCCCCACCAGCCAGGTATGGGGGAGGGGTCAAAATGGCGGCCCTGCTTAGGTTTAAAGATCCACCGACTCTCCCGTTGCTGTTCTTGTGATCTCACCACCATGCCTCTGTGTGTGTGTGTGTGTATTACATCAATTACAAAACATATCAAATACTTAAAACCCTGTCCCTGATCTTCACAATGTTGTATCATTGGTTCTTTCAGATTTTTTCCTCTTGAGATTTGACTTGTGCTCTGTTTAAAAGATCCGATATGGAACTTGTCACAAGGACTATATGCTACAAATCCCGACTTGCAGTTGGTAAAATATTTTAACTCATACTCTTTGGTGTCTGCTACTTCTCTTTGAGGATTAATGGGTTTTCCATTATGTTTTCAAGCTTTGGAGTGGAAGCGAGATTGACCTGAAACAGTTTCTAACATGGCTTTAACACATGTGACAATATACAATTTGAGGAACAGCATTCATGTTCAAAGATTCATTTTCTAGAGGTTAATATTGTGAGGAATATGAGGGTGAGAGGGAGAGTGAAGGCACATGGAAGAACGAGGAGGCTTGAGAGGGAGGGACACTGGGTAGAGAAAGGAAGGAGTCTTTTCCCCTGGGAGAATGGAGGAAAGGAAAAGACTACAATTCCCAGCAGCCCCTGAGTAGGTCCCATGGTAGAAACAGGGACTTCAATCCCCAACAGCCCCCAGAGGAGGTCAGGAGAAGGGCAAGAGAAGGGAGTTGGAAAAACCTGTCCCAGAGTGCCAGGATGAGGGAAGGAGTTCTGAACCTGTCCAATCAAATAAATGGAGAATAGCTGAGCAATGGGTGTGGGGAGGAACCTTTGGACTGGCAAGGGGGAGGAACTAGAGCAAGAGGGGCTGATGGAGATTGCTGCTCTGACTAAACTGAAAGGAAAGGAAAGGAGGTGAAACAAAAGAGGGCTGCTTGGGAGGAGAGTCTGGTAGGAGGGAAAAGGTGGCTATCCCACGAGGGGAGCTGAGAGAACAGATTTACCACGGAAGGGTCATGCGGGTGGTGGTCAGGTATAATGCTGGCCTGGTTGGGGAGGGACCCTTGCCACTCTCCCTAGGTTGATTTCTTTTGAAAGGGAGAGAGGAGGAGTGGTGGTTTTGGGCATAACTGCTATACATGAACTGCTGGGAGTTTGAACCCTTTCTGAACTGCTGTGTTTGGGGAATTGTTTTGCTTAACCTTGTGCAGTACATATTATCAAATGCTGGTGTTGATGTGAGAAGAGGCAGCAATATGGATTGCATGACATGTGAACTGCAAAAGGGTGGGATAATGTGGGATACAAATGCAATAAATAAATAAAATAAAGAGGAAATTTGGTACATATTGGTGATAAGTGTGGCCATACAGAAGCCCTCTGATGTAACTTCCGCAAGGGCGGGACATGAGGGAAGGCCGGCCAATGGACGAAGTGATTTTTCTTCTTTTACAGACGCGAGGCACCGCCGATTGTAGATTGTTTTAAAATGCTGGGTCAGGTGAGGTGCCGGCAGGTCGGGTGGTAGAAGAGGGTCGTTTGGCGGGTCGGGGAGGGGGGGGGCTCAGACGGGAGGGGGGCTCAGGTGGCTGGAGGGAGGAGGAGCAGGGGAACGAGGAGAGTCGCGTCGCTGGACATGGGGGGAGGACAGGGGGCACAGGAGGGTCACTGGACATGGGGGATAGCAGGGAAGGGGGATTCTGGACATAGGTTGAGGGCAGGGGGCACAGGAGGGTCGCTGGACATGGGTGGATGGCAAGGAAGGGGGTTTCTGGACATAGGTTGAGGGCAGGGGCACAGGAGGGTCGCTGGACATGGGTGGATGGCAGGGGAGGGGGTTTCTGGACATAGGTGGAGGGCAGGGGGCACAGGAGGGTCGCTGGACATGGGTGGATGGCATGGGAGGGGGGTTTCTGGACATAGGTGGATGGCAGGGGAAGGGGGTTTCTGGTCATGGGTGGATGGCATGGGAGGGGGGTTTCTGGACATAGGTGGAGGACAGGGGGCACAGGAGGGTCACTGGACCTGGGTGGATGGCAGGGGAGGGGTTTCTGGACATAAGTGGAGGGCAGGGGGCACAGAAGGGTCGCTGGACATGGGTGGATGGCAGAGGAGGGGGTTTCTGGACATAGGTGGATGGCAGGGGGCACAGGAGGGTCACTGGACATGGGTGGATGGCAGGGGAGGGGGGTTTCTGGACATAGGTGGAGGGTAGGGGGCACAGGAGGGTCGCTGGACATGGGTGGATGGCAGGGGAGGGGGTTTCTGGACATAGGTTGAGGGCAGGGGGCACAGGAGGGTCACTGGACATGGGTGGATGGCAGGGGAGGGGGTTTCTGGACATAGGTTGAGGACAGGGGCACAGGAGGGTCGCTGGACATGGGTGGATGGCAGGGGAGGAGGGCTTCTGGACATAGGTGGATGGCAGGGGAGGGCAGGGGGCACAGGAGGGCCACTGGACATGGGTGGATGGCAGGGGAGGGGGGTTTCTGGACATAGGTAGGGGAGGGCAGAGGGGACGGGGGGTTGCTGGACATGGATGGCAGGGGGGACAGGAGGGTCGCTGGACATGGGTGGATGGAGGAGAGAGAAGAAATGCTGGACATGGATGGAGGCGAGGGAAGAGTGAGGAAGGAGATGAGGTGAGGGAAAAGGAAGAGAGGAGAAAAAGTGCACATGGATATAGAAAATAGGCAGAAGCTGGATCCACTGGATCCAAGTCTGCGGAGGACCCAGCTTTTACTTACGGATGTAGGGCAAGAAATGAAGAAGAAAGGCGGAAAGTAAAGAAATAAATGGAAAGGAAGCCCTGGAAACGGAGTTAAGAGGACAGATAGAAGCACAATCGGTACTGAGCCAGCATGATCAGAAAAGCAAAGTCACCAGACAACAAAGGTAGAAAAAACTATTTTATTCAGGATTTATTAATTGGAATATGTCAGCTTTTGGAAATGTGCATCTGTGATATTTTTCATGTACGTTTCAATTTTTGTAGTATTGCTGCATGCTGAGTCTGACTTCTTGAGGTAACTCTTCACTTCAGTATTTTGCCTTCATGTGTTTTTCAGGTGTGATCAAGGAAGGTGCAGTATTCTGCTAGCGTATAGTTTGAATCCCTTTTTGTTTTGTTTTTTTCACTAGGTTGTGCACTGGTGTTTTAGAGCCAGGTGTAATTACAGTTGCCTTTCCACGCCACGCATAAGGTTGTAGCTCGTTCTGTCCTTGGAATTAGTGCTGTTTATGGTTTGTTAAGGTTATGAGTGTGTTTTTGCACAAGTTTGTGTATAGTGTTTTGCAGTGGAGAGATTGTGTGTTGGCCTTACTAAGGTGGCACCAAACATCAGAAAGGGTGTAGAGCCTAAATCATGACACACTACCTCTAAAAGGGTGTTTTGTGGCTCTACATGAGAATTGTGATATTATGATCCCTTGCTAGCTTCATATTGTTGACGGTCTGCATTTTCCGTATGGCTGGTATATTGGTGTATAAGGTATTAATTGTGACAATTTGTTTTTACTTATTTTTTTTCTGTGTGTTGTTAGACAATTATGGATGACAGACAGAGTCGGAGTCTTCTTGAGTCAGAGAGCTGTGGTATATATTTTAAAACAATTTTAATACCTTGGTGGTCTATATGTTTTTATATTGTACATTATATTTCACACATCACTTTATTTTATTGTATATCTTTTCATTTCATTCATTTTTATTTTATTGCATATATGGGTTACAGAGTAATAGGGGAATTTGAAAGTACTGAATCTTTTCTTAATATTTTTCCTTTATTCTCCTTTGTTATGAGAATTGGAACTACTAATTGTAGTGGATTTGAACTGAATAATTTCTGGGGAGGGGAGGTTTCATGATAGCATTGTGCTTATTATTTCAATCAGTTTTTTTGTACAAGTTTAGCTTCATTTGTCTTTATTTGAAATTTCGTTAAAAAATGTTCTAAAAATGGAATAATCTTATCAATGGGGTGGAGCTAGGGTAGGGGTGGGGCTAGGATGGGGCCCCACCAAATTGGTCTGCATAGGGCCCCGCACTTGCTAAGACCGGCCCTGGAGAAGTGGGTTTTGGTGGAAAGACGATAAGCTCGGTCTTGGATATGTTCAGTTTCAGGTGGCGGTTGGACATCCATGCAGCAATGTCAGATAAGCAGGCCGATACCTTGGTCTGGGTCTCCGCGGTGATGTCTGGTGTGGAGAGATACAGCTGGGTGTCATCAGCGTAGAGATGATACTGGAAACCATGAGATGAGATCAGTGAGCCAAGGGAAAAGGTGTAGATTGAAAAAAGAAGGGGTCCAAGGACAGATCCCTGGGGAACTCCAACAGAGAGCGGGATGGGGGTGGAGGAAGATCCATGAGAGTGTACTCTGAAGGTTCGGTGGGAGAGATAGGAGGAGAACCAGGACAGAGCCCTGGAACCCAAAGGAGGACAGTGTGGCAAGAAGTAACATGATTGACAGTGTCAAAAGCGGCGGAGAGATCGAGGAGGATGAGGATGGAATAGTGACCTCTGGATTTGGCAAGGAACAGGTCATTGCAGACTTTAGAGAGTGCTGTTTCTGTCGAGTGTAGGGGGTGAAAACCGGATTGAAGTGGATCGAGGATGGCCTGGGAGGAAAGAAAATCAAGGCAGTGGCTGTGAACGGTGCGCTCAAGTATTTTGGAGAGGAAGGGTAGGAGGGAGTTGGGGCGGTAGTTGGAGGGACAGGTAGGGTCAAGTGATGTTTTTTTGAGGAGAGGTGTGACTACGGCGTGCTTGAAGGTGTCAGGGACAGTTGCAGTGTAAAGAGAGAGGTTGAGGATATGACAGAAGGGGGAGGTGTGACAGATGGTGTTAAGTAAGTTGGTGGGGATGGGATCAGAGGAACAAGTGGTGCATTTCGAGGAGGAAAGAAGGCAGGCGGTTTCCTCCTCGGTGATATCAGGAAAGGAGGAGAAAGAGGCCTGGGTTGGTTGGTTGAGGGAGAGGGTTGAAGGGTGAAGGGGAGGAGCTGGCTTGGTAGTGAACTCAAGGTTGATTTTTGCACCTTGTCGCGGAAGTAGTCAGCCAGTGATTGAGGAGAGAGTGAGGGTGGGGGGGTGGGAGCGGAGGGCACTTTGAGGAGAGAGTTAAGGGTGGTGAAAAGACGACGAGGGTTGGAGCTGAGAGAATTGGTCAATTGGGTGTAGTAGTCCTGTTTGGCAAGGAATAGGGAGGACTGGAAGGAGGATAGCATGAATTTGTAGTGAAGGAAATCTGAATAGGTGTGAGATTTCCTCCAGAGGCGTTCAGTAGATTGAGTGCAGGAGCGAAGGTAACGGATGCAAGGGGTCAACCAGGGCTGGGGATTAGTACGCCTTGTGGGACGGGAGATGGATGCTGCGAGGGTGTCCAGAGCAGAGGAGAGAGTGGCATTGTAAGCGGAGACAGCCTTGTCGACAGACTCGGAGGACATGATGGAGGGGAGGAGATTAGAAATACTAGAGGATAAGGTGGGAGGGTCAATAGCCTGGAGATTCCTGGAAGTGGTGGTTAATGTTGGGCGGGGCTGAGGGGGGGGGGGGTGAAGAAGTGTGAAGGTGATCAGGTGATGATCAGAGAGAGGAAGAGCTGAGGCGTGGAAATTGGAGGGCGAGCCGGTAGAGGAGAGGACGAGGTCGAGACAATGGCCATTTTTGTGAGTAGGGGTGGTGGAGCACAGCTGAAGGTTGAAGGAGGATGTTAGAGTGAGGAACTGAGAAGCGTGAGGGTCGGATGGATCATCAGCGTGTACATAGGCGCCCCGTATAAGAGGCTTGGGGAGGCTAAGCCTCCCCAGCCCAGCTCTGACCTTCCCCGCGGCCCTGCCGAGACTCCTGACAAAATCTTCTGCTGCTGCCGCCGCTTCTATTGAGCAGCGCAGCGGCAGTCAGGAACGACATCTATGCAGCTGATCCGCTGCTGCCGCTTCTCTCGGAGCCAGCATAAGAAGAAAAAGAAGCGCGGGGCCACAGCAGCGTTCAGACATGCGCTGTCGGCTCTGCCGGTCTCTGCCCCGTGACGTCAATTTCCCGTTCCGGGGGCAGAGGACCGGCAGAGCCGACAGCGCATGTCTGAACGCTGCTGCGGCCCCGCGCTTTTTTTTCTTCTTCTGTCAGCTAAAGAGGCTCGGGCCGGAGGGAAAGAAGGGAACGTGGCCACTGGCTGGAAAAGGTAGGCGGAGAGAGAAGAAAAGCAGGGGAGAGCCAGGGGACATGGCCAGCGCAGTGGAGAGCCAGAGAGCAATAGGGAGAGAAAGAGGGCACATGGAAAAAAGCAGGGGAGAGCCAGGGACATTGAAAAAAAGCAGGGGAGAGCCAGAAAGAGATGGGGAGAGAAAGAGGGGCCATGGAAAAGTGCAGGGGCGAGCCAGGGACATGGAAAAAAAAGCAGGGGAGAGCCAGAAAGAGATGGGGAGAGAAAGAGGGGCCATAGAAAAGAGCAGAGGAGAGCCAGGGACATGGAAAAAAGCAGGGGAGAGCCAGAAAGAGATGTGGAGAGAAAGAGGGGCCATGGAAAAGAGCAGAGGAGAGCCAGGGACATGGAAAAAAAGCAGGGGAGTGCCAGAAAGAGATGGGGAGAGAAAGAGGGGCCATGGAAAAGTGCAGGGGAGAGCCAGGGACATGGAAAAAAAGCAGGGGGGAGCCAGAAAGAGATGGGGAGAGAAAGAGGGGCCATAGAAAAGAGCAGAGGAGAGCCAGGGAAATGGAAAAAAAGCAGGGGAGAGCCAGAAAGAGATGGGGAGAGAAAGAGGGGCCATGGAAAAGAGCAGAGGAGAGCCAGGGACATGGAAAAAAAGCAGGGGAGAGCCAGAAAGAGATGGGGAGAGAAAGAGGGGCCATGGAAAAGAGCAGGGGAGAGCCAGAAAGAGATGGGGAGAGAAAGAGGGGCCATGGAAAAGAGCAGGGGAGAGCCAGGGACATGGAAAAAAGCAGGGGAGAGCCAGAAAGAGATGGAGAGAGAAAGAGGGGACATGGGCAGGAGAGAGAGAGAGAGAGAAGCTGCTGGGGAGAAACTGGGGGAGACCCTAGCTGTCAGACTGAGAAATGCTGGCTGGATGAAAGGAGGGAGAAAGAGGAAAAATGCTGGAAGGAGGGAAGAAACTGGTAGGGAGGGAAAGAGGTATTAATTGTGACTTATTTTTACTTATTTTTTTATGTTGTCAGACAATTATGGATGTAAGCCCCGCCTCTGGTCCCACCCCTAACCCCGCCCCCTTAGCCTCCCCAAACAGTTGGGCCACCGACCGCCTATGAGCGTGTATGTTAAAATCTCAAAGAATGAGGGACGGAGATGAAGGATCAAGAAAGACAGAAAGACAGGCATCGAAGTCAGTGAGGAAGGAAGAGAGAGATTTATCAGGGGGGCGGTAAATGACTGCCACTCTGAGTGGCAACGGGTAGAATAGACAGATGGCGTGGGCTTCAAAGGATAAGAAGCAGTGGGATTGAGGTAGGAGGAGGGGTTGGAAACTACAGGAGGGAGAGAGTAGTAACCCGACGCCTCCACCGCGGCCAGCTGGGCGGGGAGTGTGGGAGAAGAGATAACCTCCATGGCATAAGGCCGCAACTGAGGCAGAGTCATCAGGGGAGAGCCAGGTTTCAGTTAGGGCGAGTAGTTGAAGGGAGCGGGAGATGAAGAGATCATGGGTGAAGGGAAGTTTGTTGCAGACCGATCGGGCATTCCACAGGGCACATGAGAAGGGGAGGGAAGAGGGGGGGAGGAGGGGAATAGAGATGAGATTGGAGACATCCCGGAATCGTTTGCATGGATAGGATGAGGACAGGTGGGGGGGGGGGGGAACTGGATTTGGATTGATGTCTCCTGCGGATAGTAGGAGGAGGAGCAAGAGAGTGCGGAGGAGGGTGGGGGAGGTAGGGTGACGAAGGCGACGAAGACGGGATGCACTTAGGAGGAATGGGGATGGGTTAATGGCAGGAAGGAAGTGTTGAAGGTTGAGAGCTAGGAAGGAGGAGGGGGACAAGAGGGATGGTGAGGTGGTGAGGGACAGGGGTGAATAGGGTGTTGCAGTAGTGAGTAGGACTGGAGAGGACATGGGTGGGCAGTGAGTCTCAGCGGTAGACGGCAGTAGGGGGAGGGGAAAAAGATTAGGAAGGGATAGGGCAAGGAAGAGAATGTGTACAGGGGCCATAAGTAGTGACTGGGGCAGGTAGGTTGGTAGGTGGGCTGAGAAGAGGTTAATGGGCTGGTGAGCAGGTAAGTCAATGGGCTGATAAGCTAGCAGGGAGGCAGGCAGGGAGGCAGGTAGGCAGGAGCAGGTGAGTGCGGTGGAGAGCTCAGTCGCAGGTTGTTGATGGGCAGATAAGCAGGCAAGTTGAAGGGCTGATAGCAGGCAGGTTGGTTGATTGGCTAGCAGGCAGGCAGGCAGGCAGAAATAGGTGAGTGCGGTGGAGAGCTCAGCAGCAGGACTGGAATGAGCTGGATTAGGTGGACTGGAACAAGCTGGATCAGGCGGACTGGAACAAGCAGGGAGAAGCTGGATCAGGCGGACTGGAACAAGCTGGAGCAGATGAACTGGAACAAGCAGGGAGAAGCTGGACCAGGCGGACTGGAACAAGCATGAAGAAGCTGGATCAGTCGGACTGGAACAAGCTGGAGCAGATGAACTGGAACAAGCAGGGAGAGGCTGGATGAGGCGGACTGGAACAAGCTGGAGCAGATGGACAGGAACAAGCAGGGAGAAGTTGGATCAGGCGGACTGGAATAAGCAGGGGGAAGCTGGGTCAAGCGGCCTGGAACACGGAGGAACAAGCTGGATCAGGTGGACAGGAACAAGCTGGAGCAGAAGGGCTGGAACAAGCTACCCCTAGACAGCCGTCATCCATAAACAAGCATGTAAGCCACAGTGTGTAGCAGGATCTATTCTGCAAAGTGCGGGTTGGTTTTCTCTTTAATCACTGCTGCAATCGCAAACAGCCCAGGCACCGGAGGTAGTCACTTCCTGGCGCCATGCGACAAGCGCCCCACGCGGGCAGCCCCTACAGGCGGCAGGGACCAGGCCCGTGCAGCCGCGGACACCACTCACCTCCACGTGGATGGTTCGTTGAGCTGCCCCATTCCACTATCCACCGACGCTGGTTGTCGGCCGGGTGCAGTGATCCTCGTGGTTGAGCGCTTCAGAGTGGTCGCACCTGAGTTTCGGACCCTCTTCAGCTGCTAACCGTACGAGATGTGGAGGTGTGGACTGTCCGCAGCGCTACACTCAAGCTCGATCCCCACCGACCACGGGACCACCCGCCCGGAAGACCGGCCACGCACCACCAAGGAGCAACCACCCCGGACACCCAAGCTGTCTGCGACCACAGCAGTTCCCAACACTCCGATCTATATCTAGAGTGAGCAGACCTCGAGGCGGTTTCCCACTAAGGCTGTTGTTCTGCAGATCGGCTGATCCCAGCTCTGTTGACCACAGCAGAGTTGGGCCTCGGTCTGGTCAGGGATGTGCTGTGATTGCGAGGCAGGTAGATTGTCGTGTTCAGCCTCGGAGCTGTTATCAGGAGTTTAATAATCTGTGCTGTGCTGTGTGGTGGCTGATTTGGGCTTTTCTCTTGCACCAGGCCCTGTCTCGCGCCTCCCGTGAGTCGCAAAGAGTCGTTTTCGCCTTTGGGTGTTACGCTCGTTACCTTACGTCGCTAGGTTCGCTCGGGAGTCTCCGCTTGCTCCGGTCGCGATGGCAGTGCAAAGGAGGCAGGTTGACCTGCTCCGGTTCTCACTTGGGTCCTTACCATATCTCAAAGAACAGCAGCCCTAAATCCAGGCAACCAGCCAACAACCTTGAAGCTTGCTATCAGCTACGGAGCAAGGACACAGCTACCTTTCTAACAGTTCGGCTGCATTTGGAAATGGCTGCACAATTTAATTAAAAGTTTAGGTAAAACCAATCCATTAAATTGTTTTTGATTTAGAGGATCTAGGAATTGAGCAAAAAGCACAAAATCTTTAATTAGGAAGCTGGATAATTCCAACCTAAATATCAGATAAAGTAACGGCATTAGACAAGAGCATGTTAGCACAAGATTTGGAAAAAAAACCAGACATGGATAATACATTAAGCAAAGATATTGCAGCAAGTAACCACTATTTACAGTTTAGTCAGGAGAGACTATTAAAAATAAAATATTAGCACAAAAAGTAAGATAGTTCATATGGATAGCTGTTAAGCGTTGAGCAGTTTGTTTTGTTTAAAAAAATTGAGTACTCATATTCAGCAAAAGGGAATCCTCCAGTTTTCCCATAAAAACTGATTTACAATGCATTGTTTTTTTCTCTGAAAATTTAGACCTATGGTAGCAAAAATTTCTCAGGCAAGGAAGCATAGCAAACAAAGAGAAACATATAAGCATTACATGTACATCTGCGTGAAATAAGAGACAGTCAGAGTGGGTAAAGGTGATCAATCTTTATCCACTCAACACACACAAATACTGACATTGAAAGTAACTTAGCAAAGAATGTGGAGAGATTTTTCTGTTACGGACCACGCCTAGTTACAGAGAACGGCGTGGGTCAGGGGATAATTGCTGGAGAAGGGGATTATTACGCCAGACATGCCTATGAAAGGTCTGTGGATTTCTGCGGCATTCTGCAGCAAAATGACCTAGCCAATGGCATCTCCAACACTTAATATGTGCGCAACAATTTAGGCTGGCAACTTCTGGTTGCCGCAAGACATTGGGAGCCCGGTCTATTTTGTCAAGGGCAGCCATAGCATCAATTTATGACTGACCTGGATTAGCATTGCCTGAAGGGATAGGGAATAACGGAGGGTTCACTGGTTCAAAGGGCTGATTAAGGGTTACTGATTCGGGGACTGAAGGGCGGGTCTGGAGCACAGATTCTGGTCCAGGGATGGAAGGGATAGCTGTGTCAAAAGTGATAGGATGTGAAGCCCCTTCACATGGAGATGGAGCTGTAGGTGGATGCACCTGGTTTTGGAAAGTGCACAGAGATTTTGGATTACTTTCTTGTGCCTCAATATGAATAATTTTATCCATCGCATTAAGGTGTTTATCAAAAGGGAAAAACTGTAGAACAGTCTCTAGGGGTGTGGCTATGGTCAGAAAAGTGTATGGCACAAAGAGTGGCACATATGGTGTTGTGTAATTATGTGCTGAACTATATTATAGTGTGGAAGGAGTCTAACAGAGTAAAGGAAATACAACAAGACTGGCACTATATCTAAATCTGCATTAAAAATTAACAAAAAAAAATAGAGTGAATTATTTACTTACCTGTGGTCAGAACTTTCCAGTGTTCAGGGATACTTCACAAAAACCTGTGAATACGTCTAAGCAAAAAGAAAGGGTTGCCTACGGCAATTCATAAAGGTACTATTTTAGCTGAACCGGACAAAACAAAAAAAAACTTCAATATATAAAAATACTATTTTAGCTGAACCAAACAAGAAACTTCAATATGTACACATATACGTAACAGTCAAGGTACTGAGCAAACCCCGTGGTCCAAACCTGGGTTATTAATTAATGTGTCCACCAATTATAACCTTTTTTTATCAGGAGCCATTACAGGACACTTAAGACAAGGTCGCTCAAGAATACCCTTATCACTCACAATTTGATCAACCTTTGGATCATAGAAACTCAATTGGATCAACCGCTGGATCCTAAAAACTCAGCTGGATCAACCTATGGATCCTGAAAACTCAATTGGATCAATCTATGGATCCTGAAAAACTCAACTGGATCAACCTATGGATCCTACACAGTTTGGTCACTTCAAAACCTCTAGAAAAAAACCCCATAATTGACAGCTAAATTTATAGTACCTGAATGAGGGCAATCCCCAAAACCACTTGTTGGTATTCACAAAAGGGGCATAGGGTCATAACAGTTCTCTATAAAAAGAGGGACAATTGGACCCTAAAAAACCAACAACCCACAGCTCTGTACAAGGACAGTAAGCTCCCCGAACTGGTATGCAAAGGGATGTAAATCTGCCACACTCCTGTGTTTTTTTTTCAGAGGGAACCCGGAATTACCTGGGACTGCAAGTAGCAGCCCAAACCCTCCTCTGCAGATAGCACCAGGAGCTTACTGGAGACTGCAACACTCCACTTATTTTGGGTGGGAACCAGTCTCAAAAATCTTCCTGTACAAAATCTAGAACCCTAAAAAAGACCTTGGTAGGGGTGAAAGAGGTGCTCCACACTCCCTCTAAGTTTTAGGGTAAAGAGCAGCAGTATGCACTCAACAGTCCCTGTGTGAGGGGAAACAGCAGCCAGCACAGACTTCAGAAGTCCGGAACCTCTACAAAGGGTGGGGTCAGTCTCCAGTGATTGGAAACTGGCTAACAACAAAAATAAAAGTAATGCTGATTTAAGCCAAGAACGGAAGTCTAGTTATAAATCAAAAAGCAAGGGTAGGTAGACGTGAGCAAACCAGCAATAAGAAATGTAACCCAGCAGAAGTTGGTAATTGGGGACGCAGCTGGGAAAGGCTGAGTATGTCAGAAATGCTGCCCTTATGGAGGAGGCAGACGTAGAAGACAGAGAAACATAAATCTCATGGGCGCTGAGTAAGAGGTACTCGCATCAGTCCACACCTTGAGAATATGCTGATAAAGTAGTGGTTCTATACAGATATAAACTATAACAAGGGAACAATTATGTTGACTACTCCACCAAATTTGTAACACAAAACCTTATAAGAATAGATATAATTTTAACAAAATCCACTCTTTATTAATATTTTACTCCATCATTTTTTTAAATCCATACTTTACACAGTCCATTCCAGTTGTATTCATGTTCTTCCAAAAGTCTATATCATAAATTAAAGCTGTTTTAGCTCGTTGTCCATCAATTCTTTATACAAAAAAGTCCTTTCTTGCAGCTCTACACAGTGCTGTGTTTCACCAACGGCGTCCTCAGGAGCTGTTTAAACTTCGCATTAGCACAGCGATATATCTCTCTGATTCATCCATTGTATATATACCAACTGCAATGGCTGTGAATACATATTACACCATCAGTCTCATATCTATTAGTTTCAACATTCTAGTTCTTATACACTCCTAATTTACTTACAATAACAAATTTTTCATCCAACTCCTTTTGACACTATCTCTCAGACAGGAGATCCATTCGGTGGATTTGTCCCGTGCACCTCCAGTCAATGGGAAGCAAATAAGTCCATATGCAACAGAATGCTCTCTACCCTGTTTAAATCTTCTTTACAAGCCACTCGTAATCAATCCATTAAGTAAATTACTGTTGCCTGGTGTTAAATTACTTCAGTCCATTCAACATCTTTGTTTAGCCCATATGGGAAAAACGTTTTCCAAGTAAATATAATCTTTTGTTCAGAGATTAATAATCTCTGACTTATATCACCACCTCCAGTCCCCATATCTATCTTTATTAAAATAGAAAATCTTAAATCATCTAACGTGTGTTTCATGTCTAGCCAATGTTTTACCAGAGGCGCCTCTACATTTCCTCTCCTGATATTGCTCAGATGTTCCCCTATTCTAATTTTCACCTTTCTCTAATTGTTTAATGGCTTCCGCATGGTACATTGTTATGCCCATGCAAACAGTGGTACGTTGGCCAAACTAAGAGAAAGGTGATGTCCCGCGATTCTTTCCTCCGGTGTTCCCTTCCCCCTCATTGTTCCGCCCTCTGACATCATTACGTTTTGACGCGAGGGTGGGGTAATGAGTGGGAATGGATGTTACGAACCCAGGCATCCAGACGTAGAATGCTGGAGGTGCAAATTATTATATAGGATATGGGAAGCACTCAAATAAATTAAAAAGCTGTCCAATAAGTTAAAAAACAACAACTTTTGTCCTCCACCTTTTAAGGCATTGCCTATCCAATTGTCCAATTGAAACAACTTTAGACTTGTTACAGATGGACCAACAATAAAACCCCAACAGTTTGGATGCAGCAGCTCATAGGTTTGCTTGCTTTGTTTTGAGTGAACGGGGATGACGGCTGCGCTGGGAAAAGAGAAACTTAAATTCTCCTAATTGGCTTCCTTGCACTTTCACTTCTGTCTATTAAACTTCCTTGCAGCAGCTCATAGGTTTGCTTGCTTTGTTTTGAGTGAATGGCAATGATGGCTGCGAGTGGGAGTGGAAACAGAGATTAACCAAATTGGCTTCCTTGCTTACAGTGGACTAGATAGGCTCACTTCCACTCCTGCCTATTAAACCTCCTGGCAGCAGCTCATAGGTTTGCTTGCTCTGTTTTGAGTGAATGGCAATGATGGCTGCGAGTGGGAGTGGAAACAGAGATTAACCAAATTGGCTTCCTTGCTTACAGTGGACTAGATAGGCTCACTTCCACTCCTGCCTATTAAACCTCCTGGCAGCAGCTCATAGGTTTGCTTGCTTTGTTTTGAGTGAATGGCAATGATGGCTGCAAGTGGGAGTGGAAACAGAGATTAACCAAAGTGGCTTCCTTGCTTACAGTGGACTAGATAGGCTCACTTCCATTCCTGCCTATTAAACCTCCTGGCAGCAGCTCATAGGTTTGCTTGCTCTGTTTTGAGTGAATGGCAATGATGGCTGCGAGTGGGAGTGGAAACAGAGATTAACCAAATTGGCTTCCTTGCTTACAGTGGACTAGATAGGCTCACTTCCACTCCTGTCTATTAAACTTCCTTGCAGCAGCTCATAGGTTTGCTTGCTGTGAATTGAGTGTATGGCAATGACAGCTTCAGGGGGAATGGAAACAAAGATTAACCAAATTGGCTTCCTTGCTTACAGTGGCCTAGATAGGCTCACTTCCACTCCTGTCTATTAAACCTCCTTGCAGCAGCTCCTAGGTTTGCTTGCTTTGTTTTGAGTGTACTAGATATGACGGCTACACGGGAGAGTGGAAACAGAGATTAGGCTCACTTCCACTCCTGCCTATTAAACCTCCTTGCACCAGCTCATAGGTTTGCTTGCTTTGTTTTGAGTGAATGGCAATGATGGCTGCGAGGGGGAGTGGAAACAGAGATTAACCAAATTGGCTTCCTTGCTTACAGTGGACTAGATAGGCTCACTTCCACTCCTGCCTATTAAAACTCCTTGCACCAGCTCATAGGTTTGCTTGCTTTGTTTTGAGTGAATGGCAATGATGGCTGCGAGGGGGAGTGGAAACAGAGATTAACCAAATTGGCTTCCTTGCTTACAATGGACTAGATAGGCTCACTTCCACTCCTGCCTATTAAACCTCCTGGCAGCAGCTCATAGGTTTGATTGCTTTGTTTTGAGTGAATGGCAATGATGGCTGCGAGAGGGAGTGGAAACAGAGATTAACCAAAGTGGCTTCCTTGCTTACAGTGTGGACTAGATAGGCTCACTTCCACTCCTGTCTATTAAACCTCCTGGCAGCAGTTAATAGCTTTGCTTGCTTTGTTTTGGGTGTACTAGATATGACCGCTACACGGGAGAGTGGAAACAGAGATTAGGCTCCCTTCCACTCCTGCCTATTAAACCTCCTTGCAGCAGCTCATAGGTTTGCTTGCTTTGTTTTGAGTGTACTAGATGACGGCTGCATGGGGTAGTGGAAACAGAGATTAACCAAATTGGCTTCCTTGCTTACAGTGGCCTAGATAGGCTCACTTCCACTCCTGTCTATTAAACCTCCTTGCAGCAGTTAATAGCTTTGCTTGCTTTGTTTTGAGTGTATAGAAATGACGGCTGCGTGGGGGAGTAGAAACAGAGATTAACCAAATTGGCTTCCTTGCTTACAGTGGACTAGATAGGCTCACTTCCACTCCTGCCTATTAAACCTCCTGGCAGCAGCTCATAGGTTTGCTTGCTTTGTTTTGAGTGAATGGCAATGATGGCTGCGAGTGGGAGTGGAAACAGAGATTAACCAAATTGGCTTCCTTGCTTACAGTGGACTAGATAGGCTCACTTCCACTCCTACTACTACTACTATTTAGCATTTGTCTATTAAACCTCCTTGCAGCAGTTAATAGCTTTGCTTGCTTTGTTTTGAGTGTATAGAAATGATGGCTGCGAGTGGGAGTGGAAACAGAGATTAACCAAATTGGCTTCCTTGCTTACAGTGGACTAGATAGGCTCACTTCCACTCCTGTCTATTAAACTTCCTTGCAGCAGCTCCTAGGTTTGCTTGCTTTGTTTTGAGTGTACTAGATATGACGGCTACACGGGAGAGTGGAAACAGAGATTAGGCTCACTTCCACTCCTGCCTATTAAACCTCCTTGCACCAGCTCATAGGTTTGCTTGCTTTGTTTTGAGTGAATGGCAATGATGGCTGCGAGGGGGAGTGGAAACAGAGATTAACCAAATTGGCTTCCTTGCTTACAGTGGACTAGATAGGCTCACTTCCACTCCTGCCTATTAAAACTCCTTGCACCAGCTCATAGGTTTGCTTGCTTTGTTTTGAGTGAATGGCAATGATGGCTGCGAGGGGGAGTGGAAACAGAGATTGTTGCAGGAATTACCACTATTGTCAGCAGAATCTGTGGTACTTCAGAAGTCAAACAGCACACACCAGAATGAGGGAGAAATCTTCTTTATTTGCCAGCAAACAAAGTAGGACATCAGCTCTAGCTCTCTTCTTCTCTTTCTCAGCTCTCTGTGTCTTGTGGCTTCTGTCTGTCCTCTTCAGTTCTCTTCTCTTCTTCTCAGCTCCTTCTTCTGACGTAAGCTGCTTCTGCTCCCAGTTATATACAGTTCTAACCCCCTCCTAGCCCCCCTTACTTTCCAGATGGTAAGGAATAGATTGATTACCCTGTCTGAACCAATCATCTCTACACATATGTTCAAAATATCAGTTACATAGGTTCCAGACATTTCCTAAACTGACCTATGACCTGGGGCCTCTCACGCTAGACAATGGGGCACCAGAACTCTTGCATTTTATTATGATTAAATTCTCATATTCCCAGCTAACTTCATACTAACTGGGTTCATTTAGGGGCCAGTCTTGCTTAATGGCATACAGATATGGTTTGTTATTACTTTCAGGACCATTCCTTCACTTAACTATAATTAATCAAGACTTTTCCTGACCTCTTTCACCTATTAGCTTCATACATTGAACTAGCTAGGACTGTGGATAATTCAAACCAACCGATGACCTTTTCAACTGCAGTCTTACTTGTAAAGTAACACTGAGTTGAACAGATATTCTACATAGAAATAAAACTTATTAATTACACAGAATAAAACATATTCTAAAATAAGCAGAAATCAAAATTCCTTATAAGACAAATTCTACATATCAAGACCTTCTAAAATCTAACCATTTTCTTCTAAGCAGCATTTTAAACTAATCCTTTTAAAACTACAATATGCCTGGCTCATAATGGTATCCATATGTGGTAAACTAATTACTTCTTTCTGACCTTTCTAACCTCTAGCCTAGCAAAAGCTAGACATTCTAAATAATCTAAACCATATGGCATTCCTCCATCACTTGCAAGACTAAAAAGTTAAATACCATATAATTTTTTTGCCCATGCTGTCTCAAGATTAACCAAATTGGCTTCCTTGCTTACAGTGGACTAGATAGGCTCACTTCCACTCCTGCCTATTAAACCTCCTTGCACCAGCTCATAGGTTTGCTTGCTTTGTTTTGAGTGAATGGCAATGATGGCTGCGAGGGGGAGTGGAAACAGAGATTAACCAAATTGGCTTCCTTGCTTACAGTGGACTAGATAGGCTCACTTCCACTCCTGCCTATTAAACCTCCTGGCAGCAGCTCATAGGTTTGCTTGCTTTGTTTCGAGTGAATGGCAATGATGGCTGCGAGGGGGAGTGGAAACAGAGATTAACCAAATTGGCTTCCTTGCTTACAGTGGACTAGATAGGCTCACTTCCACTCCTGCTTATTAAACCTCCTGGCAGCAGCTCATAGGTTTGCTTGCTTTGTTTTGAGTGAATGGCAATGATGGCTGCGAGGGGGAGTGGAAACAGAGATTAACCAAATTGGCTTCCTTGCTTACAGTGGACTAGATAGGCTCACTTCCACTCCTGCCTATTAAACCTCCTGGCAGCAGCTCATAGGTTTGCTTGCTTTGTTTTGAGTGTACTAGATATGACGGCTAGGTGGGGGAGTGGAAACAGAGATTAGGCTCACTTCCACTCCTGTCTATTAAACCTCCTTGCAGCAGCTCATAGGTTTGCTTGCTTTGATTTGAGTGAACGGGAATGACAGCTGCGCTGGGAAGGGAAACCTTAGACGGTCCTAATTTGCTTCCTTGCATACAGTGGACTAGATAGGCTCACTTTCACTCCTGCCTATTAAACCTCCTTGCACCAGCTCATAGGTTTGCTTGCTTTGTTTTGAGTGAATGGCAATGATGGCTGCGAGGGGGAGTGGAAACAGAGATTAACCAAATTGGCTTCCTTGCTTAAAGTGGACTAGATAGGCTCACTTCCACTCCTGTCTATTAAACCTCCTGGCTGCAGCTCATAGGTTTGCTTGCTTTGTTTTGAGTGTACTAGATATGACGGCTACACGGGAGAGTGGAAACAGAGATTAGGCTCACTTCCACTCCTGCCTATTAAACCTCCTTGCAGCAGCTCATAGGTTTGCTTGCTTTGTTTTGAGTGTACTAGATATGACGGCTACACGGGAGAGTGGAAACAGAGATTAGGCTCACTTCCACTCCTGTCTATTAAACCTCCTTGCAGCAGCTCATAGGTTTGCTTGCTTTGTTTTGAGTGTACTAGATATGACGGCTACACGGGAGAGTGGAAACAGAGATTAGGCTCACTTCCACTCCTGTCTATTAAACCTCCTTGCAGCAGCTCATAGGTTTGCTTTCTTTGTTTTGAGTGAATGGCAATGATGGCTGCGAGGAGGCGTGGAAACAGAGAATAACCAAATTGGCTTCCTTGCTTACAGTGGGCTAGATAGGCTCACTTCCACTCCTGTCTATTAAACCTCCTGGCTGCAGCTCATAGGTTTGCTTGCTTTGTTTTGAGTGAATGGCAATGATGGCTGCGAGGGGGAGTGGAAACAGAGAATAACCAAAGTGGCTTCCTTGCTTACAGTGGACTAGATAGGCTCACTTCCACTCCTGTCTATTAAACCTCCTGGCAGCAGCTCATAGGTTTGCTTGCTTTGTTTTGAGTGTGCTAGATATGACGGCTACACGGGAGAGTGGAAACAGAGATTAGGCTCACTTCCACTCCTGTCTATTAAACCTCCTTGCAGCAGTTAATAGCTTTGCATGCTTTGTTTTGAGTGTATAGAAATGACGGCTGCGTGGGGGAGTAGAAACGGAGATTAACCAAAGTGGCTTCCTTGCTTACAGTGGACTAGATAGGCTCACTTCCACTCCTGTCTATTAAACCTCCTGGCAGCAGCTCATAGTTTGGCATGCTTTGTTTTGAGTGTACTGGATGACGGCTGCATGGGGGAGTGGAAACAGAGATTAACCAAATTGGCTTCCTTGCCTACAGTGGAGTAGATAGGCTCACTTCCACTCCTGTCTATTAAACCTCCTGGCAGCAGCTCATAGTTTGGCATGCTTTGTTTTGAGTGTACTGGATGACGGCTGCATGGGGGAGTGGAAACAGAGATTAACCAAATTGGCTTCCTTGCCTACAGTGGAGTAGATAGGCTCACTTCCACTCCTGTCTATTAAACTTCCTTGCAGCAGCTCCTAGGTTTGCTTGCTTTGTTTTGAGTGTACTAGATATGACGGCTACACGGGAGAGTGGAAACAGAGATTAGGCTCACTTCCACTCCTGCCTATTAAACCTCCTTGCACCAGCTCATAGGTTTGCTTGCTTTGTTTTGAGTGAATGGCAATGATGGCTGCGAGGGGGAGTGGAAACAGAGATTAACCAAATTGGCTTCCTTGCTTAAAGTGGACTAGATAGGCTCACTTCCACTCCTGTCTATTAAACCTCCTGGCTGCAGCTCATAGGTTTGCTTGCTTTGTTTTGAGTGTACTAGATATGACGGCTACACGGGAGAGTGGAAACAGAGATTAGGCTCACTTCCACTCCTGCCTATTAAACCTCCTTGCAGCAGCTCATTGGTTTGCTTGCTTTGTTTTGAGTGTACTAGATATGACGGCTACACGGGAGAGTGGAAACAGAGATTAGGCTCACTTCCACTCCTGTCTATTAAACCTCCTTGCAGCAGCTCATAGGTTTGCTTGCTTTGTTTTGAGTGTACTAGATATGACGGCTACACGGGAGAGTGGAAACAGAGATTAGGCTCACTTCCACTCCTGTCTATTAAACCTCCTTGCAGCAGCTCATAGGTTTGCTTGCTTTGTTTTGAGTGTACTAGATATGACGGCTACACGGGAGAGTGGAAACAGAGATTAGGCTCACTTCCACTCCTGTCTATTAAACCTCCTTTCAGCAGCTCATAGGTTTGCTTTCTTTGTTTTGAGTGAATGGCAATGATGGCTGCGAGGAGGCGTGGAAACAGAGAATAACCAAATTGGCTTCCTTGCTTACAGTGGGCTAGATAGGCTCACTTCCACTCCTGTCTATTAAACCTCCTGGCTGCAGCTCATAGGTTTGCTTGCTTTGTTTTGAGTGAATGGCAATGATGGCTGCGAGGGGGAGTGGAAACAGAGAATAACCAAAGTGGCTTCCTTGCTTACAGTGGACTAGATAGGCTCACTTCCACTCCTGTCTATTAAACCTCCTGGCAGCAGCTCATAGGTTTGCTTGCTTTGTTTTGAGTGTACTAGATATGACGGCTACACGGGAGAGTGGAAACAGAGATTAGGCTCACTTCCACTCCTGCCTATTAAACCTCCTGGCTCCTTCATCTGCGCTTTGAAAACCCTCTCGCGGCACCGGAAGTGAAACCTGTGCTATTCTTCCTGTCCTGAGTCTGCGCACTGTCCTGGTGACGTAAGCAAGATGGAGGAACACGAGTAAGTATGGCGAGTTGGGTCAGCTCCAGGGCAGCGTTTTTAGTTCCAGGCAGTCTGTCTTCTGCCGCGAGCCGGGTGAGAAGTGGGCTGAGAAGTGGGCTGGAGGCTCGGAGTTATTCATGTAAAATGTTTGTAAACGGGAAAAACGAAGCTCTGGTAGAAAGTCAATGGGTTGAAATCCGTTTGCAGACATTTGTATTGTGATCTTTGGGAGGAAATAATGGTATTTTTCGGGAATTGTCCCGTTCAAAAGGAGAGATGGTGCAGGGTCAGAAGTCCCTACCTGCTTCTTTACTTCTATGGGAGGAGGTGGTAAGTATACAAAGTTTTGGATAGACAATCACCACTCCTCCGTCCGAACTACTTCTACTCCGTTTCACAGTCTAAAATCTTGTTTGTAGCCTAGTAATTAGGACAAGCAGCCGAGAACAGGGGAGGCCCTGTTCAAATCCCACTGTGGCTCCTTGTCACCTTGGGCAAGTCACTTAGTCCTTCATTGCCTTGGTTACAAGCTTACATTGTAAGCCCTCTGGGGATAGGGAAAATACTTACTGTACCTTCATATCTCACCTTGTGCTACAACTGAAAAAATCATGAGCTAAATATAAATTAAAATAGAGCTACATTCAAAATCCTTCCTGTGGTTAAGCACTCCACTTGGGGAGGTAATTTAAAAATCCCTTTAGCCCCCAGCAACTAAAAAGAGCAGCTCCCTTCTTTCAATGTGATGTTTATTTGCAGATCCAGAAGAAAGATTGTGTTGGTTCCTGAGAACCTGCTAAAGAAGAGGAAGACTTATCAGGCTATCAAAGCTACTCAAGCAAGACAGGCGCTGCTGGAAAAGAGAAAGGTAGGGTGTCCAGAAGATTTATGTGTAATTTGGCCTCTGAGACAGGACTTGCATAGCTGAAAGTTTAGGAGCACTGTTAGGAAAGAGGAATCATTCTGTCCTGAAACAGAGGGTGTGTGATGTGGTCACACTATCTGTGAGAAGGCAATGCTGAGATTGGGACAGGAAGATCCCTGGGTGAACAAGAGGTGGGGAGCTGCCTCCATTCATGTTAATAATAAATATTAGGCCTTAGCTTGGAGAACAGACAGCTGACGGGAGACATGATAGAGGTATATAAAATATTGAGTGGAGTGGAACAGGTGGATGTGAAGCATCTGTTCACGCTTTCCAAAAATACTAGGACTAGGGGGCATGCGATGAAACTACAGTGTAGTAAATTTAAAACAAATCGGAGAAACATTTTCTTCACCCAACGCGTAATTAACTCTGGAATTCATTGCCGGAGAACGTGGTGAAGGCGGTTAGCTTAGCAGAGTTTAAAAAGGGGTTAGACGGTTTCCTAAAGGACAAGTCCATAAACCGCTACTAAATGGACTTGGGAAAAATCCACAATTCCAGGAATAACATGTATAGAATGTTTGTACGTTTGGGAAGCTTGCCAGGTGCCCTTGGCCTGGATTGGCCGCTGTCATGGACAGGATGCTGGGCTTGATGGACCTTTGGTCTTTTCCCAGTGTGGCATTACTTATGTAATGTACATTTCTGAAGTAGACTGTGGAAAGTGTAAGGCTGTTTATAGCTATTCTGCATGCTGTTTTGGATTTTTTTAGTTTGTATTTCTTATCCATTACTTTTTATTCTTTAATTTTTTAGGGCTACATTTTAATTAAAATTTATAATCATGATTACTCACACGATTGATCGCATAATTAATGGTATGTTATGTACTTATTTTTGTTCCCACTACAGCTTCTTGTGAATCTGGCCAGTGGAGGGTTAAGTGACTTGCTCAGAGTCACAAGGAGCTGCAGTGGGAGCAAAAATAAACAAACAGCATACCTTTAATTGCGATTAAAATTTTAATTGAAATGTAGCCTTAATAAATATAAGCCATGCTGAATCGGACTGAAGTCCATTAAGCCCAATCTCCAACAGTGGCCAGTTCAGGTTCCACGTACTCAGCAGATCTAAAAAAGCAAATCCATTTCTTCTACTACTCCTACTTATCATTTTATAGCGCTCTTAGACGAACGCAGTGCTGTACGTTAAACATATATGAGACAGTCTCTGCTCAACAGAACTTACAATCTATTGTAGACAAACGGGACAAATTAGGGATTAGGGAATGATTAAAACAGACATGAGTACTGAACAAGTGAATAGGAGTTAAGAGTTAAAAGCAGCTTCAAAATGTTGGCTTTTAGCCTAGATTTGAATATGGTCAGAGAGAGAGCTTGACGTACCGACTCATATGTTCCACCATGATAAAAGGAACAGAGTCTGGATTTGGCAGTGGTGGAGAAGGGTACAGATAAGAGAGATTTACCTGATGAACAAAGTTCCCAGGGAGGAGTGTAGGGAGAGATACTGAGGAGCTGCTGAATGAACGTACTTGTATCTACTACTACTACTACTATTTAGCATTTCTATAGCGCTACAAGCCGTACGCAGCGCTGCACAAACATAGAAGAAAGACAGTTCCTGCTCAAAGAGCTTACAATCTAATAGACAAAAAAATAAAGTAATCAAATCAATTAATGTGAACGGGAAGGAAGAGAGGAGGGTAGGTGGAGGCGAGTGGTTACAAGTGGTTACGAGTCAAAAGCAATGTTAAAGAGGTGGGCTTTCAGTCTAGATTTAAAGGTGGCCAAGGATGGGGCAAGACGTAGGGGCTCAGGAAGTTTATTCCAGGCGTAGGGTGCAGCGAGACAGAAGGCGTGAAGTCTGGAGTTGGCAGTAGTATAGAAGGGAACAGATAAGAAAGATTTATCCATGGAGCGGAGTGCACAGGAAGGGGGGTGTAGGGAAGGACAAGTGTGGAGAGATACTGGGGAGCAGCAGAGTGAGTACATTTATAGGTTAGTAGAAGAAGTTTGAATAGGGAGCCAGTGAAGCGACTTGAGGAGAGGGGTAGTATGAGTAAAGCGACCCTGGCGGAAGACGAGACGGGCAGCAGAGTTTTGAACCGATTGGAGAGGGGAGAGGTGACTAAGTGGGAGGCCAGCAAGAAGCAGATTGCAGTAGTCTAAACGAGAGGTGACAAGCGTGTGGACGAGGGTTTTGGTAGAGTGCTCAAAGAAAGGGGCGGATTTTACGGATGTTGTAAAGAAAGAAACGACAGGTCTTGGCGATCTGCTGGATATGAGCAGAGAAGGAGAGAGAAGAGTCAAAGATGACCCCAAGGTTTCGAGCTGAGGAGACAGGGAGAATGAGAGAGCCATCAACAGAAATAGAAAACGGGGGGAGTGGGGAGGTGGGTTTGGGGGAGAAAATGAGAAGCTCGGTTTTGGTCATATTTAATTTCAGGTGGCGTTGAGACATCCAGACAGCAATGTCAGACAAGCACGCTGAAACTTTCGTTTGGATGCAAGGTGAGATATCAGGGGTAGAAAGGTAGATTTGGGAGTCATCAGCATAGAGATGGTAGGAAAAGCAATGGGATGAGATTAATGAACCAAGGGAAGAAGTGTAGATAGAAAAGAGGAGGGGACCAAGAACAGAACCCTGAGGTACGCCGACAGGGTTTGTTTACTCCTTCAAAGAATTGAAGTAAATTGGTCAGGCAAGATTTCCCCACACAAAGCCGTAAGCCCTCTTGGCCTTCTTTATCTGCGCCTTGCATTTGCTTTGACACTCCTTATGCTGCTTCTTGTTATTTTCAGACGGTTCCTTCTTCCATTTTCTGAAGGCGTTTCTTTTAGCCCTAATAGCTTCATTCACCTCACTTTCAACCAGGCCGGCTGTCTTTTGGAGTTCCGTCTTTCTTTTCTAATTAGTGGAAGCCAAGTTTTCTTTTCCTGTGGGAATGGTATAGAAAACAGTCTTGGTAAATCAGGCCCTACAGGAGCTGTGGCAAAGGAGAGATTTCAACACAATGAAGGCAGTATGCACACAGATCTCTCATATGAACATTCATTAGGACATGCTAAAACCTGACCTGTTTCTGACCCTCAGATTCAACTTGTGCATCCATGCTATAATGTCTACAGCAGTGGTTACATAAGTATTGCCATAATGGGACAGATCAAAGGTCCATCAAGCCCAGTACCCTGTTTCCAGTAGTGGCCAATCCAGGTTACAAGTACCTGGCAAAATCCCAGAACAGCAAATTTTATGCTGCTTATCCTAGAATATGCAGTGGATTTTCCCAAGTCCATCTTAATAATGGCTTATTTTATTTATTGCATTTGTATCCCACATTTTCCCACCTATTTGCAGGCTCAATGTGGCTTATCCTAGAATATGCAGTGGATTTTCCCAAGTCCATCTTAATAATGGCTTATTTTATTTATTGCATTTGTATCCCACATTTTCCCACCTATTTGCAGGCTCAATGTGGCTTATAGAGTTTGGTTATGACATAATCATTCCATGATATCAGATACAATTAGTAATGTACAAAGATTAAGTGAGGGAGGAAAAAGGAAGGTGTTAGGCAGGATAGAAGGTGGACTTTAATAACTGGGTGGGTTGGTGAGGTAATTTTGTAAGGCTATGGGTTCTCTTTGTAGGCCTTGTTGAAGAGATGTGTCTTCAAAGCTTTGCGGAAGTTGGTTATTTCGTCAATAGCTTTCAGGGCTGTAGGTAGTGCATTCCACAACTGCGTGTTCATGAGAAGGTGGTGGCATGTATCAACTTGTATTTTAGTCCTTTACAGCTGGGGAAATGCAGATTGAGAAATTTGCGGGATGGTCTTATGGCGTTTCTGGGAGGCAAGTCCACGAGGTTTAGCATGTAGATTGGGGGGTCTGCGTGGATGATTTTGTGTACAATCGTGCATATCTTGAACGCAACGCGTTCCTTGAGTGGGAGCCAGTGAAGTTTCTCTCTTAGGGGTTTTGCACTTTCATATTGACTTTTTCGAAATATGAATCTGGCGGCGGTATTCTGGGCTGTTTGGAGTTTTTTGATAGTCTGTTCTTTGCAGCCAGCGTATAGTGCGTTACAGTAGTCGCAGGTGACTTATTACCATTGACTGCACTAGGGTACGGAAGATATATCTTGGGAAGAAAGGTTTTACTCTTTTGAGTTTCCACATAGAGTGGAACATCTTTTTCGTTGTGTTCTTCACGTGAGCATCGAGTGTGAGGTTTCGGTCAATGGTAACTCCAAGAATTTTTAGATTTTGTGCGATGGGGAGAGAACAGTATGGTGTGGTTATGGTGGAGTAGTTGTTTTTGCTGTGTTGTGAGGTGAGTACAAGACATTGTGTTTTCTCTGCGTTGAGTTTTAGCTGGAATGCATCCGCCCAGGAGTGCATGATTTGGAGGCTTTGGTTGATCTCGTTGGTGATTTCGTTTAGATCATGTTTGAATGGGATGTAAATCGTGACATCGTCAGCATATATGTAGGGATTAAGGTTTTGATTGGCTAAAAGTTTGGCTAAAGGTATCATCATTAGGTTGAAGAGAGTTGGTGATAGGGGGGAATCTTTGGGAACTCCACATTCAGTTATCCATGGGGGTGATATGTCCGCTACTGGGCGGTAGTTGGTTAGGTCCATTGTGCTTTTCTTAGCATCTTTTGGCTTATGATCAGTTTGGAGAAAAGCACATCTGTTTGTTCAGCATTTTCTCTGAACTGATCACTCCGTGACTCTGTTTGTTGCTTGGTGTCCATTTCTGAACACTATTGTGACCCCTGAGGTAGGCCTTCTTTAACGCCGAAATACAGACTATGTCGGGTCCTTTATGTCCAAGTAGCGAATAAAGCATCTTTTAAAGCACCACCTCCTGTGTTGGATTGTCCTTTGGCCAGCCTCTACTCCTTTGCTGAGGTACTGAGGAGCAGCAGAGTGAATGCACTTGTAAGTCAATAAGAGGAGTTTGAAGTGTATGTGGAAATGGATAGGGAGCCAATGAAGTGACTTGAGAGGGCTAATATGAGCATAGCGACATTGGCGGAATATAAGTCGTGCAGCAGCGTTTTTTTTGGGGTAATTTTTTATTGAAAGCAAGAAAACAAGTCAAATTCACTTACACCATATCATAACCTGTCACTACACTCCAGAAAGAATTGACATACGTATTATGAACCCCTCCCTGGACCCCATCCCTCCCCTTCCGCCCTATCCCGGTGGTAGTTATTCTTGATCATGTATCTGTTCATATAACTGCCAGACTTTAGTGAAAGACATCATGGAGCCTCTCCGCTGTTAATTTCGACATTTGGTGTAGGAAGTCAACTTTCTGTGTCACCATACGCATTTCTTGCGGTTCTAATTGCTTCCACGCGTGTGCCAGTGCTAATTTCGCTGCAACAAAGTACTGGGTTGCCAGCCTGTGGCGCCAGCTTGGTATTGAAGCAGGCCGGAAATGGAGAAGACAGTGCTCTGCCCCAAACGGGTAAGTCTGCTGCAATACTGTATTTTATTTTATTTTTTGTTACATTTGTACCCCGCGCTTTCCCACTCATGGCAGGCTCAATGCGGCTTACATATTGTATACAGGTACTTATTTGTACCTGGGGCAATGGAGGGTTAAGTGACTTGCCTAGAGTCACAAGGAGCTGCCTGTGCCTGAAGTGGGAATTGAACTCAGTTCCCCAGGACCAAAGTCCACCATCCAAACCACTAGACCACTCCTCCACAACTTTAGTCCAGTATATTTTCACTTTGGGACACTCCCACCAGATATGGAAGAATGTCTCCCTGTGGCCACACTCCCGCCAACATTGGCCAGAAATTCCCGGGTACATCTTTTGCAACCTTTCAGGGGTGTAATACCACCAGTATAACATTTTATACCCATTTTCATTTACAGTTTGCGCTAGAGAAGGTTTAAGCAAGTATTTGTAATTCCTAGACCATATTGTTCTAGTATATGTAGTCTGTAGTACCTCCTCCCACCTTGCAAGGCTTGCTGAAGCTAAGGACACTCTGTGCTCCAATTATTCCCCTTCTATCTCGGAGATGATGAGAAGGGAGGCATGCATGGCACCAGAAGTTACCATTTCCAAGGTCACAAAGAAAAAAAAAACAAGAACTCTTCTTGCCCATGCACAGGACGGTACAAGAGGATAATTGGTATCACCTGACCGAGAGGCGCTGGAAGAACGGGAAGAGTTGGGGAGTTAGTTAGTCGGAATCCTTGGAAGAAGGTGGAGGTGGAAAGAAGACCAGTGACCTAAGAAGGTCCACCAACTGATTGAAGAGTACCGTGTGGTTCAGCTACCTACAAGGTGACCTGTGCCTTTGCTGACTGCTGCAGAGTGCCGGTCGTGGCTCTGACGAAGACTCGTTGATCTCTCAGCTTGAGTCTGGGAAGTAACCTGTGCTACTCGTGAGAGGCGTCCCCGGAGGTTGCCTGGTGAGAGACACAGTGATCTATCTCCTATTAGTCTGGGTTAGCGAGTGGTGATTACCTGAGCATAAGGCTGGTGTTAGTCATAACCTTGAGCGGGAAAGAAGCTGCTAATTACCATACTACCTCGTAACATAGTTATTGCATTCTAATCAGTTGTGCAAGTTTACCTAGCAACCAGTAAGAAATGTGGGTAGTGTGAGAATATAGTTGTAAGAATTACTGCCAGTATTTTTGTTCAGCCAAAGCTTTGCCAAATTTCTATTTTGTATATTTTTTTTATATTATCCATAATAAAGCTAATATATATATCAGCCTGATTTCTCAGCTCTCTCTCTGACCGAAATAGTGGCATGTAGGGCCATAGCCAAGGTTTTCCCTCTTCCCCTAGACAGAGAACAGAATATTTTGCTTGCGGATAGTTCTGTTGGAAAACCTTGTTTCAGGTAATTTATTATCTGGGAAATCCGCCTACATACCACATAAATTAGAGAACCAAGAGGTGAAAATATCCCACCCGGACATGTCTAATAGGCCCTTGTAAGTGTCTGCACCAATATGAGTAACAGCTAACATGTCTTGTACAGCATTAACTACAATCTCAGACTTAAAATTAAAAAGGGTACAACATGTGGAAGAATTAATCACGCCACATACGACTCCCCGTGTGCACAAGGAGCAGATCTACCATGAAGTGTGTGTCAGTAACATATTGAATGATATATATATATATTTTTTTTTTTTGTACCCCGCGCTTTCCCACTCATGGCAGGCTCAATGCGGCTTACATGGGGCAATGGAGGGTTAAGTGACTTGCCCAGAGTCACAAGGAGCTGCCTGTGCCGGGAATCGAACTCAGTTCCTCAGTTCCCCAGGACCAAAGTCCACCACCCTAACCACTAGGCCACTCCTCCACTCATTAATTTGGGTTTGAAAAGCCAGAAAGGCCTTACTCTGGTGCGCATTGATTTCTACCACAGCCTGCAAATGCCTAATAGCTGCACCATATTCAGCAGTACATTCAGGGTCCAAATGGCAGCCAGGCTGTGGGAGAAATTACATCATGAACTTGTTTAGACAATGGGGAAGTAGTGTTTACATACTTGTTCAAGGGTAAGGGATACTTTCCTATCCTCAGCGGAGGGCATAGCTGAAGGAATGTATCTGCGCACTCTGGCATGAACAGGAATTGGATTAATCTTGGTGTATGAAACAAACGGAAGGAGTTGGGCCAAATAGCAAGTACCTTTCCATTTCGGGGGTAAGGCCTGGTAGGCCCAAGAACCACAAACCCAATAGTGGCCCACTAAAGCCTCTAATCCCTCCGGGAAGGGGAGATGGGGATCATAACCTAGCGTGTGCATTAGCTACATAGACAATGCAACAGATGTGCATTCATTCCAGAATCTACAGAATAAAGTGCAAGGACTGCTGGAGGAGGTATAGAGCAGGCCTCCAGTATTGGACCATAGAAAGGCCAGGGGTTACCAGTATGGACATTGTGCATATTAGAGGCTGCCAAGCAGGCAGTGAGGGGGGTCTAGATAACTGGAAAAGAAAGCAGAGTGATTAAGAGATGGCTGGGACTGCCACGTACCATTAGGAAGAAGGTGCATCAGACAGACAGAAGTATCAGTATTGCCCAGAGCAGGGCCCAAACCATAGTTGGTAAAGCAGAAAAGAGTGGGGGTAGTTGGATCAAAAAAAGAAGCAAAAGAGAACAAATTAAAGGAAGACCAGAACTGAGCATGTTCATACACAGAACCACTATGACATGAGATAGAATGTAAGTAGGAAAAACATCTGTAGAGAGAAACCAAGTTAAATTACTAGAGATGGACTAGGAGACAGGGGGATAGCCAAATTAGAACTAGGCACTAAGGGTGCACAGCCCACACAATCAGAGAGATGTGCAGAACTGGCCAGGCATGGGATATACAGGTCATTTTTTTTCTCCAAAAGTAGGGCAACAAAAAGGATAGCAAAGGGAAAGATAAAGGTGAGAATACATGACAGGGGTAGAGGGACGAGCCCCCAGGATAACTTGCATTTTTTTCTCACATTAGATGTAATACAAAAGGGCAATGATAATTTGAATAAGTCCATTAAGTCCACAAAGAGCAAATAACATTCTGCAGGAGTAGCGTATAGATGTTCAAAGCGTAAGATCAGTCTGGTGCAGGCTGTGCAGCGTGGAAAGGTAGTAGCAAGCATCAGAGTTCTGGACAGCAAAAGGTGTGGACTTGCAGACTTTCAGTGGACTCTTAAATCAAGGCTAGTTCATAGGCGGGATCGGTGGTTTCTCAGGTAGGCCTGATCCGCAAGTTGGTAGGGACAAATTGGCACCAATGGCAATTCTGGTTCTGGGTATTATTGAGAAATAAAGAGACACCATCAGTATTCTTGGAGACAGATTGAGAAAAGGTGGGGCAAAGATATCCTCCAGGTAAAAGGTAGTATCAGATACAGGTATACTTTGGAAAGGGAGAGGCCTTTTCTGTGCAGAGTGTGGGAAAGAAAATATTACACCCTGCCTGTGTTCACTAAAACTGTTGATTAGTGACAGAACACAAGTAGTTAATGAGTTTAGTGGGGCATTAGTAGAGAACACTTTTGTTAAATTTCACACGCAACCAATATGTACTCAGGAGAGAAACTATTTCTATATACTGATTGTGCTACCCACAAAATTAAAAGATCAGAAATGTCACTTATACTGAATGTATCTGATGGGTCCCACAAAACACACACACAAACAGACAAAAGACAAAGTTTGAGGAGGCCATATATCAGATCTGTCTTGTTGGATTCGGGAGTGGACTTAATCTGCAAGTAAACACAGTTTTCTCCGAGGACAAGCAGGCTGATTGTTCTCACTGATGGGTGACGTCCACGGCAGCCCCTCCAATCGGAAACTTCACTAGCAAAGGCCTTTGCTAGTCCTCGCGCGCCCATGCACGGCCGTCTTCCCGGCCGAACCGGCTCGTGTTCGTCAGTCTTCTTTTGTCCGCGCTTGGTACGGTCGTGTTTGCGCCGTTCGTGCCCCTTAAGTTGACCCTCGCGCGTCTTTTGACTTTTTTGCTCTTAAAAAAATAAATAAAGGGATTTCGGAGAAGGACCTTACGGTCTTTTTCCCTTCCCCGTATTTCTAGTTTTTGGCCCCGATAAGTTTTCTTTCGTTTCGGGGTAGGCCCCTTTGAGGCCTCGGGTCGAGTTTTTTTCTCCCCCTCTTTTTGGTGCCTTACCGCAGTTACGAGTTTTGATTTCGCCGGCATGATTTTTCCGCCCATGTCATCGAAGTCTCCCAGCGGCTTCAAGAAGTGCACCCAGTGCGCCCGGGTAATCTCGCTCACTGATAGGCACATGTCGTGTCTTCAGTGTCTGGGGGCTGGGCACCGCCCGCAGGCCTGTAGTCTTTGCGCCCTTTTACAGAAAAGGACTCAGGTAGCGAGATTGGCCCAGTGGAACGTTTTGTTCTCGGGCTCTTCGTCGGCATCGGCACCGGGAGCATCGAGTGCGTCAACGTCGACAGCGTCAAGACCTCCGCCCTCGGCCACGACTGTATCGATTGCATCGAGGCATCGACCCTCTGCATCGTCGGGGCCGAGACATCGGAAGGCTGCGTCGGTGGTACCGGGACCTCCACTAGTGCTGATGCCTTCGGGTGGGTCTCCCCCTACCCTGAGGGCTCCTGCGGTACTGCCCCCCCGAGACCGACCTTCGGCCTCGGCCCCGAGGAAGCGACGGCTGGATTCTACGTCCTCCTCGTCGGTACCGGGAAGCTCCTGTGACATGCTTCGTTTGAAAAAGTCAAAGAAGCATCGACACCGGTCTCCTTCCCGCGTCGGTACCGAGAGCTCTGGGTCGCCGAGGGAGTCGGCACCCAGCAGGCATCGGCACCGGGAGGACCGCTCACCCTCTGTTCAGGAGGTGTCGATGCGCTCCACCTTGGACAGCCCGGAACAGCCTCCATGCCCGGAACAGACTCCGACTCCTGCATCGGCTTCCATGTCTTTCTCCACAGCCGCCCTGCACGAGAGTCTTCGGGCCATTCTCCCAGAGATCCTGGGAGAGCTGTTGCGCCCTTCCCCTCCGGTACCGGGGGTGCTTGCGCCACCGGTACCGTCGAGTGAGGCGCCGGCTGGCCCCTTGCCCGGGGTGAGGTCTCCGACATCGGTGCCGCTTGCGGTACCGACTGTGGTCGCCTCCCAGGAAGGCTCCCCGACGACATCGGCGGAGGGAGCTTCGCTGGTGCGGGCGAGGGAGTCTACCTCTCGACGCTCCCACCGTGGCCGTGGTTCCACGGAGTCGAGCCGGGCACGGCTTCAGACACAGGTTCGTGAACTTGTGTCTGATACCGATGGTGAGGCCTCGTGGGAGGAGGAGGAGGACATCAGATATTTCTCTGACGAGGAGTCTGATGGCCTTCCTTCTGATCCCACTCCCTCCCCTGAAAGGCAACTTTCTCCTCCCGAGAGTCTGTCTTTCGCGGCCTTTGTCCGGGAGATGTCTACGGCCATCCCTTTCCTGGTGGTTGTGGAGGACGAGCCCAGGGCTGAAATGTTTGAGCTCCTGGACTATCCTTCTCCACCTAAGGAAGCGTCCACAGTACCCATGCATCATGTCCTGATGTTGTGGATTTGGCCCTAAAGAAGGCTAAGAGTTCTAGAGAGCAAGCTTCGGCGCCCCCGGGCAAAGACTCTAGAACCTTAGACTCCTTTGGGAGGAAGGCCTACCATTCCTCTATGCTCGTGCCCAAAATTCAGTCTTACCAGCTCTACACGAGCATACACATGCGGAACAATGTGCGGCAGTTGGCGGGCTTGGTGGACAAGCTCCCTCCTGAGCAAGCCAAGCCATTTCAGGAGGTGGTCAGGCAGCTGAAGGCGTGCAGAAAATTCCTGGCCAGAGGGGTGTATGACATCTTTGATGTTGCGTCCAGGGCCGCTGCTCAAGGTGTGGTGATGCGCAGACTCTCATGGCTGCGTGCCTCCGACCTGGAGAATAGGATCCAGCAGCGGATTGCGGACTCGCCTTGCCGTGCGGATAATATTTTTGGAGAGAAGGTCGAACAGGTGGTAGAGCAGCTCCACCAGCGGGATACCGCTTTCGACAAGTTCTCCCGCCGGCAGCCTTCAGCTTCTACCTCCACAGGTAGACGTTTTTATGGGGGAAGGAAGACTGTTCCCTACTCTTCTGGTAAGCGTAGGTACAATCCTCCTTCTCGACAGCCTGCGGCCCAGGCTAAGCCCCAGCGCGCTCGCTCTCGTCAGCAGCGTGCGCCTCAGCAAGGCCCCTCGGCTCCCCAGCAAAAGCAAGGGACGAGCTTTTGACTGGCTCCAGCAGAGCATAGCCGACATCCAAGTGTCAGTGCCAGGCGATCTGCCGGTCGGAGGGAGGTTGAAAGGTTTTCACCAAAGGTGGCCTCTCATAACCTCCGATCAGTGGGTTCTTCAAATAGTCCGGCAAGGATACACCCTCAATTTGGCCTCAAAACCTCCAAATTGTCCACCGGGAGCTCAGTCTTACAGCTTCCAGCACAAGCAGGTACTTGCAGAGGAACTCTCCGCCCTTCTCAACGCCAATGCGGTCGAGCCCGTGCCATCCGGACAGGAAGGGCTGGGATTCTATTCCAGGTACTTGTGGAAAAGAAAACAGGGGGGATGCGTCCCATCCTAGACCTAAGGGCCCTGAACAAATATCTGGTCAAGGAAAAGTTCAGGATGCTTTCCCAGTGCACCCTTCTCCCCATGATTCAGGAAAACGATTGGCTATGCTCTCTGGACTTGAAGGACGCCTACACGCACATCCCGATACTGCCAGCTCACAGACAGTATCTGCGATTTCAGCTGGGCACACGTCACTTCAAGTACTGTGTGCTACCCTTTGGGCTCGCCTCTGCGCCCAGAGTGTTCACGAAGTGCTTGGCTGTAGTAGCAGTGGCACTTCGCAGGCTGGGGGTACACGTGTTCCCATATCTCGACGATTGGCTGGTGAAGAACACATCCGAGGCAGGAGCTGTACAGTCCATGCAGATGACTATTCGCCTCCTGGAGCTCCTGGGGTTTGTGATAAATTATCCAAAGTCCCATCTTCTCCCAGTGCAGAGACTAGAATTCATAGGAGCTCTGCTGGATTCTCGGACGGCTCGTGCCTATCTCCCAGAGGCGAGAGCCAACAACTTGTTGTCCCTCGTCTCGCGGGTGTGAGCGTCCCAGCAGATCACAGCTCGGCAGATGTTGAGATTGCTGGGCCACATGGCCCGCCTTCACATGAGATCTGCTCAATGGACCCTAGCTTCCCAGTGGTTTCAGGCTGCTGGGGATCTAGAAGACGTGATCCACCTGTCCACGAGTTTTCTCAAATCCCTGTATTGGTGGACGATTTGGTCCAATTTGACTCTGGGACGTCCTTTCCAAATTCCTCAGCCACAAAAAGTGCTGACTACAGATGCGTCTCTCCTGGGGTGGGGAGCTCATGTCGATGGGCTTCACACCCAGGGAAGCTGGTCCCTCCAGGAACCCGATCTGCAGATCAATCTTCTGGAGTTGCGAGCGGTCTGGAACGCTCTGAAGGCTTTCAGAGATCGGCTGTCCCACCAAATTGTCCAAATTCAGACAGACAACCAGGTTGCCATGTATTACATCAACAAGCAGGGGGGCACCGGATCTCGCCCCCTGTGTCAGGAAGCCGTCAGCATGTGGCTCTGGGCTCGCCGTCACGGCATGGTGCTCCAAGCCACATATCTGGCAGGCGTAAACAACAGTCTGGCCGACAGATTGAGCAGGATTATGCAACCTCACGAGTGGTCGCTCAATTCCCGAGTAGTGCGCCAGATCTTCCAGGTGTGGGGCACCCCCTTGGTAGATCTCTTTGCATCTCGAGCCAACCACAAAGTCCCTCAGTTCTGTTCCAGGCTTCAGGCCCACGGCAGACTGGCATCGGATGCCTTCCTCCTGGACTGGGGGGAGGGTCTGCTGTATGCTTATCCTCCCATACCTCTGGTGGGGAAGACTTTGTTGAAACTCAAGCAAGACCGAGGCACCATGATTCTGATTGCTCCTTTTTGGCCGCGTCAGATCTGGTTCCCTCTTCTTCTGGAGTTGTCCTCCGAAGAACCGTGGAGCTTGGAGTGTTTTCCGACCCTCATCACACAGGACGAAGGGGCGCTTCTGCATCCCAACCTCCAGTCTCTGGCTCTCACGGCCTGGATGTTGAGAGCGTAGACTTTGCCTCTTTGGGTCTGTCAGAGGGTGTCTCCCGCATCTTGCTTGCTTCCAGGAAAGATTCCACTAAGAGGAGTTACTTCTTTCTATGGAGGAGGTTTGCCGTCTGGTGTGACAGCAAGGCCCTAGATCCTCACTCTTGTCCTACACAGACCCTGCTTGAATACCTTCTGCACTTGTCTGAGTCTGGTCTCAAGACCAACTCTGTAAGGGTTCACCTTAGTGCAATCAGTGCTTACCATTACCGTGTGGAAGGTAAGCCGATCTCAGGACAGCCTTTAGTTGTTTGCTTCATGAGAGGTTTGCTTTTGTCAAAGCCCCCTGTCAAACCTCCTACAGTGTCATGGGATCTCAATGTCGTTCTCACCCAGCTGATGAAACCTCCTTTTGAGCCACTGAACTCCTGCCATCTGAAGTTCTTGACCTGGAAGGTTATTTTCTTGGTGGCAGTTACTTCAGCTCATAGAGTCAGTGAGCTTCAGGCCCTGGTAGCCCAGGCCCCTTACACCAAATTTCATCATAACAGAGTAGTCCTCCGCACTCACCCTAAGTTCTTGCCAAAGGTTGTGTCGGAGTTCCATCTGAACCAGTCAATTGTCTTGCCAACATTACTACTACTACTATTACTATTTAGCATTTCTATAGCGCTACAAGGCATACGCAACATTCTTTCCCCGTCCTCATTCCTGCCCTGCTGAACGTCAGCTGCACACATTGGACTGCAAGAGAGCATTGGCCTTCTATCTGGAGCGGACACAGCCCAACAGAGAGTCCGCCCAATTGTTTGTTTCTTTTGATCCCAACAGGAGGGGAGTGGCTGTGGGGAAACGCACCATATCCAATTGGCTAGCTGATTGCATTTCCTTCACTTACGCCCAGGCTGGGCTGGCTCTTGAGGGTCATGTCACGGCTCATAATGTTAGAGCCATGGCAGCATCGGTAGCCCACTTGAAGTCAGCCACTATTGAAGAGATTTGCAAAGCTGCGACGTGGTCATCTGTCCACACATTCACATCTCATTACTGCCTGCAGCAGGATACCCGATGCGACAGTCAGTTTGGGCAGTCAGTGCTTCAGAATCTGTTCGGGGTTTAGGATCCAACTCCACCCCCCCCCCCCCCAGGCCCATGTTTTATTCTGTTCCAGGCTACACTCTCAGTTAGTTGAAAAATTGTTAGGTCAATCTCAGTTATGTCCTCGCCGTTGCGAGGCCCAATTGACCATGTTTGTTGTTTTGAGTGAGCCTGGGGGCTAGGGATACCCCATCAGTGAGAACAAGCAGCCTGCTTGTCCTCGGAGAAAGCGAATGCTACATACCTGTAGAAGGTATTCTCCGAGGACAGCAGGCTGATTGTTCTCACAAACCCGCCCGCCTCCCCTTTGGAGTTTTGTCTTCCCTTGTTTTGTCTTGCTACATATGGGACTGACGAACACGAGCCGGTTCGGGCGGGAAGACGGCCACGCATGGACGCGCGAGGACTAGCAAAGGCCTGTGCTAGTGAAGTTTCCGATTGGAGGGGCTGCCGTGGACGTCACCCATCAGTGAGAACAATCAGCCTGCTGTCCTCGGAGAATACCTTCTACAGGTATGTAGCATTCGCTTTATACAAAATAAAAATTAGGTATGGTATCCAGGTGGATACCAAGACAGTTTTTGTGAGCTCATATGTGCACAAATGAACAAATGCATAGCATAGCCATTCCAGAAATAGAAAAGGTACATTTTTAAATGGTCTTAAATGCTCTTTAGAGAATCTTTTACCTCTGTAGCTGGTAAGAGAAGCTCTTTGGAGCGCATTCAAATAAAATTAAAAGACAGAAAATATTTCTTTATATTAAAATTATCTGGATGGCAATTATGAATGAAACCCTGATTCCATAAAAAAAACTCCTAAATTTGTAATTTGAAGTCTGAAAGAGAAAAAAGACTCGGAAATTAATTCACAAGGAGGCATATTTTCAAAGCACTTAGCCTTAGCCTTAGGTTTCTATGGAACTTTGGAAGGCTAAGTGCTTTGAAAATATGCCTCTAATTATAGTCACATATCTCCACTGTTATGGCTATTTCATTCTTAAGACACTCATTCACAGATTTCTTCATACTTTCTCTGATCAAACAGGGGGAAACCACCATTTCTTCCAAAGTTAGTATATGAACAGCAGTATGCAAAAAATCCCTGTGAATCAGAAATAAAAAAACAAGCCGCACAAGTCTGATGACTGAGCAACAAATTATTCAGTGGGTTCCCCTTAGTTTTTTTTTTTTTTTTAAGTACCTCTGTCTGTAGTCAGAAACTTTTTATCATAGGATACCAGATGCCTCTGCACACAAATAATAAACTTTAACAAGGTAGGTACCAGTAAAAGACACAAAACCTGCCTGACAGAGGCAACAATAAATACAAAATTTAGCTGAAATGTAGCATAAACCTTTCCAGTTTCCCAGCTCTGTTGGCATTTAACACTCTTTTAACATATAAGTGGCAGGGCTGCTTGCTATATGCAAAACTCTACAGAACTTAATTTGTTTTTAGGAAAGCGCTTAGTACCAATTAATTCTTTTATCCTGTTAGTCTAATTTTAAAACTAAAAAAACTCCCTATAAAAGGGATGGAACCACATATTTTCTATCAATCTTGCAAAAACAAACTTAATCATACTGGAATGTGGACCAATTAATTTCCTAATAGCTTAAATACATTCTGAAAGTGACACTTAAGAATCCTTAAGCCTATCATGAAACAAAATTTTATCTAGAAACCGTATACACAAAGGGACAAAGTGACATCAAATAAACAGCAGATTTGACTAAGACACACTGTTTAGCTGTTCAGGGGGGCAGAGCAAATCCTGTCCCTGTCACTAATAAAAGAAACTTTTACAACAAAGTCTCAAAATACATATGGGCTGCACAAAGGTAAACAGAACAAAGAGGAATTCTCCTACTGCTTCAGTTCAAAGGTGTAACCAATATTTAAACTTCACAAAACAAACTGTTTCCTGTAGTGTTTTTCCTAATATTAAAAAAAAAGGGGGGCACACATAATGTCTTACATAATGTCTGAGGTATTATACAAATCATTTAACCCAATATTCAAGGGGAGTTTACGGCCAATAAGGCATGCGTTTAGCCAAAACGTCAATAACATATGCAAAGTCACAAAAAAACATTAACAGCTGGTACTGATAATTTGGGATACTAAAGGGTGCTCCTGAATCATTTAGTAATGCCAGCAGGATCTGCAGGTCTCTCTACCAGTTCTGACTCATTACTTTCTTGTCCCTGATTACCACTCTGTTCCCCGACCCTGTCCTGCTGCTCCTCCTCTTCATCTTCCTCACTCCCATCATCTTCATCTCCCTCCTTATTTACCTTCCTCTTTCACCCACTATTCTACATACTTACCATCACTAAGGGTCCCCATAATCCTGTAAGATTCAGGAACCCACATGCCCTTGTCCTCATACTATTGCCCTCATCTGTGTTGGGATAATTAATAGGCACCTGCATTGCTGCTCTTTTAGGGGGATTAGGGTAAGTTCCCAGATCACACTGAGCTGCCTCTCCTAATGTTATGGGTACAGAGGCAGTGGGAACCGGGGCTGCTTGCCTTATAGATGGCTGCATCTCCAGCATTTCTCTAGGCTGTGCTGGCAATTCCTTTTCAGACCCGTCTATAGCTGGGGCAGAGGGTGTTATACAATTAAACTTTTTATCCCCCATATCCAACATAAATTCAGCTTATACAGCCACCACCTATTCCTTCCATTACCCCCTCCCCCCCCACCCAATGACCAAAAATAACATGCTCCATTCTCCCATGGAGTCATGTTCCTTGGAGGACTGGCTCAAATTGCCAAATATATTACCAGCCTGCTAAGTTCGTCTGGCCATCTGTCCATTGCTGAAAGTGTCCATCGATAGCCATTTTCATAGCTGTAATCCACCTGTTTGTATTCCATTGGGGAGCGCTAGCTCAGAAGCCTTTATCTGCTGCTATTAAGCGCCCTGACGCTTGTCTTCTCAGGTGTCCTCGCCCCTGCGACACTCACTGCCATTTTGATTTGTTAGTCTTGGAGGAGGTAGCTGCAGCTCGAGATTGGGAGGGTTCTGCAGACGCCTCCGGCCCTAAAAACTCCTGGGCCTCATCCATCGATACCACCCGATGTTGTTACCCTCCTTATAGAATGCCAACGCAAACGGGTGCTGCCATTTATATTTGATGCCTTATGCCCTTAGCCGCTCAGTTAACGGGCGCAGTGCCCCTCTTCGCCTCAGAGTCGTGGCTGACAGGTCTTGAAAGAGCTCAATGGGATAGGGCTGATTGCTCTTGCTTTGCGCATCACTTCCTCCTTTAACTTTATACTCGGAGAAGCACGCCACTATATCTTTAGGCACATTAGCCCTGCGGGATCCTAGTGCCCGATGCGCACATTCTATCCGGATAGTAGCTGGAGCGACTGTGTGCTCTGATGTGGAGAGGAGATGCGCTGCCAATTCCTGTACCACCTGTTCACAATTAGTGAACTCCGGAAGTTCCGGTAGGCCTCGAATCCTGATATTCGATCGCCTACTCCGATTTTCAAGGTCTTCCACCTTCTCTGTGAGAAACTTCACCTCCGATTGATGTTCCGTCATTTGTTTTTCAAGCGTGCTTACAGTTTCCGCATGCTCTTCCAATCCCGCCTCTGTTTCATTAACTCGGTTCCCCAGCTCCGTCACTTCCCCTCTCAAGTCTCCAGCCAGCAGAGCAAAGTCTTGGCGCATCTCCTTAATGTCTGATTTTATCCTGGAACCATATTCGAAACTGTTCCCATTTGTCCTGTTGTTCCTCGTGCTCGCTGTCATCTCTTTCCTCTCTGCCATTTTCTACTGACCGTGGCTGCGTGGCGCTCTCCCCCATCTCCTTTTCGCCTGCCTTCATGTCTGGTGCCGGCTCCCGTTGGCGATATGCAAATGCCACTAAATCAGTTGTTTTAGGCTTCGAGTTTGACATCGTTAGGAGCGCTTTCTCTTCACTGCACTTTTGCGCTTCCCCAATCCGCCCGATGGCTTGCAGCAGCATTTTGAACAGGTTGAAGGGGAGAAAGATAGTTCAGTGTGAGACCTGTGAGAAGCAAATTGCAGTAGTCTAAGCGAGAGGTGATAAACTCGATATGATGCGATATCCACAATCTTATCTTCTTGGGCAGACTGGATGGACCATACAAGTCTTTATCTGCCCTCATGGACGATGTTACTATGCTGTGCAGAATTCTGTGAAGCTGCCAACATTGGGTGTCTCTCCCCAGCCCCTGCAGCAATCACACAGAAGAAGGAGGAGGAAATAAATCCCTCACATTGGTTCACATACACAATTGGATTTAAGCCAGCAGAGGAGGAGGAAATGATTTGATGTGCAGTGGTTCACTTCCTCCCATTCTTGCCATTTGATTATTGCAGGGGAGGGGGAAAGACCCAATGCTAGGAATTGTGCCTTGGTGAGGGGAGGGTAGAGTAAGGTAGGTGTGCATTGAGGAAGGGAGGGAGGGAGGGGGAAGAGGGCAGAACAAGATGAGTGTGCTTTGTGGGTGGATAAGAGGGCAGAGCAAAGTGAGGAGGGGGTAGAGCAAGATGAGTATGCCTTGATGGGGGGGGGGGGGAAGCAAGGTGTGTGCCATAAGAAAGGTAAGGGGAGGCAGGTCAAGGTGAATGTGCTGTGGGGAAGTTGCAGGGCAAGGTGTGTGCCATGGGGAGGGTGAGAGAATGATAGCTGGGGGAGGAAGAGAAATGAGAGGTTGGGGGTGTGTAGTTGGGGGGAGGGAGAATGAGAGGTCTTGCTGGTAGTTAGAGGGCGAGAGAACTGTAGTTTGAGTGAGAGATGTAACTGGGGAGACTGGAGCTCGAGGAGGGAAAGGGCAGGAGGGAATTTCAAGCCTTATGATGGGAAAATATGATCGTATCACCCAGTGGTGTAATACTGTGTTCTAAGCTGAGGTTTCCTAAAAAATTTACATTTTGGGACTGCCTCTCTAGTTGTTGGAAGAGCGTTTTTTTCTAATTATGTTTGTGAAGTGACATAATCTCACATGTAAATGTTATCTGTTGTTGTTCGTACTAACTAGACATTTTCTTCTTTAGCTACAGAAGGGGAAGCAAATCCATTTTAAGCGTCTTGAGACATTTGTACGTCATTCTCGGAAGAAACTCCGGGATGAGGTGCGACTTCATCGCCTTGAGAGGAAACCTGGGGGTGTTCTTGTTCCTGAAGGACAGAAGTTGGCCTTTGCTGTCCGGATTGCAGAGTGAGGATATTTTTTAATCATTGTTTTCTTTTAATATTTTTCTCATTAATGGAATAATTCTGCCTACACATGTTTTCCTGTTCTCCTTTTTTCATCCCTGCCCTCCTAGACTCCGTGATCTATAGCAACTGGTTGTTCAAAGGCCTCTTGCATGTCTGCTGCTTAGCTATGTGTTGGTGATATTGGCCACCATGTTCCACAACCTTCTCTCTCCCTATGCCCCCCAGTAATGCATCCTAAAAATAGGCAAATCTTATTTCCTTAGAGTCCTCACCAGACCTGTCCAGAACCTGGGGAGTTGTGTCCATCAACCAGTGGATGGAGAGAAATTTATTTTATTTTATTAAAACATTTCTATTCTACCTACAATAGTTCTGTATGATTCGCCACTTAACAGCACCATGCAGCCTTAGCTACTCAGTACTTTTCTCCAGCAGATGGTGATAGGCAGACTGTGCAGATTTCAGACTAGTTACCGAGGCTGCTCCTGCGCCACTTGGCGAACTGGGCATATGTTGAGTAGCAGGGTACCTTAATTGAGGTTTTAAGTGCCAAAAAAAAAAAAAAAGAATAAATCATTTGAATTGAACCTGGAACAGGGAGGAGTCCGATTTCTTCCCCCCCACACCCCTTGTTCCAAGTTTAATGAGAATTTACTATCCTGCCCATCAAATACGATTTGTCTGAGTGGCTTTCAAAGCTAATATAGGGTAGAGTAAGATAGATTCAACATCACTGACTAGAGAGAATAGGAGAGGATGAACTACAATATTTGATAGGACAGAGGAACGAGTCGGCACAATAGGAATCGGCTATGTCCTTCAGACCTACACTGGCAACTTGAGTGGGAAAAAAACCTAATTTTATGTAAAAGCATCAGTAAAAAGGAACGTCTTAAGATTTGCTCTAAACTGTTTTTGGGAGGTTTGTAATTTGAAGTGCTGTGGCAACACATTCTAGTGTTCTGTGCCTTTAACTGAAAAAAAAAAAATGGAACGTTGTGCGCTTGTGATCCTCAACAATCTCCCTGAGTGAGGGAACAAGCAAACGATTTTTCTGAGAAGATCAAAGAGATCTTGATGGGACAGTAAGGTACTTGCGACCTGGCTTGGCCACTGTTTGAAAAGCATGATACTGGGCTAGATGGACCATTGGTCTGACCCAGTATGGCTACTCTTATGTTCTTATGGACCAAAAAGGGCAAAAGATAGTGGATCAGCAGTTTGAACAACTTTAAAGGTCAGAAGCAAGGTTTTGTAAGTAATATGATGGATTACTGGTAGCCAATTGGCTGCTTTCTGGAGTGGGGTTTCATGATCGTATTTTTTTGCACCTACAATTAATTTGATAGCAGTGTTCTGTACTAATCGTAATCTCCAGAGGTCTTTTACTCGAAGTCCTTTGTAAACAGCTTTACAGTAATTAATGAGCTAATAATCAAGGAATGAACCATGATATTTAGGGCTGATGGTTGTAATATATATTTTTTGTTTTGTTTTGTTACATTTGTACCCCGCGCTTTCCCACTCATGGCAGGCTCAATGCGACTTACATGGGGCAATGGAGGGTTAAGTGACTTGCCCAGAGTCACAAGGAGCTGCCTGTGCCTGAAGTGGGAATCGAACTCAGTTCCTCAGTTCCCCAGGACCACTAGGCCACTCCTCCATGGCTTCTTTTCCCTTGGAAAGGGTTTAACTAATTGGACAGGAAGTTGCTTCCTCATCTCAAAACATTAGAACAATTACAGTTATAGAACTTATAGGCCACCAATCCCATAAATCTGGTTCTATGCAGCAAATAACCAAGAAGCAGAGATTAAAAATGGGTTTCGTAGCGTCCCTCCGGACCGGACCTGGATTGGACTGATGGGTTGTGCTCGCCTACCAGCAGGTGGAGACTGAGAAAAACTCTAACTCTAGAGAGTCAATAGGAGCCCTGGCCATGTGACCTTAGCCTCAGTATTTTCTCAGTCTCCCAGCAGGTAGGAAGCGAGCCCTTTTAGTCTCTTTCTTTCTCTCTCTCTTTTAGAGGCTAATAATAAAAACAATATTGCTACTTCTCCTTCTGTGCCTAGGAATTCTCTATTAGACGCTGGACAGATAAGGTTTTCTTTTCTTTCTTTTACAGCCTCTGGGGGTGTTACACTCGGGTGCCCCGAATCCCTCCCTCCTATCCTCCCCATCTCCCATACTTAGCTGGGAAGGACTACCCTTTGGTTACAAGGTGTATGGTCTTTGGGAGAGGCAGCCATTTTAGGAGGTTTCAAGTATTTTCTTTCCCCAGCTTTTTAACGAGCAGACTTAGCTGTTTAAAAAAAAAAAAAAGACAATCCCCAGTTTTCTACCGGGCAGACAGCTCTGGGTTATTCTTTTGTTCTTGAGTGTTTTTTCTTTGCTACTTTAGCTGTGTAAAAAAAAAAAAAAAAAAACAACAAGAGGGGGGAGGAAATGGAAGAAAATAATGTTGACGGGGCCTTTAACGAGCCACTTTCTTTCTCAGAATTTCTCCCTCCGTTCCCTCGCGTTTGGACAGCGGGCGCAGGCTTATAAAAAAAAAATTGGGGCGCGACAAGTTTTTTTTTTTTTCGGGTGGCGAGAGTATCGCCAGTCAGGGGAAGCTGCAGCCGGTTTTTCGCAGCGCCGGACTGTAAACGCTCTCGGCTCCTTCAAGTTTTCTGCGAATACCTGTGTCTTTCGAGTTTCTTCATTTGGCGCTGTCAGCAATTTTGTTCTTTTATTTTGGCGCGGAAGGCCGCCTTTTTAGGCTGCAGCTGCAGTTTCTCTATTACGGAGTTCTGTTTTATTCGGATTCTCTGTTTTCTCCGGTTTTTCGCGGCATAGTTCACTGGCTGTTATTTATTTTTCCTTTCTTGACGTTCCGCCCTATTCCGCTTGTTACGGAGGTGTCAGGCGCGCTTTCGGGAACCGCCACTGTGTAAATGGTGCGAATGGCGCCCATTTTTATTCACCCTCCATTTTTTTCTCAGTCCAGAACTTTGATCTCTGTTGCAGGCTATGCTGCATATCAAAGTGTAGCTCACCTTCAAACTGTTTTTTTCCTAATCATCTGTCTCCACACGTGTGTGAGGTAAACAGGACTCTAACACCCACATCATATAAGCTGGCAATATTTGGATTAAAGGGTCTCTTTCATATATAGATATCTCTCACGGTTTTCTGGCTTTAGGTTTTAAATTTATAACTTGGCTATTAGCTCTGGTATTCGTAGTACACAATTTTATGGTTGTTTTGTTTTTTGTGTCCTTTTCATTACCTGGTGCAAAGTGCAGCATTGTCTTTAATAGTCAATTGACTGGGACTCTACAAATCTTGCCATAATAACTTCATTCCTTTCAAGAATCACTCTCAATGGCTGTAGTGTTAAACAGTGTTTTCTTTTTCAGACTTTAAGAAGCCTTCTCTATAGGCATACAGTAGATTGTTCAGATGCCATGGGGATATATCAGCTCTCTCATATTCTTTGAGGGACAGTCCTGTGTACCAAGCTCCCAATCACTCAGCTGCCTTAGCAGGCATGCTTTATTCATGTCTTCCCTTCTTTTCCAACTGCCTTGAAGCCTCTCATATTTCATTTTAGCTTTCTTCTGGTACTTACAGGACATATGGTCACTTAGAGAATAAGGTCATCCTTTCATTTTGCATATTTCCCACTTAAAGATAGTGGAAGGTCCTCAAACCATCTACTTGTGTTTGTCTCTATCAGTTCAGCATTGGCAGATTATAAACATCCTGGTTTGGTCCAGTATGCCTATACATACTATCTGCTATCTCTTCCTCTTCCTTAGAGACCTTATGTTGTCTCAAGCTTCCTTGAATTCAGATACAGTCTTGTCTACACTGCCTTCACCAAGTGGCTGGGGTACAACTTCACTTTTTTCGTTACAGGTATTTTCCAAGTTTGTCCTTTTTCATTTTCATTCTATGCGCCTTCACTCCAGAGTTTTCTTTGGAAGGGGATTCACTCACTTCCTGTGTATTTATGCTGGGAAAGGCCTAAAGTCCATCAAGTCCAGCATTCATATCTAATGGGTATAGGTACATAAGTTTTGCCATACTGGAAAAGCTCAAAGGTCCACCTTTCTACAATCAGAACAGCATTTAAAAAAAAAAAAAAACCTCTCACGAGAGTGTCGAACAGAAACCTCTGCTCCAAAAGCAAGGCTTTTTAGTAATTCTGCAAACTAACACATACAATATTTGCCATGGCTGACCACCACTAGGAACACCGGGGACCCTGAGCCTAGGTTCTGTGTTTTAACCTGAAACAAGCTCAATATTCATATCTATTGGGTGTGAGTCTGGTACATCTCAGTGAGGGAGGAAGCATGACCGTGGTACGTGGATTAGGGAGATCCAAGAAATTACAGGCCGGTGAATCAGACGTTCATACTGGGACAATTGTTTCTGTCCGGAGCGTACTACCATAGCTGGTGGACTCCTATATTCGGAACTTACCCAACTATGGAACGCCACAGAGATAGGGCTGGGGTTTGTAGCCCTATTTAACTGGTGTCCTTGGTCACCCTTCCTCTTCTCCTCAGGTCCCAGAGCATGGCTAGTTTTTTGCTTATGCATTAACCGGTCATTTTCAGCAGTACTCTCCCTTCCGTTCTATTATAGATCTAAGAGGATGTTCATTGCGCTCTCAGGGTCATTTCATCCTTACCTAGACGACTGCCTAATTGGAGAAAGTCTTATCAGCAGAGTTCTCAGGTCACGCACCGGGTGTTGCATTTCTTACAGTCTGTAGGTTGGGTGGTGATTGTAGCCAGGCCTCTCATTTGATCTCTCATCAGATATCTCTGATTTTCTCTTTGTTTAGTCAGGTTGGCGCACAGTCTTTTGTCTCCTCTGCAAACATCCCAGTTTATATTTTTCTTGGTGACCTTGGGCCTTCGGCCATTTCCTCGCTCTGTTCTGCAGAATGCAATTTTACTTTCTAATTCCCAAGAAGGAATTTTCCTTCATCCTATTGCAAATCTCAGAGTCATCAATCGCGCTATTTAAGTGTCATCTAGTTATCACAAGAACCTTAGTTCTGTCATAGGGATGCTTCGTGCAGTACACTTTTTGGCAGAAGCTTGTTTGTATATATTTTTTTCTGGGGGACCACAGCAATTCGTCTACTTTCGGGTGAATTTTGTTTTCCCTACTGACAAACAAGGCGGAGAGAGCTATTTTGGTCTTTGCCATGGCAATGGGTTATGTCATCCGCCAAGGAGGAGTTAAGAGTATACTCTTGAGTTTGTAGTCATTTTTTCTTAGTTGTCTCACCCTGCATTCAGGTGAATGGACTCTCATCTTTTCAGCCTTACTTCCTCACTGCGACACTTCAGGGCTATCTCTTTTTGCCTTCAGGCTCACGAACATTTCTTGCTTCTTCTGTTCAGCAACAGTCTTGATGGAGACGGGACAGACGCCATCGTCCAGCAGGGGTTTTTCAACCTTCTATATGCGTTTCTTCCGTCAACTCACTAGGTGTTGGCTTATAGTTTAAAAAAAAAAAAAGAAAAGAAAAATTCCATCTTTCTTCCATATCAGGCTTTATTTGGTCATCGGTTTTGGCTCTGCTTCAGTAGTTCTTTCTATGCGGCGGTTCATTTTTTGTTGGTTTTCATAAAGGATTACTCTCTTTTCTCTTCTCCTGCAGTTTGCAGTTTTTTCCTGTTTCTGAGGTCCGATACGGCCTCGTCTTTTTGGAAGTTCTCGTTTACTTTAAGGTTCTTAGTCTCCTTCGCCCGACAGGCCGAAATCCTCTTCAAATCACAATCTTAATCTTTCAGCTCTCGTAGGTCCTCTTTTTGGGCTGTTTTTTCTTCTGGTGTTCTTTAAGGTTTTTCCTCTTAAAGCTCTCTTTTCTAGTAGCCATTGGTTTTTTCTTTAAGTTCTTTCTCTTAAACCACTGTTTTCTAGTAGCCATAACTTTTTTTATAAAGTTTTCCTCTTCAAGCAGTGTTTCCTAGTAGCCATTGCAGCAAGTAGATCTATGTGTGGAATACTTCTACGGTTGGTAACTTCTTTTTGGTCTGCTGTAGTTTAGAGTTTTCACCTTTCCCAATCGGTTTTTTTCTTATTGGTTTTGTCCTTCTAGCCAGTAGGCATAAGGGTTTGATTGTTTCTAACCCGCTATATCTCGACGGATCAAGGAAATGAGAATGTCTATTTCTCTTCTCACTGAGAGGGCAGTTCCACAGCGTATTACAACATATTCCACAACTTCAGAAGCGGGCTCTATTCTTACTACAGCGATTTTTGGTGCTCTCGGTGCACATTGGTAAGGTGGCAAACAGTCCTAGTTTCATTTTATTTTGCTCATTGGGACACACTACATGTTAGTTGTCGCCAGGTGGCCTATGCAGCATGAATATTTCTCTGCAGTTTTCATAGGGGCCCTCCCTTCAGATTACTGCTTTGGTACTTCCCATCAGTCCAGTCCTGGTCCGGTCCGGTCCGGAGGGACACTAAGGAAGGAGAAATTAGATCTTACCTGCTAATTTGCTTTCCTTTAGTCCCTCCGGACCGGACCAGGCCCCTCCCATGTTCTCTCAACTCTTTAGCTTCTTTTATTAAGTAGGAAGTGTATTCATTCGTTTACAATTCGTGGAACAATACTATATATATACAAAACTTTACGTGGTCCATACCACTTCTCTGGTGGTTGCTGGTGAGCTCAGTTGCTGGAATCTATATATAAAACCTTAAATACGCCATACCACTTTTCTGAACTGTCACTGAGCTCAGTTGCTGGAATATCTATAAAACCTTAAATATGACTTACCACTTTTCTGGTGAGAGTTGCTGGTGAGCTCAGTTGATGGAATATATATAAAATCTTAAGTGGGCCATACCACTTCTCTGGTGAGAGTTGCTGGTGAGCTATAAGACAAGTGAGCCATACCACTTCTCTGGGGAGAGTTGCTGGTGAGCTATATTATAAGTGAGCCATACCACTTCTCTGGGGAGAGTTGCTGGTGAGCTATAGTACAAGTGAGCCATACCACTTCTCTGGTGAGAGTTGCTGGTGAGCTGTAATACAAATCGAGCCATACCAGTTCTCTGGTGAGAGTTGCTGGTGAGCTGTAATACAAATCGAGCCATACCAGTTCTCTGGTGAGAGTTGCTGGTGAGCTATAGTACAAGTGAGCCATACCACTTCTCTGGTGAGAGTTGCTGGTGAGCTGTAATACAAATCGAGCCATACCACTTCTCTGGTGAGAGTTGCTGGTGAGCTCTGATACTTGGCATTGTCGAGTGCTTTGTGGCTGCTAGGATTCCATACGGCACAGAAGGTCTTTCTTTCTTTCCTGCTTTGTTATTCAAATACTGAGGCTAAGGTCACATGGCCAAGGCTCCTATTGGCTCTCTAGAGAGAGTTTTTCTCAGTTTCCGCCTGCTGGTAGGCGAGCACAACCCATCAGTCCAATCCGGGTCCGGTCCGAAGGGACTAAAGGAAAGCAAATTAGCAGGTAAGATCTAATTTCTCCTTAGACAGTTTCCTAAAGAACAAGTCCATAAACCACTACTAAATGGACTTGGGGAAAAATCTACAATTCCAGGAATAACATGTATAGAATGTTTGTATGTTTGGGAAGCTCGCCAGGTGCCCTTGGCCTGGATTGGCCACTGTCGTGGACAGGATGCTGGGCTCGATGGACCCTTGGTCTTTTCCCAGTGTGGTATTACTTATGTACTTATGTAAGCATCATAAAACCATGTACAACAATTTGATATAATCAAGTTACAAAAAATAAAACATAAGCTCTTTATATTATAGACAGTAAATATTATTTTTCCTACTTCAAGAATTTCTGAAATAAATTATTTTACATGTTTATGAAACAAAACATAAGTAGGCAATTGTTTAACATATATAATAGGATCGAAGTCCAATTTCAAGCTACCTGATAGGAAAAAGAGGGTATTGGAACAAAGATCTTGTGTATGCTTTTTACTATAGGGTTCATGGGGAGATCTTTGGTGGAAGCCGGGCCTTTGTTTAATCTGCTAGAGAGACAGGTATATTGGAGAGTAAAACATGATAACCCCTCAGTCTAACTGAAGGCAGTAAGTATGCCCTCATAGTCTTGAAGATTGTTGGAGGGGGGTGGGAAAACTGGTTAGAAAAAGACTAATGGCTGCTCTATTAAAGCAATGTATTGTGTGTTACTTGCTATACATTATTGAAACTGTTGCGATGTTCATTACGCTGTACTATCAATAAAAAATAGTTGAAACATAAATCCATCAACCATACCGGAGAATCTCAATTAATAATTTAAAAAACAAAACAAGATATATGTTTAAATCTATTTTATTGACGATAAGATCAATACAAACCATTACGAGTATGTACATAGAATATATCATAGTACAAAAGCCCATCAACTGACATTCCCGTAAACGTCAATGAATTTTTCTTTTTCTCTCCCCTCCCGCATACCCACTCCCTCCCTTATGTTATACAAAGGAAGGGATAACAACTCACATAAGTACGCCCCTATCAGAAACATCCCCTGCTTTAAGAACCAGCCCCCCACCCCAATATTCTTCCAGAGACCTTTATAGATCAGAAATTACACCCGCTCAGTGAGTTCAGCATAGAAAGCACACCGGTCTGTTCTTGACAATTTACAGTCTGACGCACCAACTACAAGGGGGTTGTCTTGACTCTTATGACATCCCCGGTTATTTGCCATGGATAGCTGGCAAGGTCCAAGTTCATCCACCCCTCCTTCCACGCAATGACTCCGTGCCCCATTCCTAAAGCGATCAAGTCATACCCGATCTTCGTACAGCGCATGCGACCGGGGCCCTCCCCCCACTCTCTCCAAGTCTTCCCATGACCTCTGCCCCTCCATACAGGTAATCCCGCTAAAAGGCATTTAAAACTAAACTACGGGCTCTTTGAGGCAGAGACTGGAGATATTTATCCCATGTGGCCAAAAACATTTGCTTCCGTTTGTATGAAGAACGCGCATATTTCTGTTCTAGTAACAACAGATTATGAAATCTTTTTCCTCCATTGCCAATAAGAAGGTCCTTGATCGCCGACCCATATTCCCAGGATAGTACGTTTACCCAACATCCCTGCTTTGCGAATCAGTAATTTGAAATAGCGATCTTGTACACCTAAACTTAAGGAAATTATTAAAAACCCACCTCTTCAAAAAAGCATATCCCACCGATCCAGCATAAACCCCCACACCCAGCAACACAATATAATCAATGATCGTACTGGACAATTTACTATCCTCCTTCTCCTTTACCCCTAACCTCTGATTCACTTCACTTCTTTTTTTTTTTTTTTTTTGTTAAATTTAGATTTTTTTAATTGAGTATTTTAACATTTGGAACAATCAAACCATTAAATACAAGAGCTTATGTTTCCGCCTCTTTACATTGTCTCAACATACAGTCTTTCCAACTAACTGTTGCAACTAGAGATCATCACAACCCGTTAATTCCAAACTATTCACTTTAATCTATTCCCTCTAACCATGTTCCCCCCTGTGTTAACCCCAGCTTAACTATTCGCTTATCTACCCCATGTGGTACAATCAACATTGCCCCCAATACCCCTCCCCCCCATCCTCCCTCCCACTCCATACATCCCCTTGGTCCCCTTATACAACCTCCCTTCCTCCTCCTCTACCCGTCCCCCCTGGAATGTATCCCAGCCCCCTCTATAGTCTGCCAATTCTTTAATCACAGCAGTCACCAAGAAGACCACTCTCCTGGTAGAGGGTGGCACGGCGCTTAAGGACCCTCAGGATCATAAGTTAGAGGCATCTCTGAAGCTCTCCTTTGAAGTTGCAACCCTTAGTCTCCAGGCTTCAGTGTGGGGCTCCTATGCAGCACGGCCATTCCTGTTGTGGGTGCAGAAAGCCTCCTCTTGGAACTGGTCACCTTTCTGCTGGCCTTGGAGTCCAACTTGGCTTTCCTCACTGATCTCTTGAGGGCTTCGGCTAAAGGTGTTTCCCTTGTGGTCACCGCGGGCTGTTGTCTTTGGTTGTGGCTTGGGCCGCAGACGTGGCTTCTAAGTCGCGGCTGGAAAAGCTCCCTTTCAGGGGAAAGCTTATTTTTGGGGCAGACCTCTAAGATTGTGAAGGACCTGGGTCACTCTAAGGGCCAGCGCCTCCCTGAGGAGAAGTCTAAGTCAGTTCGACCGGCAGGGTCTAGGCCTAAGTTTTTCGAGATACCTGGCATTACTGTCCAGGTCGCAGGGCCTCCTTTCAGAGGGCCCGTTTCGCTCGGAGGCCTCAGCCCTTTTGTAGTGACGGCGGGCCCCACTCACTGGTTCCAGAAGCCAACCTGCGGCCAGGTCCTCCCGATGAAGTGGCCCTGGTCCTTCTCCTGTCGATCATCGGGGGCAGGCTGTCCCTTTCCCTGGCAGAGTGGACCAGGGTGTCATCCAACGAATGGGTCTTGGAAGTCATCCGAGACGGCTACAAATTGGAATTTGCTTGGCTTCTAACAGACTCCTTTCTGGAGTCTCCTTGCAAATGCCCCGCGAAAGTGCGGGCAGTTCGACATACCCTATTCAACTTTCAGCACCTGGGAATGGTCCAGTGGGTGCCTCCTGCAGGAAAAGGGTGCGTTCATAAGTACATAAGTAATGCCACACTGGGAAAAGACCAAAGGCCCATCGAGCTCAGCATCCTGTCCCCTCAACCGTCTCTTCTCCAAGCTGAAAAGCCCTAGCCTCCTTAGTCTTTCTTCATAGGGAAGTCGTCTCATCCCCGCTATCATTTTCGTTGCCCTTTGCTGCACCTTTTCCAATTCCACTATATCTTTCTTGAGATGCGGCGACCAGAATTGGACACAATACTCAAGGTGCGGTCGCACCATGGAGCAATACAATGGCATTATAACATCTTCACATCTGTTTTCCATACCTTTCCTAATAATACCCAACATTCTATTTGCTTTCCTAGCCGCAGAAGGTTTCAGTTTATTATCAACGACGACACCCAGATCCCTTTCTTGGTCTGTAACTTCTAACGCGGAACCCTGCGTGACGTAGCTATAATTCGGGTTCTTTTTTCCCCACATGCATCACCTTGTACTTGCTCACATTAAACGTCATCTGCCATCTAGCCGCCCAGTCTCATAAGGTCCTCCTGTAATTTTTCACAATCCTGTCGCGAGTTAACGACTTTGAATAACTTTGTGTCATCAGCAAATTTAATTACCTCGATAGTTACTCCCATCTCTAAATCATTTATAAATATATTAAAGAGCAGCAGTCCTAGCACTGTCCCCTGAGGAAGCCCACTAACTACCCTTCTCCATTGTGAATACTGCCCATTTAACCCCACTCTCTGTTTCCTAGCCTTCAATCAGTTTTTAATCCACAATAGGACATTTCCTTCTATCCCATGACCCTCCAATTGCCTCTGTAGCCTTTCATATGAGGTACCTTGTCAAATGCCTTTTGAAAATCCAGATACACAATATCAACTGGCTCCCCTTTGTCCACATGCTTGTTTACTCCTTCAAAGAATTGAAGTAAATTGGTCAGGCAAGATTTCCTCACACAAAAGCCGTGCTGACTTGGTCTCAGTAATCCATGTCCTCAGATGTGCTCTGTAATTTTGTTTTTAATAATAGCCTCTACCATTTTCCCCGGCACCGATGTCAGACTCACCGGTCTATAATTTCCCGGATCTCCCCTGGAACCTTTTTAAAAAATCGGCGTTACATTGGCCACCCTCCAATCATCTGGTACCACGCTCGATTTTAAGGATACATTGCATATCACTAACAGTAGCTCCGCAAGTTCATTTTTCAGTTCTATCAGTACTCTAGGATGAATACCATCCGGTCCAGGTGATTTGCTACTCTTCAGTTTGCTGAACTGCCCCATTACGTCCTCCAGGTTTACCGTGAATTCGGTAAGTTTCTCCATCTCGTCCGCTTGAAATACCATTTCCGACACCGGTATCCCACCCAAATCTTCCTCAGTGAAAACCGAAGCAAAGAATTCATTTAATCTCTCCGCTACGTCTTTGTCTTCCTTAATCGCCCCTTTTACCCCTCGGTTATCCAGCGTACCAACCGATTCTTTTGCTGGCTTCCTGCTTTTAATATACCCCAAAAATTTTTTACTATGTTTTTTTGCCTGTAATGCTATCTTTTTTCGTAATCCCTCTTGGCCTTCTTTATCTGCGCCTTTCATTTGCTTTGACACTCCTTATGCTGCTTCTTGTTATTTTCAGACGGTTCCTTCCATTTTCTGAAGGCGTTTCTTTTAGCCCAAATAGCTTCCTTCACCTCACTTTTTAACCAGGCCGGCTGTCTATTGGACTTCCGTCTTTCTTTTCTAATTTGCGGAATATGTTTGGTCTGGGCCTCCAGGATGGTATTTTTGAACAGCATCCACGCCTGTTGTACAGTTTTTACCCTCTCAGTTGCCCCTCTAAGTTTTTTTTTTCACCGTTTCCTTTTCCCTTTCTCTTTTCTACATGGAATTTCAACCCACAATGATTCAAAGATGTGATTTGTGTCGTGCTGAATTTGTCATCTATCTGAGTCAAGGCTCTCATTAATATACAATGCTACCCCTCCACCAGTCCGGTCCACCCTATCACTACGATATACTTTGTACCCCGGTATTACAGTGTCCCGCTGGTTATCCTCCTTTCACCAGGTCTCAGTAATGCCTGTTGTATCCAATTTTTCATTTTGTGCAATATATTCCAACTCTCCCATCTTATTTCTTAGACTCCTAGCATTTGCATATAGACATTTCAGAGTATGTTTGTTGTTCCTATTTGCACGATGCTTAGTGCTTAACACTATTGATTTGCCATCTTTTGTTTGATCTTTAGATGTATTTAAGGGCACCTGGCCTTCCACGGTCTCTTGTGCAACCTCACTATCCAGAAACCCTATCTTCCCTGCTTGTGGGGTATCCTTGCAAGATACCTTATCCCGAACCATGCGCTGTTGTGCGACTGTTGGCCTTTCCCCCATATCTAGTTTAAAAGCTGCTCTATCTCTTTTTTGAATGCCGATGCCAGCAGCCTGGTCCCACTCTGGTTAAGATGGAGCCCATCGTTTCGGAATAGGCTCCCCCTTTCCCAGAATGTTGCTCAGCTCCTAACAAATCTAAAACCCTCCTCCATGCACCATCGTCTCATTCATGCATTGAGACTCCGGAGCTCTGCCTGCCTCTTGGGCCCTGCGCATGGAACAGGTAGTATTTCAGAAATTGCCACCCTAGAGGATCTGGATTTGAGCTTTCTTCCTAAAAGCCTAAATTTGGCTTCCAGAACCTCTCTCCCACATTTTCCTACGTCATTGGTACCCATATGTACCAAGACAACCGGCTTCTCCCCAGCACTATCTAAAATCCTATCTAGGTGACACGTGAGGTCTGCCACCTTCGCACCAGGCGATCCTCCCGTCCACCAGCCACCCAGCTATCTACTTTACTAATGATTGAATCGCCAAGTATGACAGCTGTTCTAACCTTTTCCTCCCGGTCAGCCATTGGAGATTTATCCTCGGTGCAAGAGGATAGTACATCTTCTGGTGGGTAGGTCCTGGCTACAGGAGTACTTCCTACTTCACCTTCTGGGAGACCTCCCTCCTCCAAGGTAGCACAGAGGCTACCTGACTGGAAGTGGGACCTCTCTACAACATCCCTGTAGGTCTCCTCTATGTATTTCTCTATCTCCCTCATCTCTACCAAATCTGCTACTGTAGCCTCGATTCTCCATTTATTTTGTGGTTCTATAGAAAGGTGGTTCTTGGAGGCAGGTCCTAGATCTCAAATACGTCAACAGATCTTTATGGGTACAACATTTCTGCATGGAAACCCTCTGATCGGTTGTCGCAGCGGTACAGCCAGGAGAGTTTTTGACGTCCCTCGATCTCAAAGATTTGGCCTCCCCACAGACGTTTCCTTCGGTTTGCGGTGCTTGGACGTCATTTTCAGTTCAAGGCTATGCCCTTCGGCCTTGCTGCAGCTCCTCAAACCTTTTCCAAGGTCCTAGTAGTGGTGGTGGCGGCCTTCCTCAGAAAAGAAGGGATTCAGGTTCATCCCTACCTGGAGGAGTGGCTCGTGTGGACGTCTTCGTACGAGGAGAACCGGTGGGCAACCGACAGAGTGGTCAGTTTGCTGCAGACTTGGTTGGGTGATCAACTTCCCAAAGTGCAACCTGTAGCCTTCCCAGACCCTGGAGTATTTAGGGGTGTGCTTCGACACCCAGAGGGGGTATAGTTTCTCTTCCTCTTGCTCAGGCGTGGTGGTTACAGGATCAGTTGCGAGCTCTGTTTTGAATTCTGACCCCACGCGCATCGGATTATGTACAGGTTCTGGGATCCATGATGTCCACCTTGGACGTGGTAACATAGGCCAGGGGTCACATGCACCCGCTGCAGTGGCACCTGCTCAGTCGCTGGTCTCCTCTCTCTGAGGATTATACAATCCGGGTGCCGTGGTTGTCCCGTCTCCAAGCAGATATGCGCTGGTGATTAATTCAGGGAAATTTGTTAAGGAGTGTTCCTCTGGCACCCCGGAGTGGAGGATCATGACTATGGAATGCGTTGCTTTCCGGCTGGAGTGCACACTGCCTGCAGCAGATGGCCCAGGGTGCTTGGTCTCCGACGGAGGCATCTTGGTCCATCAACCAACTGGAGTTATGGGCGATTCGCCTGGCCCTCCGGGAGTTTCTGGCTCTGCTATGCGTCTGCCCCGTTCGAGTTCTCTCAGACAATGCGACCACAGTTGCGTGTGTGAACAGGCAGGGGGGCACCAGGAGTTGCTCCCCTAGCGCGCGAGGCAGCCCTGCTCTGCTGATGGGCAGAAGCCCATCTTTCTTTCTTGATGGCGGCTCACATAGCGGGGTCACAGAATGTTCAAGTGGACTTTCTCAGTCTCCACAAGCTGGATCCAGTCAGATAGCAGCTCATTTGGGGGCTCCCAGTGATGTACTTAATGGCGTCCAGGCACAATGCCAAAGTGCCCCACTTTTTCAGCAGGGGACGGGAACTGGGCTTGGAGGGTATTGATGCCCTCCTTCAGCCTTGGCCCTGGGGCCTTCTCTATGCCTTTCCCCCTTGGCCAATGGTGGGTAGGTTGCTGACTTGCATCGCAAGTCACTCCGGGCGAGTGATTCTAGTGGCTCCGGCCAAGACGTCCCTGGTATGCAGATCTGGTCCAGCTTCTTTTCAATCGCCCTCAACTGTCAGCACAGGACGGCTTTTTTCAGGGGCCGATCGCGATGGAGGATCCCTCCCCCTTTGGTCTTACGGCCTGGCCCTTGAATGGCGCGGTTGAGAAGGAAAGGGTATCGGAATGCGGTTATTGCCATGATGCTTCAGGCTCAGAAACGCTCCACCTCGATAGCTTACGCTAGGGCAGTGATGGCGAACCTTTCAGAGACTGAGTGCCCAAACAGCAACCCAAAATCTAATTACTCATCGCGAAGTGCCAGTACTCATTATGGGCGGGGTCACCACATATGACTCCACCCCTATGATAGCCACACCCCCTTACACCAGCCATGGCGCATATAAACAGACATCATTGAAAATATTATACTAGTATAGGAGAAAAAAATAACATGATTTTCTTTCATTATAAATCATTTCTGTAAGTTATTACAGCTCCAGTATACCCAGTGCAAAATAAGACAGCAGATGTAAATTCTCAAATTGGACGTATTCCAAACACTAAAATGAAAATAAAATGATTTTTTCTACCTTTGTTGTCTGGTGATTTTGTTTTTCTATCCATTGTTGGTCCTAGTCGCTGATTCTGCTGCTCTCTATCTGTTCTCTTAACTCCGTTTCCAGGGCTTCCTTTCCATTTATTTCTTTACTTTCCTCCTTTCTTCTTCATTTCTTGCCCTCCATCCATGTCCAGCAACCCTCCTCTCCCCTCCAGCCACAAATGTCCAGCCACCCTCCTCTCCCCTCCAGCCACAAATGTCCAGCCACCCTCCTCTCCCCTCCAGCCACCCATGTCCAGCCACCCTCCTCTCCCCTCCAGCCGCCCATGTCCAGCCACCCTCCTCTCTCCCCTACCCCACCCTCCAGCCACCCTCCTCTCCCCCCTGCTCTCCCAGCGGCAGGCCTCCCTCCCTCCCTCCCACCCAATCACCAGGCCATGCACCCACCCAGCACTCCCACCCAAGCCTCCGTCCCTCCCACCCAGCACCAGGCCATGCACCCACCCAGCACTCCCACCCAAGCACCAGGCCTCCCACCCAAGCCTCCCTCCCTCCCACCCAGCACCAGGCACCAGGCCATCCACCCACCCAAGCACCAGGACACCCACCCACCCAAGCACCAGGCAGGCCTCCCACCCACCCACCCACCTAACAGGAAATGAGGGCGGGACCAGAGAGCTTGAGAGACGGAAGGCTGAAGACGCGCCGAACCAGCAGCACGCTTTTCGCTGCTACTGCTGATGCTGACGCCGCTTACTCGGACAAGGGAAGACTTTTAAATTTCTTCAGGTTCCAGAGAAAGGGAGGGATGGCGGGCTGGTGCCGGGTGGGAGGAAGGAAGGAATGCTTGACGCCGGGTGGGTGGGAGGGCTGAAAGTCTCAGGTGAGGCGACCGGCGGCACGCGTGCCAACAGAGAGGGCTCCACATGCCCTCTCTGGCACGCGTGCCATAGGTTCGCCATCACCGCGCTAAGGTGTGGTGCACCATTGACTCATGGTGTGCAAGTTTGGGATTGTCTGCGACTTCGGCCTCGGTGTCGGTTAGTCTCGCTTTCCTTCAGGAAGGTGTACAGAAGTCACTCTCTTTGCTAAAAGTGCAGGTAGCTGCTCTGGCCTGCTTCAGGAGGCGTCCATCACCTCCCATCCTGATGTGGTTTGCTTCTTGAGGGGCGTGAACCATTTGCGCCCACCTCACGCGCCAGTAGTACTAGCCTGGAATCTTAACCTGGTCCTCCAAGCTCTGCAGTGTCCTCCCTTCGAACCTTTGTCTGTGATTACTGTAAATGATCTCACCCTGAAGGTGTTTTTTCTGGTAGCCATCACTGGCTAGGAGAATTTCAGAGTTACAGGCCCTTTCTTTCAGAGACCCTTTTTTGTGATTCACGGAGGCGGGGGTGACTGTTAGGACAGTTCCTTCCTTCTTGCCCAAAGTGATTTCTCGCTTCCATTTGAGTCAGTCACTACATTTGCCAGCCTTTCACCGGGAGGATTATCCTGAGCACTTTTAAGAGCTTCGCTGCTTGGATGTGAGAAGTTCTTCTCAGGTATTTGGAGGTAACATAGTAACATAGTAGATGACGGCAGAAAAAGACCTGCACGGTCCATCCAGTCTGCCCAACAAGATAACTCATATTGCTGCTTTTTGTGTATACCCTACTTTGATTTGTACCTGTGCTCTTCAGGGCACAGACCGTATAAGTCTGCCCAGCACTATCCCCGCCTCCCAACCACCAGCCCCACCTCCCAACCACCGGCTCTGGCACAGGCACAGACCGTATAAGTCTGCCCAGCACTATCCTCACCTCCCAACCACCAGCCCTGCCTCCCAACCACCGGCTCTGGCACAGACCGTACAAGTCTGTCCAGCACTATCCCCGCCTCCCAACCACCAGTCCCGCTTCCCACCACCGGCTCTGGCACAGACCGTATAAGTCTGCCCAGCCCTATCCCCACCTCCCAACCACCAGCCCCGCCTCCCGATCTTGACTAAGCTCCTGAGGATCCATTCCTTCGGCACAGGATTCCTTTATGCTTATCCCACGCATGTTTGAATTCCGTTACCGTTTTCATTTCCACCACTTCCCGTGGGAGGGCATTCCAAGCATCCACTACTCTCTCCGTGAAAAAATACTTCCTGACATTTTTCTTGAGTCTGCCCCCCTTCAATCTCATTTCATGTCCTCTCGTTCTACCACCTTCCCATCTCCGGAAAAGGTTCGTTTGCGGATTAATACCTTTCAAATATTTGAACGTCTGTATCATATCACCCCTGTTTCTCCTTTCCTCCAGAGTATACATGTTTAGTTCAGCAAGTCTCTCCTCATACGTCTTGTAACGCAAATCCCATACCATTCTCGTAGCTTTTCTTTGCACCGCTTCAATTCTTTTTACATCCTTAACAAGATACGGCCTCCAAAACTGAACGCAATACTCCAGGTGGGGCCTCACCAACGACTTATACAGGGGCATCAACGCTCCCTTTCTTCTGCTGGTCACACCTTTCTTTATACAGCCTAACAACCTTCTAGCTACAGCCACCGCCTTGTCACACTGTTTCGTCGCCTTCAAATCCTCAGATACTATCACCCCAAGATCCCTCTCTCCGCCCGTACCTATCAGACTCTCCCCGCCTAACACATACGTCTCCCATGGATTTCTACTTCCTAAGTGCATCACTTTGCATTTCTTCGCATTGAATTTTAATTGCCAAACCTTAGACCATTCTTTTAGCTTCCGTAGGTCCTTTTTCATGTTTTCCATTCCCTCCGGGGTGTCCACTCTGTTACAGATCTTAGTATCATCCGCAAATAGGCAAACTTTACCTTCTAACCCTTCGGCAATGTCACTCACAAATATATTGAACAGAATCGGCCCCAGCACAGATCCTTGAGGCACTCCACTACTTACCTTTCGCTCCTCCGAGCGAATTCCATTCACCACCACCTTCTGGCGTCTGTCCGTCAACCAGTTCCTAATCCAGTTCACCACTTCGGGTCCTATCTTCAGCCCATCCAGTTTATTTAAGAGCCTCCTGTGGGGAACCGTGTCAAAAGCTTTGCTGAAATCTAAGTAGATTACGTCCATAGCTCGTCCCTGATTCAATTCTCCTGTCACCCAAAGAACTCAATGAGGTTCGTTTGGCACGATTTCCCTTTGGTAAATCCATGTTGCCTCGGATCTTGCAACTAACGAATGAGTTTCATCTTTTGGATCACCTCTTTGTGCTCTTTGGGGGTTGCAAAAAGGGCAACATGGTGTCCAAGGCCACCATAGCCCGTTGGTTGCAAGAGGCTATAAGTTTGCCATATGTGGCCTACGGCAGGCCAGCTCCAAGTGCATTCTACACGGGCTCAAGTTTCCTCCTAAGCAGAGTCCTGTTTAGTTTCTTTGGAAGATATCTGCAGAGCCGCTACATGGGCATCGACCCATACCTTCACTCATCGTTATCAGGTGGATGTCGCAGCCCGGCAGGAAGCGGTGTTTGGGACGTCGGTGATTTTCTGGGTTGTGGTTGTCCCGCCCTACTTGAGGACTGCTTGGGCACCTCCCACAAGTCTCTGGATTGAAATGTGGGATGCTATGGAAGGAAAAATTAGTTCTCACCTGATAATTTTCTTTCCATTAGTCCCAACAGATCAATTCAGAGTCCCACCCTAGACTTAGTATCTGGTGCATAATTTCAGTTTTGTTTTGTTTTTCTCAGGTTCGACTGTTGGGAATGTTTCCTTTCTGTGATTATTAAAAAAAAAAAAAAAAAAGAGTGACAGAAGTATGATAGAAAAGTTTGTTTGCAAGAGGCAGGAGAGTTTTATTTGATGGCTGCACAGCACCACATATTGCAAACCTCGGAGGTTCTCTCTATCTCCACCTGCTGGTAGAAGGACATAACCCACAAGTCTCTGGATTGATCTGTTGGGACTAATGGGAAGAAAATTATCAGGTGAGTACTAATTTTTCCTTAGCGGGTACGTGCAAGGGGGATGTGAACTTAGGCTGGTCGTCGGTGTGTCTCTGGAGTATGTGCATAACTTCACTTCAGGGTACAATTATAACTACCATTGACTTGGTGTAACTGTGGGCATCTAACTTTAGATAAACCAGTCCACTTATGCTTGTGTTCGATTTTAGCATCTTGGAGTCAAGAAGCCGTTATAAAATTGATGCTAAGAGCATGACATTGGAGTGCCTAAATCTTGGCACCAGTTTATAGACTTTCCACCAATGACCCCCTTCCCCAAAATATGTGTAGCACTATATATTTGTCCACATTAAATGGCAAATAACATTTGAACACTGAAGAGTTGTAAGGTCCTCCTACCCCTGTAATCGCTTGTGATTTACAGCTTTCAGTAATTTTTCTCTTTTCTGCAAATGTCATCTTGATGGTTGCTTTCATATGTGAAGAAAGTCAGACGCTTTTAAACAAATTACAGCAATTCTGGGTTTTTTTTTAATTTGGAAAAGAATTCGGAGTACATTTTTTCTATACACATGAAGTACATGGTACGATTCGTTTACCATGTTTAACGGTTCCTACTTTCTATTCTCAAAGCCCTTATTTTACATTAGTGTGTATTGTGTCCGATGTATTGTTACTCAAAATTGTTTCCCATTTCTTTAAGGGGGGGGGGAGTTTACTTTGAGAAATCTACTTCTTTATGGTGTATCCCATATTTTCCTTCTGAAACCATTTGTTCTGATTTTTCCCTCAGGATTAAGGGAGTGAGCCCCAAGGTACGGAGCGTGATTGAATCACTGCGTTTGCAAAAGGTGTTCACTGGAGTTTTTGTGAAGCTCAGTGAAACCGCAGTAAAGATGCTGCAGACAGTGGAACCTTACGTGGCCTGGGGGTGAGTCTGTTTCTGTGCTACCGGGTTATCAGGTCATGGAAAGGGGCAACATTCTTTTGGTGCTACCAGAATACATAATGATAGAAAAGGTCAAGTGTTTTCCCCTGTCGGGAGGTTCACAGTCCTGGTTGTTTGGATTTTACTGTGTAACCCAGGGTATATGCATTTTCCTTGTTTTGATTGGGTTTTGCATTTATTAATGAAGATTGTTAAATTTGAGTATATATTTTTGAAGGATTTGCCAGTATGTGCATGCTGACTTTCAGGAGAACTATTCTGTAATAGAAATTATGTGAAATTGTAAAGCATGAATAGTTTTTTTTTTAATGTTAGAGAGGGGGGGGTCTGTCTATTTAGATACATTTTAATAAGTATTTTTTCTGGATCTTCTGTGATTTGTGGGCTGGACCATCAGAACATGGGGGAGGGTGAAGTTTCCACAACCCATGGTGTCCAGGAGTATATATATATATTAGTATAAAAGGCCCGTTTCTGACACACATGAAACGGGTGCTAGCAAGGTTTTTCTCGGCGTGTGTATGTTTGAGAGAGAGAGATTGAATGTGCGAGTGAGTGTGGGTGCGAGTGTGTCTGTGAGAGAGTGTGTGTGCGAGAATGAGTGTGTGCGAGTGCGTATGTGAGAGAGAGTGTTTCACACAGATACAGTGTGTGTGAGAGAGAGAGTGTGTGTGAGAGACAGAGTGTGAGAGTATGTGTGCGATACACAGACCCTCTGTGAGATCGAGAGAGTGTATAAGATCGAGAGAGTGTTCAAGAGTGACTGTGTGACACATAGAGAGTGAATGTGATACAGTGTGAGACATAGTGTGTGTGAGAGACAGTGTGTGAGAGTGAGAGAAAGACACTGACTGTGTGAGAGAGAGAGAGCAAGAGAGAGAGTGTGTGTGTGTGATAGACCCCCTCCCCCCTTCCCTCTCTGGTCTCAGGACCCCCTCCTCCCTTTCTTTCTCCACATCCATTCAGCCATCTCCCCCTTTCTCTCCCCATCCTTCCATCGTGTCTTTCTCTCCCTATCCTACCATCTGTTTTCCCTCTTTCTCTCCCCATCCTTCCATCTGTTTTCCCTCTTTCTCTCCCCATCCTTCTATCCGTCTACCCCCCCTCTCCCGATTCTTCCATCCAGACTTCTCTCTCTCTATCCCCTTCTTTCCATCCAGCCCCTCCACCCCCTCCAGGTTGCCGCCGCTTCCCCCCTCCGTCCGCCCAGCCACTTTCCCTCCAGGCCCGCCCACCCAACAGACCTGCCAATTCTCCCGCGAAACACGTGGCGCCAGCTCCTATTTCCGGCCACTGCTGCTTCTCCTGTTGAGCAGCAGCAGCCGCTACAAAAACAACTGTTTTTAGGAAGCAAGTGCAGCACCGCAGGCAGCCATCAGGCATTGGCTGTTGGCTCTGCAGCCGCTCCTCTCACGTCGCTGTGCTCCTCTGGGGTTCTACTCCAGGGGGCAGCGACGTGAGAGGCGAGAGGAGCGGCTGCAGAGCCGACAACCAATGCCTGATGGCTGCCTGCAGTGCCACGCTTGCTTTCTAAAAATAGCTGTTTTTATAGTGGCCACTGCTGCTCAACAGGAGAAGCAGCAGTGGCCGGAAATGGGAGCTGGCGCCGCGTGTTTCGTGGGAGACTTGGCTGGTCTGTTGGGTGGGCGGGCCTTGAGGGAAAGTGGCTGGGCGGACGGAGAGGGGAGCGGCGGCGGCAGCGACCTGGGTGGAGATGTTGGTGCGTATGGAGGAAGGGCTGAAGCTGCTCCTGCAACGTTCCAATGTCTCTATTCATGACGTCAGGAGATGGTTACGGACACAGGTAGCCTCATTGGAATGTTGGAGGAGCAAATTATTATATTAGATATGTGTGTATGTATGTGTATATATATATATATGTGTGTGTGTGTAAATTCTGAATCCAATTGTGTATATGTATCTTTTTTTTAATCTTTTGTTCAGAAAAGCTGTTCTAAGCCACTTAGAAAGCTTCATGTTGCCTTCAAGGTATAGTGATATATGCATCATATCAGCAACACAGGAATAGAGTATTCCTCACATAGGCCAGGAACCTTAAAACTCCTGAGCACGGGCCAGCCTTCCCATGTATGCTGGCACTCCTCCCCTCCAGTCAGTTTGGCCACTTAGTGCATCTGTTGGAGTTTGCTCCTGTCTTAAAATTTTATGGCAGTGATCCTGTATTTACAGTCTTGCTGTCACTGTTTGCTCTAAGCTGAGCAGAGGGGAGTGAAGGTTTTAATATTGTGTTTTCAATAGATAGGGATAGGCAGGCTACCTGAAGTCCTGCAGAGCTTGCCTGTCCATAAAAGGAAGCAGGAAACAAACCCCTACCATAACTCTAAGGACCACAGGTGAAAGCAAGGGATAACCAAATGACTTCCAGCCAACAGATTGATAAAATGAGTTTTTATTAAGCAAGCACCAGGACCGTGTTTAGCGAAAAGACCCCCTGCCTCAGAAAACTTGTGCAGACAAATATAAATTACAAAATACATCCTAAGTAGAGGAGTGTGGTAGCTGTGTTAGTCCACTCTTAAGGTTATCAATAGAAATCAAACAAAATAAAACATGGAAAAGAAAATAAGATGATACCTTTTTTATTGGACATAACTTAATACATTTCTTGATTAGCTTTCGAAGGTTGCCCTTCTTCCTCAGATCGGAAATAACATCCTAAATACATCCTAAAACAGAAATACCAAATGAATATAATGCAGATAAAACCAATTGCAACTAGATGTACACAAAATCTAGATTAAAGAAGAGAAACAACCTGAAAGCATTGCATATTTAAAGTGTCACAGCTAATATGTAAAAATCAAATCAAACATCTATCCTGAAAATGTATAGTGACTATGTGTGAAGTAGACAACCTATCAATATAGTACAATTGTGGCACATAGGACAGAAAGAACCATGAAAGGTCGCTACCAACCTGTGTAGCATAGAATCTAACAAAAATGCAGACGAACAAGGACTTCGCAGAGAAAGTCACACTTGGGAGATAGCGAAGGTGACAGAATGAGACGCTGATGCTGTGTGGTTGTGAAGATTTATTGAACAGCACTACGGCTTGACTCGGCCATGTTTCGGACCATTGGCCTGCCTCAGGAGTCTTCCTGTGTTGTGTAGATAAGTCTCTCTGTGTCCCTTCCTGCCCCCCTTTTTTTTGTGTACTACCTCAGTTTTGATACATTCCATCATAACAAGAGACACATATAGACTTATCTACACTACACAGGAAGACTCCTGAGGAAGGCCACTGGGCTGAAACACGGCCATGTCGAGTCAAGTTATAGTACTGTTGTTATAAATCTTCTAGACCACACAGCATTATTTATTTATTTATTTATTTGTAGCATTTGTATCCCACATTTTCCCACCAATTTGCAGGCTCAATGTGGCTTACATTTGCCGTAATGGCGGTTGCCATTTCCGGGTAACAGAATTACAAACAGTATTGCGTTAAGGTGCATACATACATGGAACATAATATATATGGAACAGATCATGGTGTATATATATACCATGTGCATACATACATGATAAAGAAGAGTACATTATGGTATTGCATGAAGGTTCCTGAGTAATAAATTGGATTGTAACATACATTAGGTCATCGACTATAGAGAGACCCTATTCGACATAAGGTTTAAAGTGGTAGTGCTTGATTATTAATAGCAAAGAGGTTAAGCAGTCATGCGATAACAGTTCGGTTTTGAATAGATCATGTATAATGTTATTATTTAGTATTTAAGATGGATGTTTATGGTATACCTTCTTGAAAAGATCTGTTTTCAGTAGCCTTCGGAAGATGGTTAGGTCTTGCGTTGTTTTTATGGCCTTCGGTAGTGTGTTCCATAACTGCGTGCAGATGTATGAGAAACTGGTTGCGTATGTGGATTTATATTTTAGCCCTTTACAGTTAGGATAGTAGAGATTGGGGACTGTGCATGATGATCTTTTTGCTTTCCTAATAGACAAGCCTATAAGGTCTGACATGTAGGTCGGGGCTTCCCCGTAGACGATTTTGTGGACCAGGGTGCAAACTTTGAATGCAATTCGTTCTTTTAGTGGGAGCCAGTGTAGTTTTTCTTTTAGGGGTTTGGCGTTTTCGTATTTTGCTTTCCCAAATATGAGTCTGGCTGCTGTGTTTTGAGTGGTTTGAAGCTTCTTAATGATTTGTTCTTTGCATCCGTTATAAATGGCACTGCAGTAGTCTAGATGACTTAGCACCATTGATTGAACTAGGCTGTGGAATACTTCCCTTGGGAAGAAAGGTTTGATTCTTTTAAGTTTCCACATTTTCTTTGCTGTATTTTTCGCATGGTCTTCGAGTTTGAGATTTCGGTCAATTGTGACTCCCAGAATTTTCAGGCTGTCTGAGACCAGAAGTGTGTAGTCTGGGGTGTTTATCGTCTCATTGTGTCTCCTGAGCATAGATGCTAAGGGCATGGGACACTAACGATCCAAAATTAGAGGTGCAAGTAATGGAGGAACAGTGCTCCAGCGCAAGATGTCATAACATCACATCGTTTTTTTCCCTTCTTTACTCTTAAGGGGAGGCATTTATATAATACTACTAAAAGAAGCCCATTTCAGAGCAAATGAAACGGGCGCTAGCAAGGTTTTCGTCACCAACACCCCCCTCCCTCCCTCCCTGGCCAACCCCTTCGTTGTTCTGGCATTGCTCCGCCGCCAACGTCATGACGCGAGGGCGGGGCCCGGGATTTTCCTCCCTGCCTCCCTCCCTGCCAACCCCTTGGTTGTTCTGCCATTGCTCCGCCCGGAGCGATTTCCCACCCCCCACCTCCCTGCCTCCCTCCCTGCAAACCCCTTCGTTGTTCTGCCATTGCTCCGCCCTCGAGGGCGTGGCCCGGAGCGATTTCCCCCCCCCCCCGGCTCCCTCCCTCCCTGCCAACCCCTTCGTTGTTCTGCCATTGCTCCGCCCTCGAGGGCGGGGCCCGGAACGATTTTGGTGGCTTCACCACCACGAACCTCCGAACCTTTTTGAAGGAAGTCAGAGCTTGGCTTCACTGACGTCAGTGTCCTCAGAACGTTGAGGTGAGTTTTATTATAGTAGATATTATTTTTTTACATTTTCTACACATGTTCCCTTTTATCATATTTAATCTCTGCATCACTTATACATTCTTTTATGTCTTCGATGGTGTGTTCCTTAGTGTAATTAATAAGTGGATACTTTTGTGTTTATATTTCACTGTCTTATATTTTTTGCATTGGTTACATTTGCTTATGTAACTCCACCTTCATTGATGATGTTGCTGTTACATTATGCATGAAGGGCTTTTTAAATCGGACTGTGCGATAACGCAACTTCTTTCATTGCTCCCGCACCATGCTGGCAGCAGCGTCATTTGGATATCCATTCGCTAAGAGCCTTTTCGGAGTTCCCTTCCCCTTTTGGCTGTTGTGGTGCTTGTTTCCTTGTGCTCTTGTTGCTTGCTCACGGTGACCCAACTTTCCCCACCATTAGTTGATTATTGCTCAGTTTTTCCAGTGGTTTTTGTCACTTTGAAAATTCAGTCAGGGCCTTTCTCAGCGGGAATAGTGTATAAACAATCCTATGTTGTTCAGTTTATAAGGGCCTCCTGCTTATTCCAGGTTTTTCATTCATTTTTGGCCCCTACATTTCAGAGTGCAACAGTAGTTTTATGAACTTTGGGAATGATGCCTATGTCCTTTTTTTGTGTGTGTGTTCTTTTGCAGGGACCTTTTTCCTCAGTTTTGAGGTTTGTTCTTGCTTCTTTATTGCATAAGTACATAAGTACATAAGTAGTGCCATACTGGGAAAGACCAAAGGTCCATCTAGCCCAGCATCCTGTCACCGACAGTGGCCAATCCAGGTCAAGGGCACCTGGCACACTCCCCAAACGTAAAAACATTCCAGACAAGTTATACCTATTGCGTGTCCTATTTTAAATCTTTTGTTGATTGTATTGAAATGTGGTCTTCCTTTCCTGTGACTGTCGCTTTTTCTGACATTCTGTTTTTTGTTTGATTGTGATATGCTCATATTACATCTTGCGTTGGAGCACTATTATTCCATTACTTGCACCTCTATTTTGAATCTTTATTGTCTCATGCCATTAGTTTCTATACTACACAGGTTGGTAGCAACCTTTCATGGTTCTTTCTGTCCTATGTGCCACAATTGTACTACATTGATAGGTTGTCTACTTCACACATAGTTACTATACATTTTCATGATAGATGTTTGATTTGATTTTGCATATTAGTTGCTGAAATAGTTTGTAATTAAATATGCAATACCATCAAGTTGTTTCTCTTCTTTAATCTAGATTTTGTGTACATCTAGTTGCAGTTCATTTTATCTGCATTAAATTCATTTGATATTTCTGTTTTAGGATGTATTTTGTATTTTGTAATTTATATTTTGTTTGCATAAGTTTTCTGTATGAGATGTAGATTATCATTTTGTTTTACTAGACTATTTACATATGCTTTTTAAAATATATTTCCTTGTCATCAAGCAGATGCAGCCATTACAGATGGGTTGTGTCCATCAACCAGCAGAGGGAGATAGAGAGCACACTTTTTTCAGTGCCTCATACCAGCTTGCTCCACTGCCTCTCTTCAGTATTCTCTATCTCCCCTAGCAGAGTGGCTGCAGCTTCTTCGAGCTCCATCTAAAATCTGCCTGGAGGTTGCTCCTGTGCTTTTGCCAGTTGTTAGCAGGGGTGTTGGAGGCTATAGCAGCTTCACTTTAAAGGCACAAAGGTTCGCCCTTTCCCTGCCTTACCCTGCCTTACCCATACCTCCGTGGATGTGGACACATTGCTTAGCTTTCCCTGTCCTTCCCCACCAACAGTGGATGCAGGCACATAGGTTCGCCCTTTCCCTGCCTTTCCTACTCACCTGAGCCTCCGGAGTTCTATTTACCTCTGCTTTCCTCACAGCGTTAAAAAAAAAAAAAAAGTTGCGTCGCGCTTTGGCGCTTAGACGCTGGAACAGAGGTTTTTCCTTGCCTTTTTCTGTGGGACTGGAGCTGTGATACTCGGTCCAGTGAGGTAAGAGTGTTTTCTGACTCCTCCGGGGTGGGACCGCGATCGGGACGATTTTGGCGGCAACCGCCATTTTGAATTTTACCGCCGTTTTCGGCGATGGCTGCAGAGACAGTAAAGCGCTGTTCCAAGTGTGGCAAGCGCAGATCAGCAGCGGGGCTCTGTAAATCGTGCTGTACAGACGTTAGAGCCGGCCCGAGCATGGCGAGCGACGATTCTTCGCGCTCAGAGCTGGCAGCGGACGCCATTTTGAATTTACCACATGGCGCGACCTCCGCTGAGACGGAGAGTCCTGAGCCCGGGGGGAGACGTCGGAGTGAGGCTGATATGGGAGCTACTAGCCCCGGCAGAGATCTGGGTGCCCAGGGTGAGTTTTTTTTCTCCCCTGATTTTGTCTTATTAATGCTTAAAAGAGCTCTCCCACAAAGCCCGACACGGGCCTCTTCTAATGCCCCCCCCCCGGTGGATTCTAGCCTGGGTATGCCCTCTGAGGCGTTATTCCCTGATAATTGGCAGAATATGAAGCGCAGAAGGGCTCATTCCCCTTCAGAGAGTGCTGCACCTCCTTCCCCCCCCCCCCCCCCCCCCCCCCCCCCCCCCCCCCCCCCCCGTGGTCGGGCTGCGAGGTTTCGGAGGACTCTGGCAGGCCTTCATGGTCTGAAGAGCCAGAGTCTGGTGCAGAAGTGACTCAGGATCTGGACGATCCCTCCGCGGTGAGGATTTTCCACCGTGATGAGCTGCCAGCGCTTATTTCTGATGCCCTGCAGGCTCTCTCTATTGAGGACCCTGCCAGTGGCACAGCCTCCTCTGTAAATCCTAGGATGGCTAGTACCAAAAAGCCTGCTCGAGCCTTTCCTTTGCATGACTCCATCCGAGGGACCTTTGAAAGTTTCTAGGGCTATGGGGCAATTATACCCTCTGAGTGAGGAGCATACGGCTCGCTTTGTTATGCCTGGTACAGACCTCCCTGCCTATCTTCAAGTCCTTACTCAAAGCCCATCTCTTCTCCCTTGCTTTTGGCGCCTAACCACCTTCCCCATTCATGCTACCTACACTGACTACAGAGTTTGTAACCTCTAGATTGTAAGCTACCTACACTGACTACATAAGTTGTAAGTTACCTACACTGACTACAGAGTTTGTAACCTTTAGATTGTAAGCTCTCTTGAGCAGGGACTATCCTTCCCCATGTTAAACTTGTACAGCGCTGCGTAACCCTGGCAGCGCTATAGAAATGCTAAGTAGTAGTAAAGTGGATGCCCTAGTCACAGCTGTGACGAAGAGAACTACCCTCCCGGTTGAAGGAGGTGTTGCCCTGAAGGATATTCAAGACCGTAGACTGGAATCAGCACTTAAACGGTCATTTGAAATTGCAGGTCTCACTATTCGGGCGTCTGCATGCAGTTGTTATGCTGCTAGAGCCTGCCTGGCTTGGTTGCAACAGGCAGTGGAACAGCCTGGTGATGGAGCGGAGCCCTTTTCAGATGTGGCTCCGCGGATGGAGTCGGCCTTGTCCTTTCTTGCTGACGCCCTTTATGATATTGTCAGAGCTTCGGCTAAACACATGGCAGTAGCAGTGGTGGCTCGCCGTCTTCTTTGGCTACGGCATTGGGCAGCGGACATGGCCTCTAAGCAAAGGTTGGTGAAGTTGCCCTTTCAAGGCCTTCCCTGTTTGGTGAGGAGTTGGAGAAAATTGTGAAGGGCCTGGGTGAGGCTAAACCCCAGCGCTTGCCCGAAGATAGGCCTTGGCCTTCCTCTAAGGGTGCGGCGGTCCACTCCTCTTACAGACCTCGCTTCCGTGAAGCTCGAAGGTACCGCCCGGGGCGTTCTGCTGGGTTCACTTCTCGTGCCCGTTTTCAGCAGAGGAACTCCTTTCGCTCGGACAAATGTTCCACAGCCACTGGCTCAAGGCCTGGTGTTCAGGGGCGACCCTCTCAATGATGGTGCGCCGGCCCTCTCCTCGAGTCCTGTCATCGGAGGACGTCTTTCCCTCTTTGCCGAGGAGTGGGCCAACATTTCCTCAGATCAGTGGGTCTTGGACCTGATCAGAGACGGTTACAGAATAGAATTCGACGCCCCTGTAAGAGACGTGTTTGTGGAGTCCCGATGCGGTTCTGCCGCCAAACGGGCGGCGGTAGAGGAGACTTTACAAGGTCTGATTCAGATAGGGGCCGTGTCCCCGGTACCTGCCGCCGAACACGGCTGCGGCCGCTACTCCATCTACTTTGTGGTGCCGCGAAAAGGAGGGTCTTTTCGCCCTATTCTGGACTTAAAAGAATTAAACAAGTCCCTGAGAGTGCGGCATTTTCACATGGAAACCCTGCGCTCCGTCATTGCGGCGGTACAGCCAGGAGAGTTTCTTACGTCTCTGGACCTGAGAGAAGCTTACTTGCACATTCCAATTTGGCCCCCACACCAGATGTTTCTTAGGTTTGCGGTGATGGGAAAGCATTTCCGGTTCCGGGCCTTGCCTTTTGGCCTCGCCACAGCTCCCTGCACCTTTTCGAAGGTTATGGTGGTAGTAGCTGCCTTTCTAAGGCGAGAGGGTATTCGGGTTTACCCGTACCTGGACGACTGGCTCATTCGAGCAAACTCTGCTGCAGAGAGTCAGCATGTAACAGCCAGAGTGGTCTCAGTACTTCAATCTCTGGGCTGGGTCGTCAATTTGGCCAAAAGTCACCTGACCCCCTCGCAGTCTCTAGAATATTTGGGGGCCAGGTTCGACAGGTATGTGTACCTACCCGAGCAAAGGCGGTGCAAGCTTCAGAATCAGGTCTGTCTGCTCCTGAGGATGCCCGCCCGCAAGCTTGGGACATTGTCCAGTTGCTTGGATCGATGACGGCCACCATGGAACTGGTGCCCTGGGCGAGAGCGCAACTGAGACCTCTACAGTATGCTCTACTCCAAAGATGGTCTCCAGTTTCTCAGGATTACCAATGCAGACTCTCTTGGCTCCCTGCGGCCCGACTCAGCATGGAGTGGTGGCTCTCAGACAGCATGCTGCGGCGAGGAATGCTGCTGGCGCTCCCCGATTGGTGCCTAGTGGTGACAGATGCCAGTCTGAAAGGCTGGGGTGCACATTGCAAGGGGAAGCATGCCCAGGGTCTATGGACACCCGAGGAGTCTGAGTGGTCCATCAACCGCCTAGAGTTGAAAGCTTTGTTTCAGGCGCTTCTGGCCTTTCAAGTGACCCTGGAAGGATTGGCTGTCAGAGTGATGTCGGACAACACGACAGCAGTGGCCTACATAAATCGACAAGGCGGCACTCAGTGCAGAGCTCTAGCCGCGCAGGCCAAACAAATTTGCCACTGGGCCGAGCTGCATCTACAGTTTCTGTCAGCAGCTCACATTGCAGGTCAGAGCAACGTGCAAGCCGATTATCTAAGCAGGCATCAGATCGATCCAGTGGAGTAGGAACTAGCAGACGAAGTGTTCCTGCAGATATGTGCCAAGTGGGGCAAGCCCGTGATGGATCTAATGGCAACAAGCTCCAATGCCAAAGTCCCGTGCTTCTTCAGCAGACGGAGAGATCCTCGCGCGGCAGGGTTGGATGCCTTGGCTCAACCCTGGCCTCCGGGCCTACTGTATGTGTTCCCTCCGTGGCCCTTGATAGGGTGAGTGCTCCTGCGGATTTGGCTGCATCCAGGAGAAGTGGTTCTCGTCGCCCCGGATTGGCCCAGGAGGCCTTGGTATGCGGACCTCCGACAGATGCTTGTGGAAGATCCCCTTCAGTTACCTCTGGTTCCCAACCTGTTGTCACAGGATCCGGTGACCATGGAGGACGCCAGCCAATTTGGTCTTATGGCCTGGCGATTGAGAGGGCGCAATTGAGAGGCAGAGGCTATTCCAATAAAGTAATTACCACTCTCCTGCAAGCCCGCAAGCGTTCCACTTCCGTGGCTTATGCCAGGATTTGGCGCCAGTTTGAAGTCTGGTGTGCTTCCAGAGAGATCACACCCCTGTGGGCTCCTGTCTCGCCAATTCTGGACTTTTTGCAGGATGGTGTACAAAAAGGCTTGGCCTATAATTCCCTGCGGGTGCAAGTGGCAGCATTGGCCTCCCTGCGTGGCAAGGTTGAAGGCGTGTCTTTAGCTGCTCATCCGGATGTGGCACGGTTTCTTAGAGGGGTGCTTCGGCTCCGTCCTCCCGTGCATGCACCTTGTCCAGCTTGGAACCTGGGGCTAGTGCTGAAGGCCCTTCAGGGTGCTCCCTTTGAACCGCTTCGGCATGCTTCAGAGAAAGATTTGACACTGAAGGCCGTCTTGTTAGTGGCCATTACTTCGGCGAGACGGGTGTCAGAGCTCCAGGCGCTGTCCTGTACAGACCCTTTTCTGCAGTTTTCAGAGTCCGGGGTCACGGTTCGGACCGTGCCTTCCTTCTTGCCTAAGGTGGTTTCAGCGTTTCACGTAAACCAGCCTATTTTCTTGCCCTCCTTTGTCGAGGAGGAGTTTCCAGAATCTTTTGGGCAATTGCACCTGTTGGACGTGCGCAGGACTCTGCTGCAGTATCTGCGAGTTACTAACTCTTTCAGGACCTCTGATCATCTGTTTGTTTTGCTATCAGGTCCTCGCAGAGGGTCTCCAGCGTCTAAAGCCACTATTGCCCGCTGGCTTAAAGAATCTATCTTTTCAGCTTATTTGCTTGCCGACCGGCCTCCGTCTGATGCCTTTAAGGCGCATTCCACTAGAGGAATTTCCTCTTCTTGGGCTGAAACTGGAGCACTCTCTCTTCAAGAGATTTGTAGTGCAGCAACATGGGCTTCTAAGCTCTCTTTTGCCCGACATTACAGGCTGGATGTGGCTGCTAGGAGGGACGCACATTTTGGAGCGCAAGTGCTGGCGCGTGGTGTGGCTTGTTCCCACCCTATCTAGGGATTGCTTTGATACATCCCATCTGTAATGGCTGCATCTGCTTGATGACAAGGAAGGGAAAATTAGGTTCTTACCGTGATAATTTTCTTTCCTTTAGTCATAGCAGATGCAGCCATGATCCCTCCCTGTCTGATGCTATGTGCTGTAAATCTGTTTCAGGTTCTGTTTGTGTTTCCTGGAGATTCCGTCCTTGGGAGAAAGTCGGAAAACAGTCTTCAGGATTCTTGTTCAATTAAAGGAGGATGACTTAATTCCCTCCAGTTTCATGTTTTGGAGGATGAGTTTATTCCCTCCGGGAGGATGAGTTTATTCCCTCCAGTTATGTCTCAGTGGAGGATGAGTTTATGCCCTCCGGGAGGATGTTTCATTCCCTCCATTCTGAGTTAATGCCCTTTGTTGTAGGGCCATCGTTTGCTGTGAGGAAAGCTTATGTTATTCCCATTGCGGTTTGCCATACTGCTTTGGAAGCTTCAAATACTGAAGAGAGGCAGTGGAGCAAGCTGGTATGAGGCACTGAAAAAAGTGTGCTCTCTATCTCCCTCTGCTGGTTGATGGACACAACCCATCTGTAATGGCTGCATCTGCTATGACTAAAGGAAAGAAAATTATCACGGTAAGAACCTAATTTTCACTTATAGATTGTTTCTTTTTCTTTTATTTTTACATAGTGTTTGTGACCCCTGAGGCAGGGGTTCTGTCTGCCAAAACACAGTCGTGTGTCAGGTCCACTTTATGGTGTTTGTTTGATAAAATGTTAGTTTTTATCAGTCTGTTGGCTGAAAGTCATTTAATCATTCCTTGCTTTCTCCTTTGGAGCTTGCCTGCCCTTCACAGTTAAAAACAGCAATTCCCACCCCCCACCCCCCCAGCAGGACTGTAGGTGGAGAACTCATGCTCAGCTTGGACAGACAGTGGTTTCTGTCCTTTTCAGTCTCCTTGTTAATATATTTTTTTTAATGGGATTTGTGGTAAAAGTGGAGAAGAGCTACATTACCTTTTGGCAAATAGAGAAAGTCACTGTGTGTAATTTTGAAGGAATTTCCTCCTGTCTATACAGATATCCAAATTTGAAGTCCATCAGAGAGCTGATCCTGAAACGTGGACAAGCGGTGATCAACAAGAAGGCAGTTCCCTTAACAGACAACTCACTGATTGAAGAACATCTAGGTAACACAAATGGGGCAGAAGGATATAATACCCTGTTTCCTTGTCATCAAGCAGATGAAGCCATTACATAGTAACATAGTAAATGACGGCAGAAAAAGACCTGCATGGTCCATCCAGTCTGCCCAACAAGATAAACTCATATGTGCTACTTTTTGTGTATGCCCTACTTTGATTTGTACCTGTCCTCTTCAGGGCACAGACCGTATAAGTCTGCCCAGCACTATCCCCGCCTTCCAACCACCAGCCCCGCCTCCCACCACCGGCTCTGGCACAGACCGTATAAGTCTGCCCAGCACTATCCCCGCCTCCCGCCACCGGCTCTGCCACCCAATCTCGGCTAAGCTCCTTAGGATCCATTCCTTCTGAACAGGATTCCTTTATGTTTATCCCACGCGTGTTTGAATTCCGTTACCGTTTTCATTTCCACCACCTCCCGCGGGAGGGCATTCCAAGCATCCACTACTCTCTCCGTGAAAAAATACTTCCTGACATTTTTCTTGAGTCTGCCCCCCTTCAATCTCATTTCATGTCCTCTCGTTCTACCACCTTCCCATCTCCGGAAAAGGTTTGTTTGCGGATTAATACTTTTCAAATATTTGAACGTCTGTATCATATCACCCCTGTTTCTCCTTTCTTCCAGAGTATACATGTTCAGGTCATCAAGTCTCTCCTCATACGTCTTACCATTCTCGTAGCTTTTCTTTGCACCGCTTCAATTCTTTTTACATCCTTCGCAAGGTACGGCCTCCAAAACTGAACACAATACTCTAGGTGGGGCCTCACCAAAGACTTATACAGGGGCATCAACACCTCCTTTCTTCTGCTGGTCACACCTCTCTCTATACAGCCTAACAACCTTCTAGCTACGGCCACCGCCTTGTCACACTGTTTTGTTGCCTTCAGATCCTCAGATACTATCACCCCAAGATCCCTCTCCCCGTCCGTACCTATCAGATTCTCCCCGCCTAACACATACATCTCCTGATGATTTCTATTCCCTAAGTGCATCACTTTGCATTTCTTCGCATTGAATTTTAATTGCCAAACCTTAGACCATTCTTCTAGCTTCCTCAGATCCTTTTTCATGTTTTCCACCCCCTCCGGGGTGTCCACTCTGTTACAGATCTTAGTATCATCCGCAAATAGGCAAACTTACCTTCTAACCCTTCGGCAATGTCACTCACAAATATATTGAACAGAATCGGTCCCAGCACCGATCCCTTAGGCACACCACTACTCACCTTTCCCTCTGAGCGAATTCCATTCACTACCACCCTCTGGCTTCTGTCCGTCAACCAGTTCCTAATCCAGTTCACCACTTCGGAACCTATCTTCAGCCCATCGAGTTTATTTAAGAGCCTCCTGTGGGGAACCGTGTCAAAAGCTTTGCTAAAATCTAGTAGATTACTTCTATAGTACGTCGATGATTCAATTCTCCAGTTACCCAATCAAAGAATTCAATGAGATTCGTTTGGCACGATTTCCCTCTGGTAAAACCATGTTGCCTCGGATCTTGCAACTTATTGGCTTCCAGGAAATTCACTATCCTTTCCTTCAGCATCGCTTCCATTACTTTTCCAATAACCGAAGTGAGGCTTACCGGCCTGTAGTTTCCAGCTTCTTCCCTATCACCACTTTTGTGAAGAGGGACCACATCCGCCGTTCTCCAATCCCTCGGAACCTCTCTCGTCTCCAAGGATTTATTAAACAAATCTTTAAGAGGACCCGCCAGAACCTCTCTCAGCTCCCTCAATATCCTGGAGTGGATCCCGTCCGGTCCCATGGCTTTATCCACCTTTAGCTTTCCAAGTTGTTGATACACACTCTCTTCCATGAATGGTGCTCTATCCACTCCATTCTCAGGTGTACTTTTGCCAGTCCCTTGTGGTCCTTCTCCAGGATTTTCTTCAGTGAAAACAGAACAAAAGTATCTATTTAGCAAATTTGCTTTTTCTTCATCATTATCCACATAGCGGTTCGCAGTATCTTTTAGTCTCACAATTCCCTTTTTAGTCATTCTCCTTTCACTTATATACCTGAAGAAATTTTTGTCACCCCTCCTTACATTTCTAGCCATTTGTTCTTCCGCTTGCACTTTTGCCAGACGTATCTCTCTCTTGGCTTCTTTCAGTTTCATCCTGTATTCCTCCTTGTGTTCTTTTTCTTTCGTTTTTGTATATTTCTGGAACGCCAACTCTTTAGCCTTTATTTTCTCAGCCACTTGCTTGGAGAACCATATCGGTTTCCTTTTTCTCTTGCTTTTATTTAGTTTCCTTACATAAAGGTTTGTGGCCCTATTTATAGCTTCTTTCAGCCTGGACCACTGTCCTTCCACTTCTCGTATTTCCTCCCAGCCCATCATCTCCTTCCTCAGGTATTCCCCCATTTTACTAAAGTCAGCACGCTTGAAATCCAGAACTTTGAGTTTTGAGTGGCCGCTCTCCACTTTAGCTGTAATATCAAACCAAACCGTTTGATGGTCACTGCTGCCCAGGTGGGCACCCACTCGGATATTTGACACACTATCCCCATTTGTGAGCACCAGATCCAGTGTCGCTCCCTCCCTCGTGGGTTCCGTCACCATTTGTCTGAGCAAACCGCTTTGTAAAGCATCCACGATCTCTCTACTTCTTTCCGATTCCGCAGACGGAACCTTCCAATCTACATCCGGCAGATTGAAATCTCCCATCAACCAGCAGGGGGAGATAGCACTCAACTTTTCACATTGCCTCATGGCCAGCCATCTCCACTGCCTCTTCAGTATTCTCTATCTCCCCAAGCAGGGTGGCTGCAGCTTCTTCGAGCTCCATCAAAAATCTGCCTGGGGGTGGCTTCTGGCTTGCCAGTTGTTAGCCGGGGTGTTAGAGGCTATAGCAGCTGTGAGGAAAGCAGAGGTAATAAGAACTCCGGAGGCTCAGATGAGTGGGAAAGGCAGGGAAAGGCGAACCAATGTGCCTGCATCCACTGAGTGGGAAAGGACAGGAAAAAGCAAGCTAATATGTCCCATGGCTTTGTCCACCTTTAGCTTTCCAAGTTGTTGATACACACTCTCTTCCATGAACGGTGCTATATCCATTCCATTCTCAGGTGTACTTTTGCCAGTCCCTCGCGGTCCTTCTCCAGGATTTTCTTCAGTGAAAACTGAACAAAAGTATCTATTTAGTAAATTGGCTTTTTCTTCATCATTATCTACATAGTGGTTCGCTGTATCTTTTAGTCTCACAATTCCCTTTTTAGTCCTTCTTCTTTCACTAATATACCTGAAGAAATTTTTGTCGCCCCTCCTTACATTTCTAGCCATTTGTTCTTCCGCTTGCGCCTTTGCCAGACGTACCTCTCTTTTGGCTTCTTTCAGTTTCATCCGGTATTCCTCCCCGTGTTCCTCTTCTTGAAATTTTCTATATTTCTGGAACGCCAACTCTTTAGCCTTTATTTTCTCAGCCACTTGCTTGGAGAACCATATCGGTTTCCTTTTCCTCCTGCTTTTATTTACTCTCCTTACATAAAGGTCTGTGGCCCTATTTATTGCTTCTTTCAGCCTGGACCACTGCCCTTCCACTTCCTGTTCGTCCTCCCAGCCCATCATCTCCTTCCTCAGGTATTTCCCCATTTTACTAAAGTCAGCACGCTTGAAATCCAGGACTTTGAGTTTAGAGTGGCCGCCCTCCACTTCAGCTGTTATATCAAACCAAACCGTTTGATGGTCACTGTTTCCCAGATGTGCACACACTCGCACATTTGACACACTGTCTTTCTTCTATGTTTGTGCAGCGCTGCGTACGCCTTGTAGCGCTATAGAAATGCTAAATAGTAGTAGTAGTAGTAGTAAACATGTGGACAAAGGTGGGCCGGTTGATATTGTGTATCTGGATTTTCAAAAGGCGTTTGACAAGGTACCTCATGAAAGGCTACAGAGGAAATTGGAGGGTCATGGGATAGGAGAAAATGTCCTATTGTGGATTAAAAACTGGTTGAAGGATAGGAAACAGAGAGTGGGGTTAAATGGGCAGTATTCACAATGGAGAAGGGTAGTTAGTCGGGTTCCTCAGGAGTCTGTGCTAGGACCGCTGCTTTTTAATATATTTATAAATGATTTAGAGATGGGAGTAACTAGCGAGGTAATTCAATTTGCTGATGACACAAAGTTATTCAAAGTCGTTAACTCGCGAGAGGATTGTGAAAAATTACAGAAGGACCTTACGAGACTGGGAGACTGGGCGGCTAAATGGCAGATGACGTTTAATGTGAGCAAGTGCAAGATGATGCGTGTGGGGAAAAAAGAACCTGAATTATAGCTACGTCATGCAAGGTTCCATGTTAGGAGTTACGGATCAAGAAAGGGATCTGGGTGTTGTCGTCGATAATACACTGAAACCTTCTGCTCAGTGTGCTAGGAAAGCGAATAGAATGTTGGGTATTATTAGGAAAGGTATGGAAAACAGGTGTGAGGATGTTATAATGCCGTTAGATCGCTCCATAGTGCGACCGCACCTTGAGTAATATGTCCAATTCTGGTCGCCACATCTCAAGAAAGATATAGTGGAATTGGAAAAGGTGCAGCGAAGGGCGACTAAAATGATAGCGGGGATGGGATGACTTCCCTATGAAGAAAGACTAAGGAGGCTAGGGCTTTTCAGCTTGGAGAAGAGATGACTGAGGGGAGACATGATAGAGGTATATAAAATAATGAGTGGAGTGGAACAGGTGGATGTGAAGCGTCTGTTCACGCTTTCCAAAAATACTAGGACTAGGGGGCATGCGATGAAACTACAGTGTAGTAAATTTAAAACAAATCGGAGAAAATGTTTCTTCACCCAACGCGTAATTAAACTCTGGAATTCGTTGCCAGAGAACGTGGTGAAGACGGTTAGCTTGGCAGAGTTTAAAAAGGGGTTAGACGGTTTCCTAAAGGACAAGTCCATAAACCACTACTAAATGGATTTGGGAAAAATCCACAATTCCAGGAATAACATGTATAGAATGTTTGTACGTTTGGGAAGCTCGCCAGGTGCCCTTGGCCTGGATTGGCCGCTGTCGTGGACAGGATGCTGGGCTCAATGGACCCTTGGTCTTTTCCCAGTGTGGCATTACTTATGTACTTATGCACTCCACAGATGAGGAGGAGAATGCAGGCACATTCCATGGTGACGGAGCCATATGTGCCGGAGTTCTTCTGCAGCTCAGAGAAGTCTAAATGTTTACCTCTGAGCATGTGCAGGGGTTCCTGTGCTACCTTGGTTGCCCCTCCCTCTTCAGTCTTCCTTGGGACGTGCCATCAGCTCTCCTCCGTACCTCCTCTGTTTCCTCAGACATATTCTAAAATTTTAACTGCTAATTTTAAACACCTCTTCTCCCTTAGAGTTTTATGTTCACTTTCTCCTCATGGTGATTGTCTCTTTGGTTTACTTATACTGGCCCAGGTCTCCAGCAGTCTTCCCCTTCATCTGCTGGGCATGCTTTCTGTTACCTTGTAGAAATAATAATACTTACCTTTGGCTCTATCCTCTCTCATCCCCCTGCTCTTGCTGATCACCCTCTTTCCTCCTTCCTACCCTGTCTTCTCTCAGTATCCTCCTTTCCCTCTTTAACTCATCTCTTTCTCAGTCCCTCATCTCTAATCCCTGTTCCTCCTACTCTCAGTGCAACAGTCTCCTGTCTCAACCCTCCTAGTCCCTTCTTCACCTCTCCCCAGCAGAATTATATGCCCCCACTTTCACCTTGCTGGCCAGTGCAAAAGGGGATCCTCTTTCATATGTGCAGCATGACTCTGCTCTGATTTAGACCTATGCAATGCAGAACCTCTCAAGCTGGTCTCTTAGTATCAAACTTTGTGAGATTTGAGACTTTGAGAGAAGCACGAGAGTTCCTGCTCCACACAGCTCAAACTTGAGCTGAGTTGTTCAGTACAAACAGAAGATGATCCCTGCTTCAGCAGTGGTAACAAAAAAAAAACCCAACAACAACAAAAAACAAAACATGGGGGCAAGAGATCTTGGGCATGAAGGTGTAATTTTTCTTTTATTTTTTTTAAATTTTATTGTTAGAATGCACAGTTACATCATCATGGTGCGACTTCACCTTGTGTTCAGTTCTGGTCATCGTATCTCAAAAACGATATTGCAGAATTAGAAAAGGTTCAAAGAAGAGCAAACAAAATGATAAAGGGGATGAACTCTCGTAAGAGGAAAGGCTAAAGAGGTTAGGGCTCTTCAGCTTGGAAATGAGACTGATGAGGGGAGATATGATTGAGGTCTACAAAATTCTGAGTGGTGTAGAACGAGTAGAAGTAAATCGATTTTTAACTCGTTCCAAAAGTACAAAGACTAGGGGACACTTGAAGTTACATTGAAATACTTTTAAAACAAATGGGAGGAAATATTTTTTCAGTCAATGAATAATTAAGCTCCGGAACTGTTTGCCAGAGGATGTAATAACAGCGGTTAGCATATCTGGGTTTAAAAAAGGTTTGGACAATTTCCTGGAGGAAACGTCCATAGTCTGCTATTGAGACAGACATAGAGGAAGCCACTGCTTGCCCTGGGATTGGTAGTATGGAGTGTTACCACGATTTGGGTTTCTGCCAGGTACTTGTGACCTGGATTGGAAACTTGGAAGCAGGATACTGGGCTAGATGGACCATTGGTCTGACCCAGTAAGGCTACTCTTATGCTCTTATCATACATCATCATAATAATCAACGTTCTTTAAATACTTTCCTCCTACATATTGTTTTCCTCCACCCCCCCCCCCCAGTCAAAAAAATAATGTAAGAGTAGCCATAACTGTAACAGCTTCCATAACAGCCCATCACAACCATGCCAGCCTGAGTGGTGCACCCTCCCTCCCTCCCTTCCCTCTCCAATACCCAATAGTCCTCTTCTGTCTCATTTTGATAAGGTGCAATTTCTAGACAACCCAGCTGCCTTGAATTAATATATGTGCGTGTTAGATTAATTTTCTCTAGTGTTAGTCTGATTTGTGCTATTCTCTGCTTCTTAGGAAAGTTTGGCATAATCTGTCTTGAGGATCTGATTCATGAAGTTTATTCAGCTGGGAAGAATTTCAAGGATGTTGTAAATTTTCTGTGGCCCTTCCAGCTGTCTGTTGCTCGACATGCTTTTCGCAACAGGCTGGGATTTCAGAAGGAGATTGGTGCCCCTGGAAACCGAGGCAAAGCCATCAACCAACTCATCCGCCAGCTCAACTAGGGTAAAGCAAACGACCTGTACTTTGTTTCCTTTGTGACTAATTGTTTCAGAATGATGGAGTCCCAGTCCGCTTACATTTATGTTAGTATAGTAGAAACACTTTTGTGCAGCCAACAGCAGCAGACGACATCAGAGTCCTATGGAGGCTGCTATCTCCGCCCACGCCCCTCTTCCCTCCACCCAATTTGGCTGCAAATATAAGGATTTAGAAACACATTCTATCAACAATACCCCATCTTATATTTGGGCCACAAATTCTGTAATGAGAAAGATCTCACACGTTTGGAGAAGTACCCAAAGCAGCAGCTGTGTGCCGTGCTAAGTGGACCTGTAGCAGTGCTGCCTGTTCATATCCATCTCCCAGTAAAGCTTCATAGAGTGACTTAAACGCAGGACTCACATGTTCAGTGGAAGTAATCCATTTGCCCCTCCATCCCAAGTCTCTCTAGTGATAATGTTTCTGAATGATTTACTTCTGAGCATACTATGTAAAGAAATATCTCCCATATACCCTGCCTTATGAGAGAGACTGTTCTGTTTCTCTTCAAATTTACTTTGTGCCAAAGAGGGCTTTTCTTCTGCCGTTTTTCAGATGTGATGTATAGAAACCTATCAGTGTATGCTTAGAAGTTCTTTTAATCAGGCCAGTGGAATCCAATACAATCGGAACAACTTCTGTAGCTTGCTACCCCATTTTCTTGGTTTCTGATTGCAATCCAGCAGTGAAATGGGGGCTATCCAGTCTTTTGCACAGAGTGTCTCTCAGGTGTTGAGAGGTCATATGAGTACACTTGATGCAGAGGGTGAGTCAGATCTATAAAGCTTAGAATAGCAGACTTGAAGGAGCTCAGGCAGAGAGAGAGATAGAGGTTAAAATAAATAGAGAAGACCTTCAGGGACATAGCAGTTCCATATTGAGTCTGGCAACTTGGGAGGAGAAAGGTCAATTGAAAGGAGAACATCACCTCTGTGTGGCAGGAAGTGATCCTCTAGCTGGGACCTGTCCTTCGAGTGATGCAGTATCCTCTCCAGGGCCCTATGTCCGGGGGCGGATGGAGGTTAGGACACCTGTTGTAGTTAGTGATGAACTTATTAGGAATATAGATAGCTAGCTGGTTACTGATCATGAGGATCATTTAGTGACTTGCTTGCCAGATATGAAGGTGGTGGACCTTACCTAGATAAGATCTTAGACAGTACCATGAAGGAGTCAGCTATCTTGGCACATGTGAATAGCAACAACAAAGGAAATTGTGGGAGAGAGTCTCTGGAAGCCAAATGTAGACATTTAGGGGCCATTTTACTAAGCCACATAAGTGTCTACATGCGCCCAACGTATGCCAAAATGGAGTTACCGCCCGACTACTGTGTGGCTCTTGCGGTAATTTCATTTTTGGCACGCATCTGAAAAATATTTCTTCTTTTTGGCTGCGCGTATCGGACGCGCATCAAGTGGCATTTCATGCGCGCGAGTCTTTAGCCCGCTAGGTTAATGGCTGGCAGTAAGGTCTCAGACCCAAAATGGATACGTGGCAGTTTTCATTTTGCTGTACGTCCATTTTCTGCAAAAATTTTAAAAAGTCCTTATTTACAGATGTGCTAAAAAATGGATTGCAAACCATTTTTCAGCACGCAGAGCCGACAGCCAATGCCTGATGGCTGCCTGCGGTGCCACGCTTACTTCCTAAAAACTTGTTCACATCTTCATTTTCTTGTTCCTGTTGGCCACTCCCAGACATCTTTATTATTAAGCTCCCCGTTCACAGCGACCTCTTCTTTCAGATAATGCTGCTCAAAGTCTGTTCATTGCTTTCAAATTGTTTCCTTTCGGATATTGTCAGCCAGTTTCACCCAACTGTTTCTGGAAGTACTGAAACATGGTTGAAGGAAGGAGAATTTTCATACCTTGGCTTGAACAATCCTGTCCACCATCTTATTTGGCATTCTTCTGTAATCGTCTTGACTTTTGCTTCAGGACTTAGCCTTTGAGCTAAATAAAACCAATAAAACCACACATCAAGCTGGACACTGCTTGGATCTCTCAGCAGTAAGGGATTTTCCCTCTTCAGATGAACAAGTTCTTCCATTATGTAGCTTCCAACTGTTCCAGATCCTGTGGGATAGTTGCATCCATCAACCAGCTGAGACACATCTCTCTTGGCATCCAGTCCAGCTCCTCCAGAAGGTGGATGAACACACTTTTCAGCCTCTGGTTCTGATGATTTGCTCCTGGTCTAGTTGGTCAGCTGGTTCCCAGTTGAGCTTTGTGGGTGGCTTGAGCTTGCAGAGTCATATCTGGAGGTTTTCTGATCCTTGTCTCAGGTGCCCTGCGATTTTATTTCTTCCCTCCCTTCTCCTCTCCCCTTATTCCTGTGGAGTTCTCCATTTCCAGCACAGCAACCTTAAAAAAAAAATATACAAGGAAAAGAGGTTTACTGCAGAGTGTGGGACAGAGTATTGGTCCTGATTCTTTTTCATCTGGGGTAAGAATTGTGGAGGCTGTGAACTTAGGGGGAGAAGCCGGCAGTGGTAAATCACACTAAACTTTGACTCAGAACCGCTTGGAGGGCTTAAAGTTCTACTTGGGACTGCATTGTGCTGCGCTTGTGCCTGCTGGGGTGAATGGCAACTCCTGCAGAGACAGTTAAGCGGTTTTTCTGCCGTGGGACCCACTGGCTGGCATTGGGGCATTGCTGTGTGTGCAAGCCAGGAATCCCATAATGTGGGGGAACAGTTGCTGGCAGCACATCTTTGAAGTTGGCACAGCATCCGAATATACTGGGGACTTTAGGCTTTCTGGCAGGGCCGGTGTGCAGTTGGAGGCAGGAGAGTGTGCTAATGGGCGCCATTTTGTCAGGAACAACTGGCAATAGCCTTTGTCTGATCACGCATGGAGCACAGCCACCATTTTACAACCTCGGGGCCTGACAAAGCATTTAGCTGCATCAGGATCTTTGTTTCTCCGAGGACAAGCAGGCTGCTTATTCTCACATGTGGGTCGACGTCTGCGTCGGCCTGGGAACCGGCATTTTGCCATAGCAAAAACAAAAAAAGTTTTACTAGAGTCTTCTGGCACGCATGCGCGGACTGACTTTCCACCCGCTGCACTAGTGCGTACCTCAGTTCTCTTTTTTCCGCGACGAGGTGCAGCAGGTTCCTCCTGTGCTCCTTGTTTTGGCCTGGGAAAGAGTCTTATTTCTGTGAATTTTTGCAACCTTTTTTGCGTTCTTCTCTTTGTTTTCGTAGTTTAAAAAAAAAAAAAACAGTAGTTCAGACCCCTTTTGAAAAAGAATCCTCAGGTTTTTTTCCACAAGTTTTAAGTTTTCTTTCTTTTTGACGCGACCGCTTTTCTTCCCCTTTTTGTGCCCCATTTTTCTTGGCACAATCGAGTCTAATTTCGCCGAAGCTGTTTTTCCTTCCATGTCATCGAGGACACCCAGCAGCTTCAAACGTTGTACTCTGTGCAACTGGACCATCTCAGGCACCGATACCCATTCCTGGTATATCCAGTGCCCTGGGCCCGACCACAGCCCAGCTGCTTGTAATCTGTGTCTTTGTATGAAGAAACGGACCCAAGTAGCTGAAGAAGCCCAACAAGAGAAACTTTTTGGGGCTCTGTCCGGTCCTTTGATGTCTGCATCGACATCAGTACCAAGGGTGGCGGCGTCAACATCGAGGGATACATTAACAGGAGCAGATACAATGGCTGCTGAGAGACCAAGTCACACTGGGAGCAGTGAGATATCGAGTGGGTCTCCACCTGTCTCGAGGCCTCCTGCTTTGCAGGCCCCCTGGGACCAACCATCGTTGGACCCGACCCCAAGGAGATGTGAGGATTCCATGTCGTCCTCATCGGCACCAAGGAGCCTTGGTGACGGACATCAAGCGAAGGCGAAGAAGCACCATCACCAATCTCCTTTGACACATGGTGCTGGGAGCTCCAGGGCATCGAGGGATTCAGCACCCAAGAAGCATCAGTGCCAAGAGGATCACTTCCCTTCCTAGCAGCCCGATACCTGCACCTGAGCCTCAGCAGATTCTGCCACCGGCTGTTCCATCGACCCCGCAGCTTTCTTCGATGGCGGCTCTCAACGAACTCATCTGGGCCCTGCTTCCAGAGATGGAAGGACTGCTGCACCAGTCTGCTTCAGTTGGGGGTGCTTGCGCCATCCATGCCGTCTGCTGCAGCGCCGTCTGGCCCTTCACCTGCGGTGCGGTCCCTGTCCTGGGCACCAGTGTCGGCTGCCACCCAGGTCGACTCCCCTTTGATGTCGCGGAGGAAGCTTGGCCGCAGTCCATGTGGGCGTTGGCCTCTTGACATTGCCATTGAGGACGTCGATCCTCAGTGTTGAGGCAGGCTCAGAGTTTCCTAAGAGAGGTACTGTCCGATACTGAAGAGGAGCGTTCGTGGGAGTCAGAGGGAGATCACAGATACTTTTCTTCCGATGAGTCCTATGGGATTCCCTCTGAACCTTTCCCTCCACCTGAAAGTCTTTCCTTTACATCTTATGTCCGTGAAATGGCTACAGCTATTCCTTTCCCTATGGAGGTGGAGGATGAGCCCAGGACTGAGAAGCTCAAGGTCCTGGACTATCCCTCTCTACCTGTGACGGCTCCTCTACATATGGTACTGAAGGAAGTCCTTATGTGGGACTGGTTGTTCCCTCTGTCTGGTCCCGTGATCCCGAAGAAAGCTGATTCCCAGTATTGGGTCCACAGTGAACCTGGGTTGATGAGGTCTCAGTTACCCCACAATTTCATGGCTGTGGACTCCGCCCTCAAAAGAGCCATGAGTATTAGAGACTATGCCTCGACACCCCCAGGCAGAGAAGCTAGAACCTTGGATACTTTTGGGAGGAAGACATGTCAGGCCGCTATGCTCACTGCCCGTATCCAGTCCTACCAGCTCTTCACGAGCGTACAGTTGCGGAACTCGGTAAGACAGCTGTCTACCTTGGTCGATGCCCTCCCTCCAGATCAGGCCGAGCCTTTTCGCCAGGTGGTCAGGCCTCAGAAGGCGTGTCGTAAATTCCTGGCCAGGGGTGCTTACGACTCTTTTGATGTGGCATCCGGATGCGCAGACTCTCATGGCTGCGTGTTTCTGACCTGGATCATTTGGTTCAGCAGCCGATGGCGGATGTACCTCGCCGGGGGGGGGGGGGGGGGGGACGGGACGGGACAGGTTTTTTTAAATGAAAAAATAGAGGATCTTGTTGACCAGATCAAGAAGCATAATGAAGCTATGGATTCTCTCTCCCGCCGGGCGCCTTCTGCTACAACCTCCTCATCTAGGAGGTATTTTTGGGGGGAAGAGGACTGCTCCCTATTCCTATGCTAGGCGTAGGTACACTCCGTCTTCTCGACAGCCTAGTCAGGCTCAGCCCCAGCCCGCTCGTTCTCATCAACAGCGTTCGCCTAAGGCCCCTGCTGCTCCCCAGCAAAAGCAAGGGACGAGCTTTTGACTGGCTCCAGTTAAGCACAGCCACAGTAAAAGTGTCCGTTGGCGGGAGGTTAATGTTTTTTCACCAAAGATGGACTCTCATAACCTCCAACCGGTGGGTTCTTCAAGTAGTCCGGTTAGGAATCTGGAATCCAAACCTCCAAATTGCCCACCAGAAGATCATTCTTACAGCTCCCAGCACAGGCAGGTACTTGCAGAGGAACTCTCCGCCCTTCTAAAGGCCCATGCAGTTGAACCCGTTCCACCAGGGGAAGAAGGGCTGGATTCTATTCCAGGTACTTCCTTGTGCAAAAGAAAACAGAGGGGATGTGTCCCATCCTAGACCTAAAGGCCCCAAACAAATTCCTAGTCTGAGAAAAGTTCAGGATGGTTTCCCTGGGCACCCTTCTTCCCATGACTCAGGCAAATGACTGGCTATGCTCTCTGGACTTAAAGGATGCTTACACACACATCTTGATACTTCCAGCTCACAGGAAGTATCTTCGATTTCGGCTGGGAGCACAGCACTTTCAGTACTGTGTACTGCCCTTTGGCCTGGCTTCTGCGCCCAGAGTGTTTTCAAAGTGTGTAGCGATAGTCGCAACATCGCTATGCAGACTGGGAGTGCATGTGTTTCCTTATCTCGTCAATTGGCTGATGAAGAGCACCTCGGAGGAGGGTGCTCTGGAGTCCATGTGAATGACTATTCAGGTGCTAGAGCTACTGGGGTTCGTAATAAATTACTCCAAGTTCCATCTCACTCCTGTCCAAAAATTGGAGTTAATTGGAGCACTGCTGGACACGAAAACAGCTCAGGCTTATCTTCCTGAGACGAGCAGATAACCTCCTGTCCCTGGTGTCCACAGTTCGAGCGTCTCAGCAGATCACAGCTCGGCAGATGTTGAAACTTCTGGGTCACATGGCCTGCACAGTTCATGTAACACCCATGACATGTCTACATATGAGATCAGTGGTATCAAGCTGCAGGGGATCTAGAGGATGTGATCCAACTGTCCACCGACTTTCGGAAGTCCCTTCAGTGGTGGACGATCTGATCCAATTTGACCATGGGATGTCCTTTCCAAATTCCTCAGCCTCAAAAAGTGCTGATGACAGATGCATCCCTCCTGGAGTGGGGAGCTCATGTAGATGGGCTTCACACACATAGTAACATAGTAGATGACGGCAGAAAAAGACCTGCACGGTCCATCCAGTCTGCCCAACAAGATAACTCATATGTGCTACTTTTTGTGTATACCTTACCTTGATTTGTATCTGTCTTTTTCAGGGCACAGACCGTATAAGTCTACCCAGCACTAGCCCCGCCTCCCAACCACCAGCCCCTTGATTTGTATCTGTCTTTTTCAGGGCACAGACCGTATAAGTCTGCCCAGCACTAACCCCACCCCCCAACCACCAGCCCCGCCTCTGCCATCCAATCTCCACTAAGCTCCTGAGGATCCCTTCTTTCCGAACAGGATTCCTTTATGTTTATCCCACGCATGTTTGAATTCCGTTACCGTTTTCATCTCCACCACCTCCCGCGGGAGGGCATTCCAAGCATCCACCACTCTCTCCGTGAAGAAATACTTCCTGACATTTTTCTTGAGTCTGCCCCCCTTCAATCTCATTTCATGTCCTCTAGTTCTATCGCCTTCCCATCTCTGGAAAAGGTTCGTTTGTGGATTAATACCTTTCAAATATTTGAACGTCTGTATCATATCACCCCTGTTTCTCCTTTCCTCCAGGGTATACATGTTCAGGTCAGCAAGTCTCTCCTCATACGTCTTGTAACGCAAATCCCATACCATTCTCGTAGCTTTTCTTTGCACCGCTTCAACTCTTTTTACATCCTTAGCAAGATACGGTCTCCAAAACTGAATACAATACTCCAGGTGGGGCCTCACCAACGACTTATACAGGGGCATTAAAACCTCTTTTCTTCTGCTGGTCACACCTCTCTCTATACAGCCTAGCAACTTTCTAGTTATGGCCACCGCCTTGTCACACTGTTTTGTCGCCTTCAGATCCTCAGATACTATCACCCCAAGATCCCTCTCCCCGTCCGTACCTGTCAGACTCTCACCGCCTAACACATACGTCTCCTGTGGATTTCTACTCCCTAAGTGCATCACTTTGCATTTCTTCGCATTGAATTTTAATTGCCAAACCTTAGACCATTCTGCTAGCTTCCTGAGATCCTTTTTCATGTTTTCCACTCCCTCCCGGGTGTCCACTCTGTTACAGATCTTAGTATCATCCGCAAATAGGCAAACTTTACCTTCTAATCCTTCAGCAATGTCACTCACAAATATATTTATTTTATTTTATTTTTGTTACATTTGTACCCCGCGCTTTCCCACTCATGGCAGGCTCAATGCGGCGGGCAATGGAGGGTTAAGTGACTTGCCCAGAGTCACAAGGAGCTGCCTGTGCCGGGAATCAAACTCAGTTCCCCAGGACCAAAGTCCACCACCCTAACCACTAGGCCACTCCTCCACTCCATATTGAACAGAATCGGCCCCAGCACCGATCCCTGAGGCACTCCACTACTCACCTTTCCCTCATCCGAGCGAATTCCATTAACCACCACCCTCTGGCGTCTGTCCGTCAACCAGTTCCTAATCCAGTTCACCACTTCGGGTCTGTTAATATATGTTGTAGCCAGAGCCCCCTTCACTGGAATAGTGGTGGGCTCTGTCATGAAGCCTAGGCCCTGAGAGAAACTGGCTAGGCCAGTAAAACTGAGATAAGACTTGACACTGGGCACTTGCTGAAGCAGTGTCTAGTTGGCAAGACAAATCAGGATCTGGCCTAACAAGCAAATGCAGTTTTAAAGCTTAAATGAAGAATTAGATAACCTGAATTGACAAGTTAGGTTAGGCTAAGATGGAATCCTTTTTTAAGATGGATGCCTATGAAGATAGGAAAAGAGAGAAAAAAAATTGTTTATCACAAGAAGGTATTGCAGAGGATTGGGAAATGTGTAAGGTGGGAGATTTGTGCTTCCGATCTAGCTTGTGGTTAGCTTGTGGTCAGCTACTGTAAGAAAACAAGATTTGCATATAATTATACAGTTTTAATGAAGGAATAATGAGGAAAAAAGGGTATATAGGAAAGGTGAATCTGGGAGGAGTTTGGATTCGATCCCCCAACTCTCCAGAGATGTAAAGCTACGGACGGATGTCCTAAGACCCTGTGATGAGCGTACCAGACTGATGTAAGAAATAAAAGTTTCTACATATCTGAACTTTCAGCTGTATCTTGGTATTACTCAAAGTTTCACTCCTTTTATTTCCTACAGTGATAGAATAATTTCTTTCACAAATCTACTCTTCACTAAATACCATTCACCAGACACATTATGGGGAAAAGAATTCACACACTGATATCCATAAGTGACAGGAGTCAGGTAATAGAGGTCCTATTGGTGGGATATATTCCAAGCCTTCTGAAAGACCCTCTTCACCCTCCTGGACCGGTGTCCGGCAAGGGTCAAGGGGGGGGGCTCCCTAAGGGGGATCTTAATAGGTCCTATCTTCAGCTTGTCCAGTTTATTTAAGAGCCTCCTGTGGGGAACCGTGTCAAAAGCTTTGCTGAAATCTAAGTAGATTATGTCTATAGCTCGTCCTTGATTCAGTTCTCCGGTCACCCAATCAAAGAACTCAATGAGATTTGTTTGGTACGATTTCCCTTTGGTAAAACCATGTTGTCTTGGATCTTGCAACTTATTGGTTTCCAGGAAATTCACTATCCTTTCCTTCAGCATCGCTTCCATTACTTTTCCAATAACCGAGGTGAGGCTTACCGGCCTGTAGTTTCCAGCTTCTTCCCTGTCGCCACTTTTGTGAAAAGGGACCACATCCGCCGTCCTCCAATCCCTCGGAACCTCTCCCGTCTGCAAGGATTTATTAAACAAATCTTTAAGAGGACCCGCCAGAACCTCTCTGAGCTCTCTCAATATCCTGGGGTGGATCCCGTCCGGTCCCATGGCTTTGTCCACCTTTAGCTTTCCAAGTTGTTGATACACACTCTCTTCCTTGAGCGGTGCTATATCCACTCCATTCTCATTTGTACTTTTGCCAGTCCATTGCGGTCCTTCTCCAGGGTTTTCTTCAGTGAAAACAGAACAAAAGTATCTATTTAGCAAATTTGCTTTTTCTTCATCATTATCCACATAGCGGCTCGCAGTATCTTTTAGTCTCACAATTCCCTTTTTAGTCATTCTCCTTTCACTAATATACCTGAAGAAATTTTTGGCACCCCCCTTACATTTCTAGCCATTTGTTCTTCCGCTTGCGCTTTTGCCAAACGTATCTCTCTCTTGGCTTCTTTCAGCTTCATCCGGTATTCATCCCCGTGTTCTTCTTCTTGAGTTTTTCTGTATATCTGGTACGCTAACTCTTTAGCCTTTATTTTCTCAGCCACTTGCTTGGAGAACCATATCGGTTTCCTTTTTCTCTTGCTTTTATTTACTTTCCTTACATAAAGATTTGTGGCCCTATTTATAGCTTCTTTCAGCCTGGACCACTGTCCTTCCACTTTTTGTATGTCCTCCCAGCCCATCAGCTCCTTTCTTAGGTATTCACTCATTTTACTAAAGTCAGCATGCTTGAAGTCCAGGACTTTGAGTTTAGAGTGGCCGCCCTCCACTTCAGCTGTCATATCAAACCAAACCGTTTGATGGTCACTGCTGCTGAGGTGGGAACCCACTCGGACATTTGACACGCTATCCCCATTTGTGAGCACCAGATCCAGCGTCACTCCCTCCCTTGTAGGTTCCGTCACCATTTGTTTGAGCAGAGCACTTTGAAAAGCAACCACGATCTCTCTACTTCTTTCCGATTCCGCAGATGGAACCTTTCAATCTACATCCAGCAGATTGAAATCTCCCAGCAACAGCACCTCTCTCTTCTTTCCCAACTTTTGAATATCTGCAATCAGGTCTTTATCTAATTCTTCCAATTGTGTCGGAGGTCTGTAGACAACACCAATGTGGACAGAGGTTCTATTATCTCTTTTTAAGGTGATGCATATCGCTTCTTCCTTTCCCCAGGTCCCTGTCATTTCGGTCGCTGTGATATCATTTCTCACATATAGAGCTACTCCTCCACCCTTACGACCCTCTCTATCCTTCCTAAATAGATTATAGCCTGGTATGTTTGCATCCCATTCATGGGAACCATTGAGCCACGTCTCCGTGATTGCAACAACGTCTAAGTCTGCCTCCAACTTCAGGGCTTGACTGCGAGCATTTGTGGTCATCGCTTTCCATCTACATTTCCTGGTATGTGCTTCAACATTTGTGATTTGGGGGTATCTTTTCTCTTTGGGTACCTTCATATCCTTTTGTTCCAACTTTATTGCTTTCTCTTCTGCCTCAGTTCTATTTTCAGGATCATCACTGTGTTGTAATGGAGCAAAAGAATTCTCTAGGGGCAACACTTGTGAGGGCGGATGCTTTTTTGTCACATAACGAAGTCTGCCTGAGCCTACTGTGAACCATCTATTCTTAGGTGGTTTTATTCTTTGAGGCAGTGGTGAGACGTTGGTATGATTCTGTGCAGTTCTAGAAACTGCTTTAAGTGAATCCAATTCCTGCTTTACTTTACTGAGCTCCTGTTTTAAACTAGATTGCTGAAGACAGATAGGACAAGACTTAAGTCTCCAGATGATTGGCCTTGAAATTAAAGCACCACAATTGTTAGAGAATAAAAGTCATCCTGATTGGTTGAAATGGGTATGAGCAGGTGTACTATGTTGGGGTGAACAGTCTGTAAGATTGCCTGTGTATGACTGAGGAGTAAAGTTAATGAGTTCTGGCTTGTCTATAAATGTGTGGAAAACCCTGGGGTGGGTGGAATTATAAGTCCAGTGAGTAAGCTAAGTGCAGTATCAACGAGTTCTCTATGATAATCAGAATGGTAGAGTCTGGTCAAGGAATTTTCAGTTCAAGATTAAACTTTCAAATTCCCCTGGAATATAACTTCCCTTTTGTAAATAGATCTAAATATTCCCAATAAATTATAGCAGTTTCAACAATGTAAAATGCACCTTTATACTACAATGCAGTTTTACAAGCCTATCCTCTATCAGAGCTAAGCAGGAAAGGAAAGAGGGTTCACAGGACAAATTAATTATGCAATAAGCAATAAATTAAATAAGCCTTAAATTAAAGACAATATCAGGTATCTAAACCTCTAGACAAAAAGTTGAGGTTAGCATAAAATAATCAGAATTGACTTAGCAGTAATTTGGTTCAGGTCCAGCAGCACATGGAATGTACAAGCAATCCATCCACCCTATCAGATTAACTGTTCACTCGTCCTCTAGATTGTTCACTTGTCTTTAGATTGTTCTCTTGTCTTTTAGATTGTAAGCTCTTTGAGCAGGGACTGTCCTTCTATGTTTGAATTGTACAGCGCTGCGTAACCCTAGTAGCGCTTTAGAAATGGTTGTTGTTGTTGTCTATCCAGAGCCTAACCCACCTCCTGCTGTGCTGTGACTTCCTGCCAGTGAGTCAGCTAAGTGCAGTATCAATGAGAGTTCTATATGACAATCAGAATGATAGAGTCTGATCAAGGAATTTTCAGTTCAAGATTAAACTTTCAAATTCCCCTGGAATATGTTCAAATGATTTTTATTGATAGATACACCGTGTCCAAACATATAATGCAATAACACTATATATAAACATGTGACTGCAGCATTACTGTTCACAATCATAACTCCAACCATACAAATATAAGCCATGAATTTCACAGTGCATCTATACATTCTGTTTCCCCCTCTCCCTCCCCTCCCTATGATGCCTATTAATCCTCCCCCCCCCCCCCCCCCCCAGTCCCTTCCCCTTCCTTCTACATCCCCACCCCCCTTTACCCTAGTCCTGTGCTTCAGGAAATTATATCTCTGTTAAAAGTTCAACATAAGGCTGGGGGCAAAGTATTCCACATGGGTTCCCATTGCGCCCTAAATGCGAGACTTGGGGTGCTGTCCATATCGCTCACTCCACAGCGGTCTATTCGCATCTGCTGAATTAATTGTGATCTCCATGTTTGTTTAGATGGCTGTTGAGGTGATCTCCAGGAGAGCAGTATTGAAGTGATCCCAAAAAGGATTGACAGTCTGGTGAAACCCTTAAACCCCTTTGGAGGGTCAATTGAAAAAGTGTAGGAATTAAAAAGCATCAGTGGGTCTTTTACAAGTGTGCAATTCCACATTTTATCTGTCATTTCTAATACCTCCCCCCAAAATCTCTGAACCATTGGGCAATGCCAAAACATATGACCCAATGTAGCCATTGGTGCCCTACATTTAGGACATTCCCCGCAATCTGTAAAGTTTGCTAAAAAGGCTCTACGTGGTGATATATATACCCTCAAGATCCATTTGTACAACCTCTCCCTCTGCGGAATAGATAATCTCTGTGTGTACAAACATTTCACATATGTTCTACACATCTCGTGGGTCACCTTGCACCCCAGTTCTCTAGACCAGCCCAAAGCCAAGCGTTCATAATCTATCTCTGGGGAGGAATCTTTTAGTTGTTGGTGATGGAACCTCAACGGTATCGTTTGTGGTGCACCTAACGTAAAGGTCTCTGCTAGGACCTCTGTGACATCCTCTGTTAGATCCGTCCACGGCAAGGTTGCAATGTAGTGTTTTTTAATTGGAAATATTCAAACATATGTCCCTGTGGAATGTCGTATAGTGTGTGTAGCTCAGAATATGAATGCATTCTACCCTCCACTGTGACCACATGAGCTATATACACCATTCCTTTCTTTGCCCAGTTACTAAAAATGCTTTTTCCCTGTCCCGGTGGAAAGCTTAGGTTGTTACATATGGAAAGCCACGTCAAAATGGAAGCCAAAAAGTGATGTCTTCTGCACACCCATCTCCAGGTGGCCCTTAGTGACTGCAATAGGGGATGTCTCTTGAAGGCCTGCGGAGGCAACCTACCTGCGTGCAAAAGATGACTGAAATGTATCTCAGGAAATATGTTCATTTCTATCGCTGTTAGGGAGAAATCTGATGTACTTCGGTACCAATCATTGATATGACGCATTGCACTCGCTATTGTTAGGAATCTGATATTTAGCAGTTCCATCCCTCCCCCATCTCGTGGGGAAGCTATCACCTCTAGAGGTAACCTTGGTTTTTTTTCCCTCGCCATAGGTATATCTGTAAAAGTTTCGATAAGGTCTTTTCTTCTCTATGTTTTAGAAATATAGGTAGCTGTTGAAACAAGTATAGCCATTTTGGGGCTAGAATCATGTTAAATAGGACTATTCTTCCCCATACTGTCAACGGGAGCTCTCCCCATAATGCTATCTTGCATTTTGTTAGTTCTAGAAGTGGTGCTACGTTAGCATGATACAATTCTCTGAGGTCCTTAGTTAGATAGATCCCCAGATATTTTATCTTTGATTCCGCCCATCGTAAGGGAAATTGTCCTGCCCAGGTTTGTTTTATCTTGTCATCTAGCGGCATCGTGCAGGATTTGTGAAGGTTAAGGGTAAATCCTGCCATAGACCCATACCATCTGATCAATTCCAACGCCTTATCCAGGGACGCCTGAGGTTTTGTGAGCACCAACATAATATCATCTGCTTATGCTAGTGCTTTTACTTCTTGTGCTCCCATTCTTACTCCTTTAACTTCATTGTTACCATTAAGCAGTCTGAGCAACGGTTCCAATGCTACATCAAACAGTAATGGGGATAATGGGCATCCCTGCCTGGTACCCTTGGTGATCTTAAAACTTTGTGTGAGTCCCCCATTAATTGCTATCTGCGCCTCCGGGTCTTGATATAAGGTTTAAGGGCCTGCAGAAATTCCCCCGGTAGGCCTATCCAGTCAAGGACCTGGAACAAAAAGCCCCATCTCACTTGATCAAAAGCCTTAGCCGCGTCCAGGCTAACTATCATTGCGGGTTACTTTTGATGTTTACACTGAGCCATCGACAACAGTACTTTCCTGATATGTAAGACTAAGTGTCGCTTAGATATGAATCCCACCTGTGCTGGGTCAAGCAATTCAGGAAGGACAGTCCCTAGTCTGTCTGCTAGGATCTTTGCCAGCAACTTAATGTCCACATTGATTAGGGAAATAGGACGGTATGATTCTGGTTCTTCTATAGCTTTGTCAGGTTTCAGTAAAAGAACAATTCGGGCAGTATTCTCATATTTCGGGAAGCTCCCTTCTTCTATGACTGCTTGGTAATAATCAAACAACGGGCCTAAGATAGAATATTGAAGTATTTTATAGCATTCCCCAGAGAACCCATCTGCCCCGGGGGCCGACATAGATTTTAGCCCTTTTATAGCCCGCTGCAGCTCTTTTGGTTGTATAGGAATTCTTAATAACTCCAGTGCCATCTTATTGAAATGGGGCATCCCTGCTTTCTTTAGTAGCTCTTGTTCGGGGTTCGCTAGGCCTTGTTCTTTATATAGTTGCTTAAAGTGAGTGAGGAGCACCTCTTGTAGCTTATCCGGCCTGCTCTCTAGTCCTCCCTTCTTATTTTTCAATACCGAGATGGTCCGGTTCCCTCTGCTCTTATTTATGTAGGCGATATTTTTGGAATACTACATTCCGTTTCATGTGCTCATGGAGCAGTGAGTTCAGTGCTGTCTGTATAGAATGATAAGCTTCTTTGTGAGCCTCCGTCGGAGATGTTATGTATCTCCGTTTAGCCTTGTACAGTTGGTGATTTAAATGAATGACACTTGAGGCTATCCGCTTACATCTTGCTGCCATGTAGGCAATCAAGTCTCCTCTTAGAACTGCTTTTGCTGCACACCAGAATAACTGAGGATTGCTTTTATGGACTTTATTGTGTGCCACGTACGTTTCCCATTTCCCTTTCAAAAATTTTTGAAATTCTTTATTTTTTGCCAGATAGCTAGGAAATCTCCAACACGGGACAGGGAAAAAATGTCTAGTGGTGGAAAGCACCAGCCACACTGGGGCGTGATCTGATATCATTATTTCTTCCTGTCCTGCCTCCTCCACCTCTGCAAAAAGTTCTGATGTAATGAAAGTGTAATCTAAACGGGCCCATGTCCCGTGAACTCTGGACTGGTGTGAGAAATCCCTGTCGTTGGGGTGCAGGTGTCTCCATATATCCACCACCGAGAGAGAGGCCGCAAACTCTCGTAATATCTGTCCTTCGCTTTCTCCCTTATATCCAATATTTCGGGATCCCGTACAATCTATCTGCGGGTCCATGATTGTATTCATATCTCCCACCACTATTAGCCCTTTACCTTGAATAGGATTAAGGGTCCTCAGCAGTCCGGGGAAGAACCGCTTATCAAATGGGGTGGGGGCATAAACATTGAGTAAAAAGATCTCCCTGCCCTGCAACCATAATTTAGTCAGTATGTATCGTCCCTGCGGGTCTTTCATAATTGTTTCTGCAGTGTATGCTAAACATTTATGTATTAGAATTGCTACACCCCCTTTCCGTTCCTCCATTGAGGCATATAGAATTTGTCCCACCCAGCCTTGCTTGAGTTTTCATGTTCTTGATCTGTCAGCCTAGATTCCTGAAGGCAGGCAATATCTACCTTTAGGCGCTTTAGATGTGCTAGGATTTGGCAAAGTACCTCATGAAAGACTCCAGCGGAAATTGAAGAGTCATGGGATAGGAGGTAGTGTTCTATTGTGGATTAAAAACTGGTTAAAGGATAGAAAACAGAGAGTAGGGATAAATGGTCAGTATTCTCAATGGAGAAGGGTAGATAGTGGGGTTCCCCAGGGTTCTGTGCTGGGACCTCTGCTTTTAACATCTTTATAAATGATCTAGAGATGAGAGTAACTAGTGAGGTAATTAAAATTTGCTGATGACACAAAGTTATTCAAAGTTGTTAAATCGCGAGAGGATTGTGAAAAATTACAAGAGGACCTTACGAGACTGGGAGACTGGGCAACTAAATGGCAGATGAAGTTTAATGTGAGCAAGTGCTAAGTAATGCATTTTGGAAAGAGGAACCCAAATTATAGCTACGTAATGCAAGGTTCCACGTTAGGAGTCACCGACCGGGAAAGAGATATAGGCGTCATCGTTTATGATACATTGAAACTCTCTGCTCAGTGTGCAGCGGCAGCTAAGAAAGCAAAATAAAATGTTAGGTATTATTAGGAAAGGAATGGAAAACAAAAATTAGGACATTATAATGCCATTGTATTGCTCCATTGTGCAACCGCACCTCAAATATTGTGTACAATTCTGGTCACGGCATGTCAGAAAAGATATAGTGGAATTAGAAAAGGTGCAGAGAAGGGCAACGAAAATGATAAAGGGGATGGGACAACTTCTCTATGAGGAAAGGCTAAGTGACTAGGGCTCTTCAGCTTGGAGAAAAGATGGCTGAGGGGAGATATGATAGATGTCTATAAAATAACAAGTGGAGTGGAACAGGTAGACGTGAATCACTTGTTTATTCTTTCCAAAAATACTAGGACTGGGGAGCATGCAATGAAGCTACAAAGTAGTAAATTTAAAACGAATCAGAGAAAATATTTCTTCACTCAACGTGTAATTAAACTCTGGAATTTGTTGCCAGTTAGTTAGCGGAGTTTAAAAAAGGTTTGGCTAGCTTCCTAAAAGAAAAGTCCGTAAGCCATTAGTAAAATGGACTTGGGGAAAACCCACTGCTTATTTCTAGGGTAAGCAGCAGTGGTGTGCTGGTAAATGTTTAACAACAGGCTCTCTCCCCGGTCCCCCTCTGCGCCCCCCTCCAAATTGCAGAGCTGGCTATAGCCTGGGGGGGGGGGGGGGGTTGGCAATGCATTCCTCCAGGAAAAAAAAATTAAATGATCCCAGGTTCCAATCTAATTCATGTTTAATGTGCGATAAAATGCCATTAATAAGTAAATAAATATAAACTTTTAATGTTGAGCACCTGATTCTCAAAGTGAACATATTCCAAACACTATAATGAAAATAAAATGATTTTTTTTCTACCTTTGTTGTCTGGTGACTATTTTTCTGATCATGCTGGCCCAGTATCCGATTCTGCTGCTATCTGTCCTCTTAACTCCGTTTCCAAGGCTTCCTTTCCATTTATTTCTTTCCTTTCCTCCTTTCTTCTTCATTTCTTGTCCTCAGCTTCTGCCTATTTTCTTCATCCATGTGCAGTTTTTCTCCTCTCTTCCTTTCCCCTCATCTCATCTCCTTCCTCACTCTTTCCTCCCCTCCATCCATGTCCAGCATTTCTTCTCTCTCCCCTCCTCTCCCCTGCCCTCCATCCACCCATGTCCAGCAGTGACCCTCCCCTGCCTACATGCACCCATACCCAGCGACACTTCTCTCCCCTCCAGGCTCCATCCACCCATGCCCAGCGACTCCCGACTCCCTTCAGCAAATTCTCCTCCCTCCCTCCCTCCGGATCCGGTCCCTCACCGACTCCTTGTCCTTCTAATTCTTCGGGGCAGGCAGTCATGCCTGCCCGTTACCAGCGCTGACTCTCCCCTGCCGGTTCACACTTCAAAATGGCCGCCGAGACTTCAGCAGAAGTCTCGTGAGGCCACCTCTGGAAGTCTCGGCGGCCATTTTTAAAGCGCGAACCGGCAGGGGAGAGTCAGCGCTGGTAGCGGGCAGGCAAGACTGCTTGCCCCGAAGAATTAGAAGAGTCAGGTCGGTGACGTGAGGGACCGGATCGGGCAATTGATCGGGCGGGCGGGAGGGAGGAGAGCCGGCTCGCACTAGGGAACAACTGACTCGCAAGTCGGTACAAAATTTAACAACTGGCTTTTGTGAGCCGGCTCCAGCACACCACTGGTAAGCAGCATAAAATGTATTGTACAGGTACTTGTAACCTGGATTGGCCACTGTTAGAAACGGGATGCTGGACTTAGTGGACCTTCGGTCTGTCCCAGTATAGCAACACTTACTTTCTTTTGACCTCTTACATCCAAAGTGAGAATAATACCCCAAGATGAACAAACCACTAGGCTAGTGTGGTTTGTCCCAGCACCACTCAGGGCAGCTTGCAGCTTAATTCCTGACCTGCAGAGGCACCTTGTCTTTTTGACAGGGAAACAGGGTAAGCTGCTGTAAGAGAGTCATGGGGATTGGGCATCAGTAGGGCAGTTTCCACAGAGTGTTGCATAGTTGAAAGTACACAGATATTTTTTACTCCTTGTGCTTTACCTAACCTTTTGAACATATAGGCTGCCCCAATCTGTCTGACCTATCAGATTGACTGTACATTTGTCTTTTAGATTGTAAGCTTCTTGAGCAGGGACTGTCCTTCCATGTTAAATTGTACAGCGCTGCGTAACCCTAGTAGCGCTTTAGAAATGTTAAGTAGTAGTAGTGCTTTAGGGGATGACCGAATGACTTCCAGCCAAACAGATGGATGATAATGTAGCTTTATTTAGCATCAGTTTCTGCATGTATTATCCATGTGTTTGGCTGGAAGTCATTTGAACATCCCCTACTTCCTTGTGTGGTTTGGCTTACCATAGGGGTTTGTTTCCTGTTTGTTTTTTGTTTTTTTTGCCATGTATGGGTGCTGCTTTCCTCCCATGACCTAAATACACCCGTAAGAATGCTTGTCTTTAAGCTGCCCAAAGCTATTTGAGCATTGGAAGTATTTGCTCCCAGCTGAGTGGGTGGAAGTTGGGTGAGACTTGGGTGCATTTTTCAGACAGGCCAGTTTAGCCAGGGAATTTGCACGGAAAATTAAACTCTGAAAGTAAAATAGGTTTAAGATCACTGGGCACAAATTTCATTTCTTGCTGCCACTTACTTCAGACGACAAATAGCAAAATGCAGGTTTTCACAAGTTTATGAATGTTTGTTTTTATAGCATCTACTGATAATAGAAGTTACTTGAGTAAATCTTTTTTTTTTTTTAATTCAGGTGAGTTTATAGGGGTTACAAATGTTTTATTTCAAACCCCTTCATATCCTTGGACTGGATGTATGACTCGAGTACTGTACCTTGATTGTTTGGACTGTCATGGCTTTCAGGTGGATCTCTTCAAACAAGTTGTTAGGGGTTGTAGGATGAATTGATAAAAGATAGTATACTGGGGAAAATGCAAGAAGTTGCAGATTTCCAGAAACCCACACCAGATGGAGAGATGTACTAAGGGGTATCTCTCATTGTGTTTATTGTGCAAGCCTCTGTACGAGTTAAATAACCAAACTTTGAACAGTGTGGCAGCAAGAAGGTTGCACGGCATTCATCCTGGAAAGAAACTTTGCAGCCCTTTGGCCATTTCACTTTGGCTTGCCCTCCAGGGCTGTGGTCAGCCTTTCTTCCTCTGGCAGTTCAGAGGAGAAAATATTCCCCAACAACCCTTGTCAGGATTTCCTCCCCTCCCTCTAGACAGAACTCCGTGTAAGATCTGGGGCTTTGTCAACTAATGAAATAGAAGATTCTTATTTTTGTAAGTAGAATTCTACTTTTTTCTGTCTTTGCCTGTTTCTTTTGACTGTAGTCATAAGTGCCTTGGCTATTATGTATAATGGAGTTGCTGAACTGGAATTGACTATAAAGTGGATTAGGGGAAGCATAATTAAAGAATTGCTTTCCAGTTGTGAGGAAGTAAACTAGAATGCATAAGGGAAACCATTAATTTTGTAGGGTAAAAAAAAAGGGAGAAAAACTTAAATATATAAACCCTGTAGTGAAATGCCTTTGTGTTTGTTTTCCCTATTCCCTAGATGTCATGCAAAGGATTTCGCAAAGCCTGGAGTATGTTTGCTTCGTATGGTCTCTTCATCCATTGAAGCCACGTTTAGGAGATCAGTTGGCAGAGTCATCAGTTATTCCAAGTGCTGCTTGCAGAGACATGAGGCTGGCAGGCACCCCCATGCTACATCACTAACTGTTTTGCATCTGACAATTTTCTGCAAAATGAGAGCAGTGGTTCCTTGGTGAACCCACAACTACATAGCTTTTTAGGATAGCCGCAAGTAACAAATTCAGGAGCAGGGGAGCACATTTTTGTTTGGGGGACCCCCCCCCCCCCCCCCCCCCCCCCCCCCCCCCCCCCCCCCCCCCCCCCCGGTGGCATCCAGCATTTCTCTTCATCCCTCCCATGGTCTGTAGTATCTTCCTTCCACCCCCCGGTGAGGTATCCAGCGTCTCACCTCCCTTTCCTTGGGGTAGCAGAACTACAGTAAGCATATTGCAGAAGACGCATCACATCACAGCTTGCCGGTGTGGGGCTTTGAGCATCCATACATGCTGAAAGCCTGTCATCTCCTGCCCCCCACCAGACTTCCTGTTCGGAGGGGGCAGAAGTTGGCAGTCCTTGAGCATATGTGGATGCTTGGTGCCTTCTGCCAGCCAGCCATAATGCATGTTCTGTAATGCTGGCCTGGGGAAAGGCGACTAAGAAGCTAAATGCTTCCTGGTAGAGGGAAGTTAGGAAAATTTTAGTGGAACCATGGCACCCTGTTCCAACTGCTATAAGTAAATTTTGCATGTACACTCTATGCAGTTGATTTCATGCTGATCGACTATGGCTATCCTGACAAACTGAGTGGCAGTGGGGTCATACTGGTTTGTGAATCACTGGATTTAAAACTTGGGTAGAATTAACATTATATTTCTTATATATAGCATGAACCTTTTATTGGTCAGGGAGGATTCACTTGGGCATTACATCCTCCTACAATTTTTATATAAATTTCAAGGTTAAAAAGTGTATGTTGATAAACCTACAATGTACATATTTCTGGAATAGATGTTTCAGTGATTTTCAAAAGAGTACATTACAATGCTTCCTGTGGATATGAAAAGATTTTCTTTCAGCTCTGCCTTTGGATCCCCCTTATATTATGTGTGGACTGGATCTAATGCATAAGTGTTCTTTGAACTGGCATCGTGGGATAGTTAGAGCTTGTGCCCCACATCTTAGCAGTTGTAGCCTGTGGAAATCCCAGTTCTTTTAGATGATTGATTGGCTTATTCCAGCATTTAAGTGAAGATGCTCTTCAACCAAAGAATTTGTAATAAGGGATTACAGATATCAAGGCACTGTGCTGAATGTTTGCTGCATTTAACCCCATGGGTTAGAAGTTGATTGCAGAGCCCTGATTCTCTTCCATGCCACTTCCCTTCCCCCAGTGTGACTTTTCTCAATAAATGATTTTTTAGACTGTTAACTGGTTCTTGCTGATAATGGAGTGTTTGCTTCACTTTTCTGCAACTAGCAAAGAAATTTTCTCTGAGTCCTTACATATAGACAGCATCAGCTAGAGCACAGGCTGGAGAAAGTAAACAAAGCTGAAGGAGCTTTCTAGTGTGGTGCACTGCACATGTGCAGAAATTCTTGCACTAGCATTATCATGTGGGACCACCTGGGATTGTTTTTCTGTGGAGCGCAGTGGATGTCTGCTACATGAGATGCAGCTGTTGGAACATTTCTTTTAAAATGTGGAGGAGTAGCCTAATGGATAGCACAGTGGTCTGAGAACATGGGGAGCTGAGTTTGATTCCCACTGTGGCTCTTTGTGACCCTGAGCAAGTCACCTAACCCTCCATTTTCCCAGGTACAAAACGTAGATTGTGAGCCCACTAATGACAGAGAAAGTATCTATGTCTAATACATGTAAATTGCTTTGGTTGTGCCACAGAAGGGCAGTATATCAAATCCATGACCTTTTACCTCAGTTTCACTTTTCTCCTACTTTGAAAAATCTTAGGTTTTTTTTCTGTATATTTTTACAATTCCTTTGATTTGCACTGCTGTGGCCTTCGTTATCAGTACATCGAGCAGCATTGGTCATTTAATTTTGCATCGGCTATTTTTCTACCGATGTCCCAGAGGAAGAAGATTCTAGTGGTTGACACTCATGAATCGTGCTTTTGAATCTGAAAACAATGGGCCTGATGTTCAAAGCAATTTAAGCAAGCAGGAGAGGCTCAGCGGGCTGGAGCAACACTACCTGACTGGGCAGTGTGGCTAAATATTGGCTCTGTTTAGCCATTTCAAAAGTGGGAAGGAGAAGAGGGTTCCAGAGGCAGAATCGGAGATGAGCCAGAAGCAGTCTGGGTTTCTGCAATACTCTGTGCTGGTTGTCTCATAGCTATGTATCCAAATAGGACCTTGTAAAAGCAGTCATAACTTTGGTTACTTAGCTATGCAGGTGTTGGCCCTGAATATTGGCCAGCACCCATATAGCTCCCTCGTAGCTGCCAGTGTTGCATGTTCTCCCCTCCCTCTCCCACACCCACCATGATCAGAACCCCCTTGCCGATTGCAACCTACCAATCGAACCCATCCCCTAAGATCAATCCCTCCCCCAAAACCCAGTCCCCTGTCGGACCAGGTCTCCTAAAACCGCCCCCTTCCCCGGGTCTACCTGTATCCCTGGTGATCCGGTGGAGGGTCTTCTGGACAAGAGCGATTCCCCACTCTCCCCTAGTGGCTGCAGCGAGTTCCAGCAGTAGTCTTGTGGTACTACCAGTAGAGATCAGCCTTCCTTATAAGGGCTTCCTTTGTCTGTAAATGGAAGGCTGACCTCTAGTGGTAGTCCCATAAGACTACTGCTAGAGCTTGCTGCAGCCATCTGCTTTACACATTTTGTAATTAGGGGTATATCAAGCAGATCTGGGGGATCAAATTTAGGGCCTGATGTCCAAGCACTGATAACCCCAAATCACCCAGGAGGATATCCATTCTCTCTACCCCAAGTGTTGGAATTTGCAGTCTTCAATAAGCAGTTGGATAAGATGGTCCAGGAGATTCTGAACCACCGTCTGGTAGGGATCAATGCATCAGTACTGATGCGAGGGGAGATTTTGGATTTCAGATAACTTGTGTTTCCAAATACAAGTTCAAGACAAGTTACAAGTTCAGGTACACAATTGTAGACTGAGGCAATGGACGGCAGAATGCCCTCACTTGGATTCCAGGGCTCTGTCCTTTCCTGGTTCTCTTCCTACCTCTCCCTCCGCACCTTTAGTGTTCACTCTGGTGGATCCTCTTCTACTTCTATCCCTCTGCCTGTCGGTGTACCTCAGGGTTCTGTTCTTGGTCCCCTCCTCTTTTCTATCTACACTTCTTCCCTTGGCTCATTAATCTCATCCCATGGCTTTTCCTACCATCTCTATGCTGATGACTCCCAAATCTACCTTTCTACCCCTGATATCTCACCTTGCATTCAAACCAAAGTTTCAGCGTGCTTGTCTGACATCGCTGTCTGGATGTCTCAATGCCACCTGAAATTAAATATGACCAAAACCGAGCTTCTCATTTCCCCCCCCCCCCCAAACCCACCTCCCCGCTCCCCCCGTTTTCTATTTCTGTTGATGGCTCTCTCATTCTCCCTGTCTCCTCAGCTCGAAACCTTGGGATCATCTTTGACTTTTCTCTCTCCTTCTCTGCTCATATCCAGCAGATTGCCAAGACCTGTCGTTTCTTTCTTTACAACATCCGTAAAATCCGCCCCTTTCTTTCTGAGCACTCTACCAAAACCCTCATCCACACCCTAGTCACCTCTCGTTTAGACTACTGCAATCTGCTTCTTGCTGGCCTCCCACTTAGTCACCTCTCACCTCTCCAATCGGTTCAAAACTCTGCTGCCCATCTCATCTTCCGCCCGGGGTCGCTTTACTCATACTACCCCTCTCCTCAAGACCCTTCACTGGCTCCCTATCCGTTTTCGCATCCTGTTCAAACTTCTTCTACTGACCTATAAATGTATTCACTCTGCTGCTCCCCAGTATCTCTCCACACTCGTCCTTCCCTACACCCCTTCCCGTGCACTCCGCTCCATGGATAAATCCTTCTTATCTGTTCCCTTCTCCACTACTGCCAACTCCAGACTTCGCGCCTTCTGTCTCGCTGCACCCTACGCCTGGAATAAACTTCCTGAGCCCCTACGTCTTGCCCCATCCTTGGCAACCTTTAAATCTAGACTGAAAGCCCACCTCTTTAACATTACTTTTGACTCGTAACCACTCGCCTCCACCTACCCTCCTCTCTTCCTTCCCGTCCACATTAATTGATTTGATTTGCTTACTTTATTTTTTGTCTATTAGATTGTAAGCTCTTTGAGCAGGGACTGTCTTTCTTCTATGTTTGTGCAGCGCTGCGTATGCCTTGTAGCGCTATAGAAATGCTAAATAGTAGTAGTAGTAGAGGTCACAAGGATGCTCAGTGTGAGATGCTTTCCCTAGGTCTCAGTCTGCTACTCTAACCACTGTGCTAGTCTTCCACGCCTCAACAGCAATGCTAATACTCTGAAACCAATGGCTATATTCTGGTAAACTTTCCTTCCAAGATGACAATCGCTGATCATTATTCAGGTGGCAGCTGACCAAGATTAGGATTCATTATTGATCGTTCTTGATCTAATGTTGGCTTTTTGATATTATTGATCATATTCTTTTGTTGTGAATACTGTAATCTATTGGGTTGAGTCAGAGTGTATTTTGTTTAGTTGGAATTATTAGGACCCTGAAAATTCAACCCACTGTAGTTGATAGCCTGTAAACATTCTTGTTAGATTCATAGAAACATAGAAAAATGAAAGCAGATAATGACCATATGGTCTGTTCAGTCCTCTCATACATGCCATCTACTATCCCTTTTTCGCCCTTACAGGCTGTACTGTAATGATGGGCTACATCCTTCTGTGATAGGAAAAAAGGATCCTTGGGGGAAATTCAAACAGTATGTTTCTAGACATTGAAAGTAGAGGGTAAGGAAGCAAAGGAATTCAGAAAATTGCCCCCAGGAAAAACATGACAGCAGTGGGGAAAGGTAATGTTAATATAGAAAACCATCTAAACTCAATAACACATGGAAAGCAATGAGTACAAATACTCGTAGTCTTAAGTAAAAAGGTTCAAGATTTGCAAGCCCTGATGTTTGAGGAAGATTTGGATATTGTTATTACAGAGACATTGTTCATTTTCTTCACTCAACATGTAATGGAATTCATTGCCAGAGAATGTGGTAAAGGTGGTTAGCTTAGCAGGGTTTTTAAAAGGTCCTAGTATTTTTGGAAAGCAGCATAAAATGTATTGAGCTTTTTTGGGATCTTGCCAGGTATGTCTGACCTGGATTGCCACTGTTTGAAACAGGATGCTGGGCTTGATGGACCTTTGGTTTGTCCCAATGTGGCAATACTTATGTACTTATTGATTCCCATGAATAGGATTTGAACATACATACGGGATATAATCTTTTTATGAAGCATAGGGAGGGCCGAAGAGGTGGAGGAGTGACACTGTGTGAAAAATAATATCAGGACAGGTCCACCTTAGGAGTCAGGACTCAAGAAAAAGATCTAGGTGTCATTGTAGACAATATGCAGAAATCTTCTGCCCAGTGCACTGTGGAGGCCAAAATGATAAAGAAGATGGAACTCCTCTCGTATGAGGAAAGGCTAAAGAGATTAGGGCTCTTCAACTTGGAAAAGAGATGGCTTGTGGAAGATACAATTGAGGTCTACAAAATCTTGAGTAATGTAGAATGAGTAGAAGTGAATTGATGTTTTACTCTTTTAAAAAGTACAAAGACTAGGGGATACTCAATGAAGTTATATAGAAGTACCTTTAAGACAAATAAGAGGAAATATTTTTTCACTTAAAAAATGATTAAGCTCTGGAGGATGTAGTAACAGCAGTTAGCATATCTGGGTTTATAAAAGGGTTGGACAAGTTCCTGGAGGAAAAGTCCATAGTCTGCTATTGAGACAGATATGGGGAAGCAACTGCTTGTCCTGGGATTGATAGCATGGAATGTTGCTACTATTTGGGTTACTGTTCTGGGCTCTTGGCCACTATTGGAAACAGGATACTGGGCTATATGCACCCAGTATGCCTATTCTTATGTTCTTAGAAGGTAATGTCAAGGCTTATAATGATAGAACCTTGCTGAGTTATGCCTCCTTGGAAGAGATGTGCAAAGCTGCAACATGGACATCTATTGACACATTTACATCCTATTACTTCTTGGAAACAGTATCCGAAAGCGATGGTAGATTGGTTAGTCTGTCCTGTAGAACCTCTACTGTTTTCATTCACTCCATTCTGATAAGGCTCATTTTTATTATTTCTAGGTTGCCTTCATAAAATATAGAAACATACATATACAAATACAAAAAGGCCTGTTGCCAACAGTCTGTTTATTACCCATCGGTATTCTGTGTTTTTGTTAAAGACAACTAATAGGTAGGAATTCCCAAGTATGAGAGCACTGATACCTTGCTTAGCCTCTGAGAGGGAAAAGTCAATTACCTGCAACAGGTGTTCTCCAAGGACAGCAGGATATTGCTGTCCTTGGACTCATCACTTCATTGTCTTCTCGGTCTGGAATGTGCTTCCACTTTACTTTAGAGAGACGTGGTAGCCATGTTAGTCCACTTTTAAAGGTAATCAATAGAAATAGAATAAAATAAAACATAGGAAAGAAAATAAGATGATACCTTTTTTATTGGACTAAGTACATTTTTTGAACGTGATGTCACACTGAGGAGCGGACATAAGTGAGAGGAGCTCCTGGGCCTTGATCCCATCCACCTATCAAAAATCATACAAACTCGAGCGAACAGACCTTAAAGTAGGCGGGAGAGGCGTGTGAGAAGTGCGAGTCGCTAAAAGTTGAGAGCAGCGAGCTTATGGCATCAAAATCTCTAAGAAAACAGTCGGAGAAACCAAGGGCGTCTGAGGCGCAAAAGATGGCAGAGGTGGAGGACGGCATATATGTCTCGGTGAGCTCGACCTGGGTCTCAGAAATAGTATCAGAGGTGACTCAGGCCATAGACTCCTCCTTGGATAAAAAATTTCAATGTGTTACTGATAAACTGGAGGTGATGGATGGGAGGATGGAATCGCTGAAGGGAGAGTTTGCGGCCTATTGCCAGAGAGTGTTGGATTTGGAAGACGCGTGCAACAAATACAGACAGAAAAGGATTCCCTGCAATCAAAAGTGGAGGAATTGGAAAATAAGATAGACGACATCGAAAACAGATCCAGAAGAGGTCATTTAAGACTAGTGGGATTGCCGGAGTCCATCTTGGAGACAGAGTTGTGAGGATTTTTGGAAGCATGGCTGGTCAAGTCACTGCAGCTGCGCTCGGATGCTGGTCCGCTGAGAATAGAAAGAGCACATAGGCTGGGTCCTAGGAGACAGCCAGAAGCCAAGCCCAGGGTGCTCATATTTAAAATGTTAAATTATGTGCACAAGACTCAGGTGTTGTGGGCAATAAGAGCTAGAGGTCCGCTGACATATGAGAACAAGACCATACTATGTTCTCAAAACTTTTCCTCGAGGGTCTCTCTGTTGCGGAGGGTGTATTCACCAATATGTTCAGAGCTGCATCAACAGCATATACAGTTTGCCCTCTTATATCCAGCACGTTTCAAAGATGGCAAGCCTAATTTTTTCGATACACCAGAGGCAGCTCATGCTTTTTTGAATCAACAGGTCTCTGCTGACTGATAGGACCAACATGCCTTAGCAGGATCCATCCTTAGGCAGATGAGCAACAGAGCTGGCAATATGAGCTCAGTCATTATAATATAGTGGATAGGTCTTTGAGGACTTATGGCCTTTTGCCCCCTCCCTGGTTCTCCCCCCCCCCCCCCCCCCCCCCACCTACTTATGTTTTTTTTGTTTTTATGTATACCTCTGTTTCTAAGCATTTTGGAGGATGACCATGTTTTTGGATCTGAGGATAATTGAAAGACATAAAGTGCCAATCCTCTGCAACTTCAGCTTTCAAAGAGTAGGGTTTGATCCAGGAATCTTATCTGGATACAAACTACAACGTAGCTGCACTGAGTTTCAGAGAGGCTGTTGGGAGCAGATGGGGCTTATCCAGATTAAACCATTTGGGTGAAATGGCGGAGCAGGGGTGCCACCACAGGAGGTGCAGCAGACAGCGCACTAAATGACTGGATATTTAATATGGCAGAGGAATTGGTTATGAAATATGGTCACCACAGAAATTTCAATACGGGGGTGGTTTGTAAGCTGCAGTGTACCATTCCCCCCCCCTATTTTTTATTTTTTTACACAGGAGTTTTTGATATGGTCTTGAGACTATGGACTGTCTATAGAGACATTATGAAAATGGGCTATCGTCATGCATAGGTTATTAGGCCAAGCTGGGTCATAGTGGATATTAAGAATACAAGATCACAAGTCTTGGCATTTGCCATGGAGTGCATACCAGATACTATATTGTTCGACGAAAATAGGAAGGGGATTTGCTTATACAATACTATTGTTTGACCCAGGACAGATGGGCATATATAGTTCCGATCTCCTTGATCAAGGTTATGGTTCTAGGGAGAATATAAAGGGGCATATGTCGTATGGGTAGGCATGTGGGTTTGTATAGGTACTTGTATCTGTGCATATGTAGCGATAAAGGTATGCTTAAAGAAATGAGTGAAAAGGGACAAGGGGAGGAGAGAGGAGGAAGCATAGAAAAACCTTTTTTTTCTTGGGGGGAGGGTAGAGGGTGGGGAAGATAGTATATTCGGATAAACAGTACTTACATATTTTTTTGTAGGTGGGGGAGGGAGGAGTCCTCTCATGGTGGCCTAATCTAGTGGTTTATGCTGAGAACTGAAGGCATGACTACGATCAGCCTCCTTGAAAGGCTAGTAAGATACTGGGCGGAGGGGGGATGTGCGAAGGGGGGGGGGGGGTAAAGGAGTTTGGGATTTTCTATCTGTTGTTATGTTTGGATCTGTTATGGGATGGGGGGTTAGAGGGATCTTTTCGATTCCGTGCAATTCTTAATGTGGATGAGAAGAGGGTATTGCATAGAAAGCAGTGCCGGCCCCTTGGGCTTCTTTTTGTCTCCTATTAGGAATAGAGGAGGGTGGGGCAACCCTCCCTTTTAAAGGTTAAGTCATGGGCCAGTGTATTTACTATTACAAGGTTGGTTTTGGATGCCACTTAAATTAATTTCTTGGAATGTAAATGGGGTGACCTCCCCCATCAAAAGACAAAAATTAGTGCAATGTTTGAATCGTCACCAAATGGACGTGGCTTTCTTACAGGAAACCCATCTTTCGGCTATGGAACATGCAAAATTTAAGAAGTGGTGGGTGGGACATCTTCTAGAAGCACCAGCAATAGGCCATAAGGCAGGGGTTGTGATCCTTTTCCGAAAGACGTTAGACATCCAAGTTCAAGGGTGTTGGAGAGCAGATTCTGGTAGATATATCTTGGCCAAGGTAATAATCAATAAACAGCCACTGCTTTTATGTAATTTATATGCTCCTAATGTGTATGATAAATTGTTTTTTCAGTCGCTGATCTATGCTCTAGGACAACACCAGGATATTCCGGTGATCATGGGAGGTGATTTTAATATAGTTCATGACCCGATCCTGGAGAGAAGTATGGGGCAAAAGAGAGAGGGTGGGTCTGCGCCTAAAGGGATTTCTTCACTTTGCTCAGCATTGGAACTTATAGATATATGGTGCACTTTACATCCCGGGGAAAGGGACTTTAATCATCTTTCTAGGGCTCATTCTTCTCAATCTAGAATAGACTATTGGTTGTTGTCGAAATCTCTCTTCGCTAGGGTTCAGGAAGCCAGGATAGGTCCATAAGGAGTTTCTGACCATGCTTTGATCTGGTGGTCAATGGATGTAGGTCACGATGGGGATAGATTGCCTAGGTGGCTGTTTCCTGCACACTTGTATTGGGATTCTGAGTTTAAGGAATATTTAGCACGTCAATGGGTAGAATACCAGGATACGAATGAAGCACATCGTGATGATCCGGTGCTTTTCTGGGAAGCTGCCAAGGCAGTACTTAGGGGGGCAATAATAGCTTATACTAGTTACAAAAAAAAAAGTCTAGAGACAAAGAGATTCTCCATTTGGAGCTTCAAGTGCAGGATGCACGACGTCGATTTGGCCAGTTTCCCAATCCACAACAAAAGACACATTTGATAGCAACCCAAGTGGCTCTCAATACTCTGCTTCATGCCCACATGGTTAAATGTTAAATCTTTGCAGTACTACAAATATAAACTCTTTGTACATGGCAACACGCATGGAAAGTTGTTGGCCAATCTAGTACAACAAAAGTTGGGCGCATAAATGATAATGCAGCTAGATAGAGGAGATGGTATCAGGGTACACACGGATAAGGAAATTGTAGAAGTGTTTCAGTCCTATTATCAACAACTTTATGCTCAGCCTCAGGGTGAGGACTTAGAATGCCGGATTTATTTGGAAGGCTGATCCTTACCAGTGATCACAGTACATTCCAGATCTAAACTAAATACACCCATATCTGAGGAGGAAGTGAGCCGGGCCATCCAGCAAGGGTCTCTTTATAAGGCTTCAGGACCGGAAGTGTTCCGATTTGAATGTTACAAGATTTTAAATTCAATGATTGTGCCGACTTTGTGGAAGTTGTTTACTTCCTTCGTGGAGAGGGGGCGGATGTCTGACTCGCTGTGTACTGCGCAGATGGTGGTGTTGCTGAAAATGGGACGAAATCCAGAGTTGCCTTCGTCATATAGGCCCATATCTTTATTGAACATGGAGGCTAAGATTTTGGCGAAACTTCTGGCGAATAAATTGGTGTATGTATTGCCCTCATTGATAGATGAGTCAGGTCGGCTTTGTACAAGGTTGTACGATTGCTAAGAGTATCCGCAAAGTGTTAGCATCAATGGAGTGTGTGGAACGGGCGAGGGTTCCTTCTCTGTTCATCAGCTGTGATGCGGAGAAGGCATTCGACAGAGTACATTGGGGGTTCCTGTTTGCAACTTTGGAAGCATATGGTTTTGATGGGTTTTTTTACCGCAGCGATTCAGGCATTGTATAGTTCACCTAGGGTAGCATTGTGGTTAAATGGGATAGTTTCAGCTCCCTTTGAGATTCAGAGGGGGACCCATCAAGGTTGCCCTTTGTCACCACTTCTTTTTATTTTACTACTACTTAACATTTCTAAAGTGCTACTAGAGTTAAGCAGCGCTGTACAATTTAACATAGAAGGACAGTCCCTGCTCAAAGAGCTTACAATCTAAAGGACACGTGAACAGTCAGTCTGATAGTTGGGTCTGCAGACTGGAACAGTCAAATTGGGGCAGTCTGGATTTCCTGAAAGGTAAGAGTTAGGTGCCGAACGCAGCATTGAAGAGGTGGGCTTTAAGCAAAGACTTGAAGATAGGCAGGGAAGGGGCTTGGCGTAAGGGCTCAGGAAGGTTGTTCCAAGCATAGGGTGAGGCGAGGCAGAATGAGCGGAGCCTGGAGTTGGCGGTGGTGGAGAAGGGTAATGAGAGGAGGGATTTGTCCTGTGAACGGAGGTTTCGGGCGGGAACGTAAGGGGAGATGAGGGTAGGGAGATGAGGGTAGTGAGGGGCAGCAGACTGGATCCGCTTATCTGTGAAATCCTAAGCAACCCAGATATACAGGGAGTCCGTAATGGTGTACAGGAATTTAAATTATCTGCTTTTGCGGATGATATACTGGTACACTTGGTCAATCCAGAGACATCCCTGACTGCTCTTATGGACAGTTTCACTGAGTATGGGGACTTTTCTGGCTTTAAATTGAATTTTGATAAATCTTTGGCTTTGCTGACACAATCTTCGGTGAGACGTAATTGGGAAGGTACTTTTCCCCTGAAATGGGCGTCTCGTTTCTTTACATATTTAGGTATAAAACTCCCTTATAAGACATTTCTGATATATGATCTATATGTTTCATCTCTTTTAGATTTTTCCAAGGAACGCTTCGCAAAGTGGATGTCATTTCCAATATCGGTGTATGGGAGGATTCAACTTTTCTGTATGGTCCTCTTCCCCCAATGGCTATATACCTTGCAGGTTTTGCCTGTAAGGTTGGTGGGTAGGGATTTGCTCGCTCTTCGCAAAATATTGCTGAATTTCTGCTGACAGGGGAGGAAGCCTTGGGTTCCTTTTAAATATCTCCGAGATTCCTGCAGAACGGGGGTCTGGGTCTACCAGATATGCAGAAATACATTATGGCATGTTTGCTCCGGTACCTGGGGGATTGGTTTTTAGAGGAACAAAACTTTACACCTAGGATTTATGAAATGGCATCATATCACCCATGGAACATTTTCTCTCTAATGCATTGTCCGGCGAGGCTTATACCTAAGGGTCTTAGAAACAGTATATTACTTAAATCTTTGTGAGTAACCTGGAGGTATTTGGTCACAGTACTGGGCGGTAATTATCAGGTCTCTGACCAGCTGCCAGTATTGGGTAGCATTCAGTTCCTCCCAGGGGAGGAGAATGCAAGTCTTCGCTGTTGGGCAGTTAAAGGGATCACTCATTTATTTAATCTTTTAGAGGATGAAGGGAAACTGCTTTCTTGGGAAACTTTATTAGAGAGAGGGTGGGCAGAACCACGTGATCTGTTTGCTTTTACACAGGTGAGTCACTATGTGGGAAGCCTGAATCCCTCAGTTCCTGGGTTCTTGTTGAGACATCATTTGTTAGCATTTTTTGAGCCTTTTCAGGAGGGAGGTTTGTCGGTGTCCAATCTGCACAAGGGGGTGTTGGTACCAATCCCAGACCGGAGGGAGCTTGGGATCCGATGGTGTCAAGATTTGGGAGTACCTGGAATCATTAGATGTTCTAAGGTTGGCATGTCGGATTCCCACTATATCAATTAAATCCAGGAATGTCAGTTTAGAATACTGCATAAGGCCTATTTTATCCAAGAAAGAGTTTTCAAGGCGGAGGGGGATGGAGTCTCCGATATGTCAGAAATGTCATCAGGAAATTAACTCCCTTTTTCATGCACTGTGGAATTGCAAGGTTATAAGATTTTTTTGGAAGCAAGTGATTCAGTATTTGGAGACATTGGGTGGAATGCCCATTCGAATGTCACCGTCGATCCTTCTGTTGGATAGATATGAGGATTTTGGTACACAGGATCGTTCTTTCAAACTATTGATTCATAAAGCTGGGATGATGGGTAAATGTACTATCCTGAGCGTATGGGTCAGCGACCAGGCCCCTTCTTATTGGCAGTGGAGGAGCAGATTTCATAACCTGATATTAGAACAACAATATGCACGTTCTTCCTACAAACGGAAGCAAATGTTTTTGGCCATTTGGGATAAATATCTCCAGTCCCTGCCTCATAGAGCCCGTAGTCTAGTATTAAATTCCTTTTAGTCATTTATGGTGACTTTCTTGGTGGTGGGTTAGGTCACGGAAGAAGACTTGAGGAGAGTGGGGGGAGGGGCCCGGACCGCATACGCTGTACAAGGATCGGGTATGACCCGATTGCTTTTGGAAATGTTTTTTTTTCTCCTTTTCTTCCTTCTACGGGAGGAGCACGGAGTCAGGCAGTACGGGGGGTATAGCTTGGGGAGGGGGGGTTGGTATGTGTGGAAGGGTGGGAGGATAGACCTGGATCTCATCAGTTGTATATGGCAAGCATAACAGAGGATGTCATAAGAGTCAAGACACCCCTTTGCAATTGGTGCGTCAGGTTGTAAGTTGCCATGGATAGTCTGGAGCGATTTCCATGCTTCTCACAGTGAGTAGATATAGTTCCGATTAATGTGGGTTTCCGGAAGAATAATGGGTGTGGTAGAACAGGGTGGGGTTTTGGTTTATTTAAGCATAAAGTAGATGTGCAGAGGATGTTTCTTTAGGGTGGTCCCCATGTTGGTTGGTGTCATCTTGGATATTATATTGGGGGGAGGGGGGAGAAAAAGAAAAATCATTGACGTTTATGGGAATGGTGGTTTTCTATGTTTTATTTTATTCTATTTCACTTGACATTAGAAAAAGGGGATTGTGAGACTAAAAGATACAGCAAAACGCTATGTAGAAAATGATGACGAAAAAGCCAATTTGCTAAATAGATACTTTTGTTCTGTTTTCACTGAAGAAAATCCTGGAGAAGGACCACGAGGGACTGGAAAAAGTACATTAGAGAATGGAGTGTATATAGCACCGTTCAAGGAAGAGAGTGTGTATGAACAACTTGGAAAGCTAAAGGTGGACAAAGCCATGGGGCCGGATGGGATCCACCCCAGAATACTGAGGGAGCTCAGAGAGGTTCTGGCGGGTCCTCTTAAAGATTTGTTTAATAAATCCTTGGAGACGGGAGAGGTTCCGAGGGATTGGAGAACGGCGGAGGTGGTCCCTCTTCACAAAAGTGGTGATAGGGAAGAAGCTGGAAACTACAGGCCGGTAAGCCTCACTTCGGTTATTGGAAAAGTAATGGAAGCCATGCTGAAGGAAAGGATAGTGAGGTAATTAAATTCGCCGATGACACAAAATTATTCAGGGTCGTCAAGTCGCAGGAGGAATGTGAACGATTACAGGAGGACCTTGCGAGACTGGGAGATTGGGCGTGCAAGTGGCAGATGAAGTTCAATGTTGACAAGTGCAAAGTGATGCATGTGGGTAAGAGGAACCCGAATTATAGCTACGTCTTGCAAGGTTCCGCGTTAGGAGTTACGGATCAAGAAAGGGATCTGGGTGTCGTCGTCGATGATACGCTGAAACCTTCTGCTCAGTGTGCTGCTGCGGCTAGGAAAGCAAATAGAATGTTGGGTGTTATTAGGAAGGGTATGGAGTCCAGGTGTGCGGATGTTATAATGCCGTTGTATCGCTCCATGGTGCGACCGCACCTGGAGTATTGTGTTCAGTACTGGTCTCCGTATCTCAAAAAAGATATAGTAGAATTGGAAAAGGTACAGCGAAGGGCGACGAAAATGATAGTGGGGATGGGACGACTTTCCTATGAAGAGAGGCTGAGAAGGCTAGGGCTTTTTAGCTTGGAGAAGAGACGGCTGAGGGGAGATATGATAGAAGTGTATAAAATAATGAGTGGAATGGATCGGGTGGATGTGAAGCGACTGTTCACGCTATCCAAAAATACTAGGACTAGAGGGCATGAGTTGAAGCTACAGTGTGGTAAATTTAAAACGAATCGGAGAAAATTTTTCTTCACCCAACGTGTAATTAGACTCTGGAATTCGTTGCCGGAGAACGTGGTACGGGCGGTTAGCTTGACGGAGTTTAAAAAGGGGTTAGATAGATTCCTAAAGGACAAGTCCATAGACCGCTATTAAATGGACTTGGAAAAATTCCGCATTTTTAGGTATAACTTGTCTGGAATGTTTTTACGTTTGGGGAGCGTGCCAGTTGCCCTTGACCTGGATTGGCCACTGTCGGTGACAGGATGCTGGGCTAGATGGACCTTTGGTCTTTCCCAGTATGGCACTACTTATGTACTTATGTACTTATAGTGAATTTCCTGGAAGCCAATAAGTTGCAAGATCCGAGACAACATGGTTTCACCAAAGGGAAATCGTGCCAAACGAATCTCATTGAATTCTTTGACTGGGTGACAGGAGAATTAAATCAAGGACGTGCTATGGACGTCATCTACTTAGATTTCAGCAAGGCTTTTGACACGGTTCCCCACAGGAGGCTCTTGAATAAACTAGACGGGCTGAAGATAGGACCCGAAGTGGTGAACTGGATTAGGAACTGGTTGACGGGCAGACGCCAGAGGGTGGTGGTAAATGGAGTTCGCTCGGAGGAGGGAAAGGTGAGTAGTGGAGTGCCTCAGGGATCGGTGCTGGGGCCCATTCTGTTCAATATATTTGTGAGTGACATTGCCGAAGGGTTACAAGGTAAAGTTTGCCTTTTTGCGGATGACACCAAGATTTGCAACAGAGTGGACACCCCGGAGGGAGTGGAAAACATGAAAAAAGATCTGAAGAAGCTGGAAGAATGGTCTAACATTTGGCAATTAAATTCAATGCGAAGAAATGCAAAGTGATGCACTTAGGGAGTAGAAATCCAAGGGAGGCGTATGTGTTAGGTGGGGAGAGCCTGATAGACACGGATGGGGAGAGGGATCTTGGGGTGATAGTATCTGAGGACCTGAAGGCGATAAAACAGTGCGACAAGGCAGTGGCCGTAGCGAGAAGGTTGCTAGGCTGTATAGAGATAGGTGTGACCAGCAGAAGAAAGGAGGTTTAATGCCCCTGTATAAGACGTTGGTGAGGCCCCACCTGGAGTATTGTGTTCAGTTTTGGAGGCCGTACCTTGCGAAGGATGTTAAAAAAATGGAAGCGGTACAAAGAAAAGCTACAAGGATGGTATGGGAGTTGCATTCCAAGACGTATGAAGAGAGACTTGCTGACCTGAACATGTATACTCTGGAGGAAAGGAGGAACAGGGGTGATATGATACAGACGTTCAAATATTTGAAAGGTATTAATCCGCAAACGAATCTTTTCCGGAGATGGGAAGGCGGTAGAACGAGAGGACATGAAATGAGATTGAAGGGGGGCAGACTCAGGAAAGATGTCAGGAAGTATTTCTTCACAGAGAGAGTGGTGAACGCTTGGAATGCCCTCCCGCGGGAGGTGATGGAGATGAAAACGGTAACGGAATTCAAACATGCGTGGGATAGGCATAAAGGAATCCTGTGCAGAAGGAATGGATCCACAGAAGCTTAGCTGAAATTGGGTGGCGGGGGGGAAGAGGGGTTGGTGGTTGAGAGGCTAGGATAGGGGAGGGCAGACTTATACGGGGTCTGTGCCAGAGCCGGTGATGGGAGGCGGGATTGGTGGTTGGGAGGCGGGAAATACTGCTGGACAGACTTATACGGTCTGTGCCCTGAAAAAGACAGGTACAAATCAAGGTAAGGTATACACACATGAGTTTATCGTGGGCAGACTAGATGGACCGTGCAGGTCTTTTTCTGCCGTCATCTACTATGTTACTAATCCTCTTTTCAGAAATGTAGTCTGCTCTAGACTCACCTTTTCACTTATGCCTTTCTGCAGCTCTTGTCTAATCCTCCCTATTTGAGTCTGGTCCATGTTTGCTCACAGTAATGTGACTTTGTTTGGAATTTTGAAACTTTACTCTCATGTTATGTTCCAATTGTTTGTCCTCCATTGTCCGGTTTGTATCAATAGGCTGTACATCAAATAAAAATGAACTTGATCTCAGTCCTCACAGATGTCCTCTCGGAACTGAGGTGTTTCCATTCAAAGATGCTAACCTGCATGATAGACTGCTCTAGAAGGCCCTGTGATATCCTGTCACTGGAGAATACCTGTGACTAGTGTGGGTGAATTTCTAATGTGGGTTGTGTACCTATGTAAAAAGCCTTAAGAGCTGCCATCTCTATGACAGTTTGTCAGGGGTATAGAAGAATCTGTTAGTTAACAGGTAAGTTATTTACAGGGTGGACTGGAAGAACTACCAGATAGGCAGTCGTGTAGGAATGTGGAGGGCAACACAGTAACTAGCAGCTCACACAGGCCAAAGCTGAGTGTCCATGGACAATTTACATCAAATGGGCACTAAAGGGTCCTTTTACAAAGGCAAATGCTAGCAACGCCAATAGAAATATATGGGTGAATCTAATGCCTTTGTAAAAGGAGCCCTAAATGATGCATTGAGCTGTAGGTTCTCATCCACCATGAATGTGGCTGAACTGTATACAGTATGTCTGCTTTTTATGTAGTGTAACAGATTTTGATTTTCAACACATTGCCACAGCCTTATTACTCCCGGGACAAATCTGCACAATTCTGAGCACAGTATTTTAAAATTTGCATAGTTTATTTTTCATAGAATGGCCCCATCACAAACCATTGTTGCTCCTTAGCCCAGGCCCGACACATCCACTAAATTACTCCCTCCTCAGGCTCAACCTCCCCCAGCAGTCTTACTCTCCAGGTTCTACGCTCCCCAACTTATCCTGAACCTACTCCCCTACACGATCTTCCACAGATTCAACTGGAAAAATCTGTGCCTGCACCAGTGCCTTTTCTCTTATTCTGCTTCCCTATACCCAGCAAGACCCCTGGACATCTTTCTGCCATCCCCAGTTCTCTCTCCATCCCAGCAAAACACTCTAAGCTCTCTTTGTCCTACTGTGCATTCTTTCCCCTCACATTGTTTGACCTGTCTCCCCCTCCTTTTTTTTTTTTTTTTTTTAAATGCTTCCATACTAGAGAGTTGCACGGGGACAGAAATTTCACCCGTCCCTGCCCATCCGTGCTAGAATCTAACCTGTCCCCACCAGTAATCTCCTCCATCCACCGCTTGTCCCCTGTATTAAAATAACCCAACCTATGCCATTGTTATGGAAATTAAAGATATCAGAGATAAACATTTCCCAAACCTGACATGGTCCAGTTGATAAATACAATATTTTTTTTTCCTTTGTATTCTGAGAATTGTATTTTTCCATTTAATTTTGTCCGTGTCTTCTGATTTTCTCTGGGGTTTTTTCCTGTCTTTCCAAGGTCTTCTATTTGCATTTCTTTGTTTTTTTGTCTGTTGTCCATCTTCCCTGTGTCCCTAGCTGTCCTCCCTAGTACCTCTCTTAAGTACATAAGTACATAAGTAGTGCCATACTGGGAAAGACCAAAGGTCCATCTAGCCCAGCATCCTGTCACCGACAGTGGCCAATCCAGGTCAAGGGCACCTGGCACGCTCCCCAAACGTAAAAACATTCCAGACAAGTTATACCTAAAAATGCGGAATTTTTCCAAGTCCATTTAATAGCGGTCTATGGACTTGTCCTTTAGGAATCTATCTAACCCCTTTTTAAACTCTGTCAAGCTAACCGCCCGTACCACGTTCTCCGGCAACGAATTCCAGAGTCTAATTACACGTTGGGTGAAGAAAAATTTTCTCCGATTCGTCCTAAATTTACCACTCTGTAGCTTCAACTCATGCCCTCTAGTCCTAGTATTTTTGGATAGCGTGAACAGTCGCTTCACATCCACCCGATCCATTCCACTCATTATTTTATACACTTCTATCATATCTCCCCTCAGCCGTCTCTTCTCCAAGCTGAAAAGCCCTAGCCTTCTCAGCCTCTCTTCATAGGAAAGTCGTCCCATCCCCACTATCATTTTCGTCGCCCTTCGCTGTACCTTTTCCAATTCCACTATATCTTTTTTGAGATACGGAGACCAGTACTGAACACAATACTCCAGGTGCGGTCGCACCATGGAGCGATACAACGGCATTATAACATCCGCACACCTGGACTCCATACCCTTCCTAATAACACCCAACATTCTATTTGCTTTCCTAGCCGCAGCAGCACACTGAGCAGAAGGTTTCAGCGTATCATCGACGACGACACCCAGATCCCTTTCTTGATCCGTAACTCCTAACGCGGAACCTTGCAAGACGTAGCTATAATTCGGGTTCCTCTTACCCACATGCATCACTTTGCACTTGTCAACATTGAACTTCATCTGCCACTTGCACGCCCATTCTCCCAGTCTCGCAAGGTCCTCCTGTAATCGTTCACATTCCTCCTGCGACTTGACGACCCTGAATAATTTTGTGTCATCGGCGAATTTAATTACCTCGCTAGTTATTCCCATCTCTAGGTCATTTATAAATACATTAAAAAGCAACGGACTCAGCACAGACCCCTGCGGGACCCCACTAACTACCCTCCTCCACTGAGAATACTGGCCACGCAATCCTACTCTCTGCTTCCTATCTTTCAACCAGTTCTTAATCCATAATAATACCCTACCTCCGATTCCATGACTCTGCAATTTCTTCAGGAGTCTTTCGTGCGGCACTTTGTCAAACGCCTTCTGAAAATCCAGATATACAATATCAACCGGCTCCCCATTGTCCACATGTTTGCTTACCCCCTCAAAAAAATGCATTAGATTGGTGAGGCAAGACTTCCCTTCACTAAATCCGTGCTGACTTTGTCTCATCAGTCCATGTTTTTGTATATGCTCTGCAATTTTATTCTTAATAATAGCCTCCACCATCTTGCCCGGCACCGACGTCAGACTCACCGGTCTATAATTTCCCGGATCTCCTCTGGAACCCTTCTTAAAAATCGGAGTAACATTGGCTACCCTCCAGTCTTCCGGTACTACACTCGATTTTAGGGACAGATTGCATATTTCTAACAGTAGCTCCCTTGTGTCCCTGTTCTGGTCTACTCCCCATGGGTCCAGCCCATCTTCTCCAGCTCTGCTTCCTCTCTCTAGGGTCCAGCCCATCTCCCTCCAGCCCCCTCTTCCCTTCCCCAGGTCCAGCCCATCTCCCTCATACGCCCATCCTCAGCTTACACCCAGCCTCTCACATGCCCCCCTCCCTGCCTTTGCCCAGTTTTCTATCATGCCCCCTCAGCTTTTACCTAATTTCTTTCATGCCCCCCCCCAAGTCTCTCTGCAGCCCTCTACATCCTTTCCACAATCTCTCTCGACCCACCTCCAGCTATTACAGCACTGCTTCAGACTCCTCCTCCTCTTCTGCATGGTGATCGGTTCTGCAGAGACTTTAGCCATGTGGTACAGGAAGTAACTTCCTGCTGCACAGATCAAGTCTCTGCAGAGTCCGATTGCCAAAGAGGAGGAGTTTGAGGCAGCACTGAGAATAGGGAGGTGGACTGGCTGGGCATTATACTACGCAGGATCTGCATCCATTCCCACAGAATTCCTGCGGACCTCAAGGGGATCCCCCTAGGGAGTCCCATGACCCTGGAGGAGATCCCTGCAAACCCTGTTCTGTGCAGCTCTCTTCCACACTCGCTCTCTAGCCCAAGCCCTATAACACCACCTTGTAATCTTTTGCCACCAGGGAACACAATATTGGTCTTCTCTTTGCTCTCCTACCACTCAGGGTACATAAGAACGGTCTACCCATCAAGCCCAGTGACCAATCTAAGAGATGCATTAAAAAAACGTTAGAGCCCTTCCCTATTCCCTTAGCGAATCGGTAAGGGCATGCATCAAGGTATAGGAATGCAAATGAGCTGCTCGTTGTAGCTCACTTGCATTCTCTATTCCTTTGGTAAAGTCAGCCAGTCGGCCGGTGGAGCATGCGCAGAGCAGCCAAGCGTTATGCTGGCTGCTCTACGCATGCCAAAGACGTCCAAAAAGGACGTCCTGACGAGCATTCAGCACCAGCCTTACTTTAAGCTCCACCCCAGACCCTGCTCCCTCAGCGGTCTTACCGTTCGAACAGCTGAACCAGCCCCACTGAACTTTGCAGGACGAACATATGAGAGAGAGAGAGACCTGATGTCCAAATCAAAACTTTTTGGACATCCCGCCCTCCCGGTCTCTCCTAGCCAATCACAGCGCGTTTAGCTGATACTGGTAACAGCTAAACGCGCTGTGATTGGCTAGGAGAGACCTGGAGTTGATCAGTTATGCTATTACTTGTTCTGGAATGCTGTATTTTGTTATGCTGTTTTGATAAATGTTCAATAAAGACTTCATACAACTTAAAAAAGTGGGGGGAAAATCCAAGTGCTCATCCCTTTTTTTTTTTAAGAAAACTCTTAGTGGGATTTGAACCCACCACCTCTGGATTACAAGACCGGTGCTCTAACCCCTCTGCCACAGCTCTACTTGCTTGGATGTCCCTCCCTTACTTTCAGGTCTCTCAGCTGAGTGAAGCACAGGCAAAAAGGATGTTTTTATTATTGGGGGGGGGGGGAGGGGGACGCACAAAATGCACGTGTTTTTTTAAGCGAAGCTTTATTTAAAAAAATCAAACAGGCTGTGATGATGCAGGCTCTTTTTTGGACATCATTCAACCCCAGAATAATAAAAACGTCCTTTTTGCCCGTGCTTTACTCAGCTGAGAAGTCTCTGAGCCAATCACAGCATGTTTAGCTCAGCTAAATGCGCTGGGATTGGCTCAGAGACTTCCAGGTATTCTTTTTTTTTACATTTTAATTTTTCAAATCCTGCCCAGCCACAATGAGCGGTACAGACCTCTCGTTAGATTTTTCAGCGTTAAGGCAATCGGGAAAAGGTTAGTGCATCTCACAATAGGGTTTCTACACGATTTGCTCATCTGCATTCTGTTTTTGTTAGCTGCTACCATCGTAGGGGGGGGGGGGGGGGGGAGTGTTTAGTGCATGCCAGGATTTACTGCTTGCTCATTAAGGGCTGGTTAAGTTTAATGCATCTGGCAGAAGCACCTGGCAGGAGATCATGTATATTGCGCTGCCTGTGCAGCATTCCCACAAGAGTAAGGGCCTTGCCTATGACTTTAAAAAAAAAAAATTTTTTAAGACATAATATATACAATAGAAGGATGGCCACAGCTGCAAGAAAAGGGTTTGCAAATAGTGTGTGTTAAGATGCATGTAGAGATCATTCTTACAATATGGTTTTATTTCAGACAGTATTATATGTTTCATACAAATGCTTCTATAATCCCATCTAAAAATACAGCACAATATTACAGCACAATTCAGAGAACAAAATGTAAGGAGGCACTGAGGAGCCAGCCACAAAGGAGAGCAAATAATCACATTACAAAAGTTCAGGTTAGGGTAATAGAGAAATACTTGAGGACCTAAAAGGAAGAAAATAAAGCAAAATATAGGTGAATTCAAAAAGAGAAACAGACCATGTACTGGGGCCTGGCAGAGAGCTGAGAGGAATAATACAAGCCAAGGAGTTACAAAGCAGAAAAACTGAAGTGAGAAGGTGTGGTTGAAAGGCCTGGTGAGAGGTGACAATGAGGGTCTCTGGAATGATGTCTCTTCAGCATTAATGTGTGTTCTGTTCCTAGACACTGGGAAGAGGATAAGCCTGAGAGAATGCTTTTGTGATTTGGGGTGTGGTGGAATGAATGAATACAATTTTGCGTTCTACATCCAACATTCCATCTAGTTTGTTTAGTAATTTAAAAGAATTGTGTTATGTGTAGTCTAAACCACAAACCACTATCTTTACACATAAAAAAACAACTCTAGCAGCAAAATATCACACAAACCTGTCAAGTATTGAAAATACAGTATTTTCTTTAGGACCAGGGGATAGGCTATATAGTATTCATATTAGCTCATTGTTTAGGCCTAGGGGCTGAAAGGATTTTTTAAAGGATAATATTGTAAATTAATATGGCAGTTACTTGCTGTAAGAACTGCCATTTTAGGTCAGCCAAAGGTCCTTCAAGCCCAGCATCTTGTCTTGATAGCCAGCCCAGTTCACAAATACCTGACAGGATCCCAAAGTGTGGGTGATTTTAGGGGCCAATATTAGTCAAAGCACAAGCAGTAAAGTTATCCATAACCAGGTTATTCAGCTGTAATTAGATTGTAAGTTCTGTTGAGCAGGGACTGTCTCTTCATGTTCAAGTGTACAGCGCTGCGTACGTCCAGTAGCGCTATAGAAATGATAAGTAGTAGTATTTATCCAGGTATGGTCATTGATGATGATTGAAGGTAAGTAAGGCAGCTAACCTATGACTGTGTCCCCAGAATGCCACAGATTATGCTGTGATTTGGCGAGTTAAATTTTATGCAGTTGTCCAGACAGAACATAACCATTGAGAGGGGGCTGAGTGCATTTTAAAGTCAAAGCTTTGTTGGTAACTGCAAATGTTGCCTGGACGAGTTATTTCAATAGTTTTCAGCTATTAAAATACAGCAATGCTATAGTGCTGAATCACAATTTTGAGCCATAGAGTTGTGTAAAATGGCTGTTTTATCAAAGAATATAATCACATGGAGTCTTTACAGAAGGTGGCTACTAAAACTGGTAGTGGTGTTCATTCTAAAGCATTGGTTCTCAACCCAGCTAGGGGTATCCTGAAAACTTTAGATATATTTGCATACAGTGGAGAGAGTGCATGCAAATGTATCTCATGTATATTTATTGTAGATATCCTGAAACCTGACTGGCTAGGTGTGTCCTGAAGATTGGGTTAAGAACCTGTGTCCTAGAGCAGTGGTTTTCCAGTTTCTGAAGACTGCTGATGGACCAGATTTTCAGGATATCACTAACGAACATTCATGAGGATTTTTGTACAATGACATGCAAATCTCTTTCATACTTATTCATTATGGGCATCCTGAAAACCAGACTCTTTTGCAGCCCTCAAGGACTGGCAGTGAAGACCAAAGCCCTAGAGGATATAACATAACATTTAAGTACCTCCACCATATAAATGCACATGGGATAGGACACTTTAAATGGAAAAGAAGCTCTTGACCAAAGGGTCATAGGATGAAGGTGAAAGGGGACAGATGCAGAAGCAATCTGAGGAAATATTTCTTTATGGAAAGGGTAGTGGTTGTGTGGAATGGCCTCCCACAGTCAAGGCAAGGACTGTATTTGATTTAAAAAAAAAAAAAAGCGACAAGCAGAGTAACTCTCCATCCATTTTATCTGGTTTTCATCATCACCATAGTACCGAAACCCTATTCATAGCATTACAAGATTTCATCCATTCTTTTGCACGTTGTTTAATTATTAGTTTCGATCTGTCATTGCTTTTGACCTAGTTGATCATACACTTTTGCTTCACCCTCTGGCTTCAATAGGGATCTTGGGGACTATTCTCACGTGGTTTGCTACCTATCTCTCCAATCGCACTTATCAGCTTTCCTTTAACCATCTTTCCACAACTTAATTTCCTTTGGCTTTGGGTGTTCCCTAGGGTACTATTCTTTCACCTGTCTTTTTCAATAGTTTTCTCTCATTGTTATTTACAATTATTCAAGATCACGGAAGCAGCCTTTTCTGTTATACAGACAACAGTCAAGTCATCTGCAAAAATTTCAAGCTCTGCCTCAATAACTCAGCTTAACTCTTGCCTTTCTCAGGTAGCCCTATGGCTTAAAGCCAATCTTCTTGTCTTGAATGAAACAAAATGCAAATCTATTCTCTTCCCATTCTCCCGTGATATTCACATTCCCCCCTCCTTCATTGGATAATCTTTCCCTTCAAAAGCACTATTAAAATCCTCTGATCTCTCATTCAAATCTCAAATTGATGCACTTCTTCGGGCTTCATTTTTTGCTCCTTTTAGAGTTTGGGTCATCCTTTTATTCCAGCTGCCTTTCTCTGTCCCTTGATCTTTAAACTAGTCATGTCTCATTTAGACTACTGTAACTCTCTTTATGCTGGTCTTGCTTTACAGACCTTTAACCGTTTACAGTTCAATCAAAAGCCATTAAACTTCTTTACAATGCACGTAGATTTGATTATGTTACACCTCTTCTTACTGTAGAACATTGGCTACCATATCAGCACAATTCAAAATTCTAATCCTGTATTCAAGTCAAAGCTTTTCTCTGCTCTTTCCTATCTATTTAATCTTCTTATCCCTTATGCACCTTTGCACTTTCTTCAATCAGCAAACAACAATCTTGTCACCCTCCCTCTCCTCCACCGATCCATTTAACATCTGCCCATGACAATACAAAATAACCTCCCCTCCAGTATCCATAATCGACCCTCTCTCCCAGGCTTTAAACGAGCCCTGAAGACCCATCTGTTTTCCCTGTCCTTTTCCCTCCAATTCATGATTTTTTTTCTTTTACTATATAAAGGTTATTTTATGTATAGTTTTTATTTTTTCTATTTTATACACTACCTTACACCTGTTTATTTTTGTAAACCACTTTAGGCGTGTTTGTCAGGCCACAGCAATATATCAAGTTTTATGAAAGAAATGGAACTGAATAGATGCCGTGGGTAGGTTGTACGAATGGTCTTCATTTTCGCTGTTTGTATGTCTGAAACCTGCCCTTCAATCTGGATAAAATTTTGTGAAGTCTTCCACAATAAGCGTACTATTAGCTACAGCTAGGGAAAGCAGTCCTAGTGATGTGTTTTGTACTGGATCTGAAAATAACATATATGAATTGCATTTTTTAGGTTATATATGTTATTTTCCTTACAAAATCTAACTGCCAACAGAGCAGGTGCAGACGTCCATGGCAAGTTTTGAAGGAGAAATATCTGTGAATTTTTGCTTTAAAAGCTGGTGCAAATTCTGTGGTAAAAAGTAAATTGAATTTTGCCCCAATGCAAACAGTATAAAAATTCAACCCTAACTCTCCCCTTAAAAGAAAGTTTGAAAACCTTTGTGAAGCCTTTGTATTTTGCACATTCATCACTTCTCCAGCTCTGCTTCAGGGTGGGTGGGTGGGATGCCTCATTTTCTCATCTCCGCTCCTCTTCATCTTTCTATTCCTGTCATGCCTTCTTCTAGAAGTCCATCACTTTTCTTTCTTCCCTCTATTTTATTTCTCTTATTCCTTCAGCAACACTTCTCCACCCCCCCACCCCCTCATATTCACTTGTCCACTATTACCATTTTTTTCACTGGGTACTGCAGTAGTTGCTCCTGTCTTTCCATATTACTGTTTTGAGGAAGGCAAACCGCATCTACTGTTGTGTAGTACTGCAGTTCAGAGTTTGAGAACCCCTCCGTTACGAGTGATTAACACATCCGCAGCTAGCTTATGGTAATGTACCCTGCCACCAAGAGCTGTTTTATAGCCTATCCTCCTGACCACACGCAGAATGGGTTACACATATTCATAATAAAATTAATATTCTATAGTCTGGTGGCCAGCTAAAAAGCACACATGATGTTCTCTGAGGTGAGGATGGACTATATCCGTAAAACCCTGCACCAAGATGGAAGGGAAACAAGGAGTATAAGGAGGAGAGATCATAGTATATGCCCCTGCACCAGCAAGTGGAGGGAAGAATGAGGCCAGATCATTGCTATAAGACCCTTCCTCACTGACAGATGATGAACCTAAGATGCTGCATAACAGTTGATCCTTAACACCAGGGTATCAACAAAGATGGTTTTGCATTGCCTAAAATCCAGCGTCCTCTATTTCAAAGAATTTGGGAGTGCTATGTCAGCCGCATTGAACCTGCCATGAGTGGGAAAGTGCGTGGTACAAATGTAACAAAAACAAACCTTGAGGGTGAGAGTAGGAGAATGCAAATTAATAGTACTGTTGTGGCTACTCCCAATATACCACGTCAATCGGTCTGCTGTAACACTTATAGGCAGACTCCTGCTAGCTGTTTAATCTTACAACACAAAGCTTAGTTGGTTTTGAAAATGTGGTGCTAGCATAGAGATTCAGTAGACTGGTCGTGTGCAAGCAATAATGATGAGGATTGCGGAATCCTTCGTTAAAGACCACCACTAGGGAAATGTAAAAAAAAAAAACCTTTCACCCACAGCTATCCTGGATGCAAGAAAATTGTTCAGCATTTATTCAGCTAGAGGTGTGCAGAAGGATGAATAGCAGATTGCTCCTAGACTGAGGGAAGAGGAGCAGAATGGACAGGTGTCTATACAAAAAGCAGTGCAAATCGCTGCTGGTACTTTTTCCCAGAACAGTTTTCAAAGGGAAAATATACTCATATAGTCCCTTTGAAACCTGGTGCAAAGCATGCAAGGAAAAGTACCTGCTAATTTTGCAACTATATGGGTAAATATGAAAATTGCCCCCTTCATCCTCCCCCCATGAATGTTACTTTGGGAACTGTGTGCAGTACATTGGTACCAGAAGCAGGACACACTGCACTTACTAAAGAAGAGAGAAGACTCTGAGAGAGGCGAGTCCCAGGTGTCATCTTTTTCCCTTGTTTTGATCTAAAGCAATTTCTCTCTCATGGCCACTCCAATTTTATGATGTACATGAAGTTGGCCATTTGCCAGGTTGGTAATTTTTTGAGCATTTAAATGAGTGTTGGTAGCTTGTGTGGTATAAGAGTTGGACAAGATTGTTAGTGCGCTGAGGGAGTCCCTGAGTTAGCCAAATCTGAGCAGATGATGTTCTAAGGTTTAGGTTAATAGGTTATTTAATGGGGATTACATATCCTTAAGAAAGGCCCTCTGATTCTTCAGCTGGCATGAAAGCCAGCTCGTCAGACGGTTGTTTCCCAGGGTTTGGATCTTCGTGGAAGTTGGGAAGCTGTAGGATTCTCATGAGTTGAAGTGATGTTCAGCTTCTGGAGTCCTGGAATTTCTTGCTCTGTTTCAACTAGGTGAAGGATTTCAGAAAAAGGAAGAGAACAATCTTCCACGCCAGAGTCAACAACCTCCCTTTTCTCTTTTACATCGAAATCTTGTTCGTGTTGCTCCTTGGCACTGACGGTATCTTCCTTGGTCTCTCGCTCTACACTCACTTGAGGCACTGATGATGATGCTTTATCTTCTGCTGGACTGGACTCTTTATCCTGCCTAACATCCCAGACAGGTGGAATCTTCTCTTCTGTGCCTTTTTCTTGACAAGCCATGGTTGACATTGGCCTGAGTTCAGAAATTCCTTTAGGCTTCCTGCTTTGTACTTGTATTGGTGAGATGATAGAACACTTCAAGGCCTCTCAGTCCCAGAGCTAGAGAAACAGGAAAGGAAAATGACACCCTTTACATCAATTACAGCTTCCATGCGCTTATAGAGCATATTTCAATTACAACATAAACCGAGTAGAACAAACAGCTACTTAGCCACTGCACTGATGACAGAGAAGACGGAGGTATTGGAGGAGCAGAGGAAGAGGTGAGGCAGAAAGGACAAAAGACCCAAGTGAGAAGGCAGAATAGTCAGGCCAGTGGCAAGGAATAGGGATGAATTAAGGAAAGCAAAGTCAATGGAGAGGCAAATGAGACAAGGGATGAGTCAGTGAGTGGATAAGCAGAGGAGGCAGCAGGTGGATGAATCAGGGAACAGGCAAAACTGACAGAGGAATTAGTAAGAAGCAGAGGGAACAGAATAGAGGCATTATCTAATTACACTCAGATTTGCATTGTAGAGCACTTGCTGTTCTTGAGGAGTTGTCTGGAATACGGAAGGTAAAGTACGGAACATTTAGAGTTGTAAAAAAAAGAAAAAAAAAGAATGTTGCCAAAACTATCACCTTAATATTAAATGGGCAACAACCCCCCCCCCCCCCCCACACACACACACAAATATTCTGTTGGCAGTGGTGCTGACCCCAGATATTCCATGCCAAGCCATATCTGGTGACCAATATTGAATATCCGGGTTCAGTTCTGTCCACAGCAACTTAACTGGTTAAGGGGCCTTTTACTAAGCTGCAGTAAAAAAAAAAAGTGGCCTGCAGCAGTGTAGGTGCACGTCTAAAACCGGCCTGAGCCCTAAACCCACCCACTGATCTAGCAGTAAGGGCTCACGTGCTACATGCGTGGTGACCGGTTGGTCTGCACCAACATTATAATCAGAAATGGTGCATGTGGGAGTAAATAAATCATCCAGGTGTTATAGGTGCATGCCAAATCTGAAATTACCACTAGTGGGGGGGGGGGGGGGGGGGTGCTGGTCTGCTGGCAGTCTCATTTGGGCGTACGCTGCACGCAAATAGAACCTACCGCGGTTTATTAAAAGGGCCCCTAACTGCTTAGTGTTTGACGATATGCTGCATAAATAGCAGGCCTAACTTAAGTGTTAAACGTAGCCGGTTAGCACTGAATAGCTATGTCGCACCACATAGCTGGTTTGTGGTATTCAGTGAAGATAACCAGCTGTCTCATGCTGAATATTAGCAGTTAGCCAGCTAAGCGCTATTCAACCAGTTAAATAGTGCTGAATATCAAGCCCATTGGCTCTATGATTACAGACGAAAAGGGATTGAGGGGGAGATGCACCAAAGTCCCTGGTAACATCTCGCTATTTCCACCTCAGGAAAAAAATTACCAAGATGAAAATAAGTGAGGGATGCTCAAAGCAAATTGCATGCAAATGAGCTGTACAGACTTTTACCATGCAGCTCAAGCCAGCGCATGTGCAGGGCAGACAATCACTAAGTGTGGCTGCCTTGTGCATGCCCAGAACAGCTCAACAAAGCATTCCCATGGCTTTTATACACGCATGCACGCTGTATGTATGAAAGCTGTATGGTTTTTTTTCAACATTTCTGGTCCATCATGTGTAGCATTTTAAAAAAATGTGAGATCCCCACCCTCAATCTGCTCCTGGTACACTTGAAAAGCTGTCCCCCAGCTCTCTAGATGGAGCTGCGATTGTGAGGGGCAAGGGTGAAACAGGAAAGAGCAGCAGAAGACCCTGAACGGCTGTGGAATACCCGCAATGATGAAGAACTGCCAGGACCGACAGCTCCAGACCTCCTGTTAAAATTTCCACAGTAAAGGTAGGGGCTGCTTCTCTGAATCACTCAGAAAACAGCTGTGCATTGCTCAGAATGCACACTTGAATGCTTAATGCCTCATTTAAATATATTAGCATAGGAGTCCCGTTCTCTGCTACCCCACATGGTGCAAAGCCCCTTTGTGCATCTCCCACTGAATAAGATACTCGCTAAACCAGCTGAATGTGGTCTAGAAAGCACGTTGCAAACTCAGTAAGTTTGATTTATCTCCCCATGAATTAGCACAAGAAATGGACAAAGAGCAGACATTGGCCAATAGCTGTCAGGGAGCAAGTGGTGCTCATCTATAGTGTGCAAAAGCATGCAGAGCCGCTCCTGATGATCACTAGTAGAATAGCTCGTGCTGTATCTGAAATTATGTGAGATGGAAGTGAGGGACATAATCCCAAGGAGTGAGGTAGAGGCGTCCTGACGACTACCCTATTTGAGAAGGTTGTCCAAATGTCCCACCCTTCCTTAATGTCTCCCACATGCGTTCAGTTTTAAACAATTATATGGCTCACAGATCAGTATAATTTTGCTATTAAGAAGTTGATTATATTAGAAAGGGTGGCCAGCAGAGGTCTCGGGTGCAGTTACTGCAATGGTTTCACTCATTTTTAACAGGGTCACAATGGCTTTGCAGTCCTCAGGCTCATGGTCGTAAGAGTATTGAATGCTACAAGGCTCAAACATTTACTTTGAACCAGAGGGGCAAATTATTAGCAAGTCATTGACATTCGAAAATCACCTCCTTTGAGATATAAGCCCAGTAGAAGCCGGACGTAGCCACAAGAGGTCCTGGGCTGGCATACACCCATCCACTTTAGCTTCAGCCTCTGCCAGCAGCCAGATGCACCAATCAGAGCTGGTGAAGATTCCTAACTTCCCCTTCCCCCCCAGCTAAGGAAATGTACAGCCACCCAGAGTCTAATAATCACAGTAGTCAGCAGCAATCACTGCAATCAGGAGCAAGCTCAGTTCTTACACATGCTTAGCTCATGTACGAGAACCGAGTATGCGGGTCAACATGCTGCTGCTGTGTGTGCTGCTCCAGATTTCTAGGATCCCCACCAGCTAAAATAAATTTTTTGGGGGGAAGACCGCAGGAAATGGAGTGCTTAGTGCCTGTGACCACCCAAAAATGTGTCTTTGGCTACAGTACTAGTAGAACCATTGAGATGCTTAAAATGCAAATCAAATGCTAAAAAATGTTTATGTTTATTAAATTTTTCTGAATCACTTTTTTTTAACAGGTAGGCACAGTGATGCACATTACAAACAAAAATTATCAATAAAAAAGAAACGCCAATGTTTAACAGTAATGAACACTCGCAATACAAGCTGTGTACCGGATTGCATGGTAATGTTCAGCCTTTCCTAATGTAAGATTCTGCACTAGAAGACACAATTAGGTTTTTTAAATGCTCTTGAATTTCTATTCTATTACAATTCTTCTATATCGATTTCATATATGCTCACAGCAGTTTACAGTAAGATTTAATAGATATGAATCACAAATCATTTAGTAAAACTTCAAACCTAATTCTACAAGTTAAACAGATAAGATTTTAAAATCCTATGAAAAAGGTTGTAATTAGATATCAATCTTATGGATAATGGTATTTTATTCTAAATTTTAGGACCTTGAAACGAAAAGAAACATTCCCAGATAGATTTTAAAGTCATTTCTTTTGTTGAGGGGATATTGTGTTAATTTCTTTGCACTTCTCAGCTGTCTTCTTATACATAAAGGAGATATTAGTTACCTTACCATGGATGCATTTATATCGTAAACACATTTAAATACTTGACACACTATTTTAAATTGAATAGGGGATTCCACTTTTAAGCAATCTGATTTTGCTAAATTTTCCTAAGCCATACATCAGGCGAGCAGCCGTATGCTGTAATAACTGAAGACATTACATTTGTTATTTATTAATATTTAGGTATACTGAGTTGCAATAATCCAATAAAGGAATAAGAATTGTCTGTGCAATAATTTTGAACCTTGATGGGCAATAATTTTGAACCTTGATGGGCTTAAAGATGATCTGATAGCACAAAGTTTATGTAAATGAAAAAAAAAAATTCTTACTAGGGCAGTCTGGAATTTATTAGTAAGATCAGTCTAAGGGACCCTTTTACAAAGCAGAGGTAAGCCCAACGCAGTCTTACCACACGCTAAAACTGAACTATCACCAGACCAATGCAGCCACTGGCTTCAGTAATAAAAATACCACTTTAGTAATTAAAAAAAGTATGTCCCAAGGTTTTCTGCAAAATTGTCATCAATATAAAATATAGTCTGTGATTGCAGGTATCTACTCAAATAAGATATTGTGAAAGTGGGGATCCCTGAGGGACTCCACAACCTGATCACCAGCTCTTAGATGTTTTCCCATTGTTCAAGACACTATAACGTCTTCTTCTCAGAAATGCTGAAAACCAATTCAAAATTGTTCTTCCAATACCCAATAATATGTCAAACTGTAAAAGTATAATCTGAGATCCCTTAACTAGATATCACTTCATTTCAGTTGTTAATAACAGCAGCAGTCTCAGTACTTTGCACAGGATGGAAACCATGTTGAGAAAAGATGCAAACTAGCAGAGTCCTCCAGAAAAGATGAACACTCAGATGTTACTACAAATTCCAAAAGCTTTGTTAACCACAGTATACTAGCAACTGGTCTAAAATTCTCTACTTTGGTAAGGTAGGTATAGGTGTCAGCATAATCAAATATATTTCTGTGTGGTAAATTCCCCTCTGTTAATATATTATTAATAAGTGAAGTAAGCCAGAACAATATTGATGAAGGAATAGATGTAAGATAAAAAGGTCAAATATCAAGAGGGCATCTTTTCTTCGCAATTCTTCCAATAATTTTTTTCAATCTGAGCAGGAGATACCATAGAAAATTCTTGCCAACTTCTGTTTGCTGAAGTCCTTCAGTTTCTTAAGGGATTGTTCCAACTTAATATCTAACGATAAGCTATTCCGTAAAAATGGGGCCATAAAAGTCACTTCTGTGTGCGACTTCCCAATAGGCCTGTCGGGGGGTTAGGGAGAACCAATCTAAAATCATTCAAAAAGTACAAACTGCCTATAGGAACATATGGAATAGTCAATAAGGGAATGGGACTGGAAATATACTGCTTTTATGTGGTTACAATCAAAGTGGTTATATATCATATACAGGTACTTATTCTGTACCTTGGGCAATGAAGGGTTAAGTGACTTGCCCAGAGTCAGAAGAAGATACAGTGGGAATTGAACCCAGTTCACCAGGACCAAAGTCTGCTGCACTAACCACTAGGCTATTCCTCCCCTGTAGAAGAGTGATAGATAGTCTGGTAAGCCAGTATGAATCACCTTGAAAGCTAGACTAAGAATTATATAGAATCCTAAAGCAAATTGGAAGCCAATCAAGTCTTTGAAAAGGAGGAGTAACGTGGTCTCTCCAGTTAGCTGAATAGAGTAACCATACCACGAAGGGAGGGTGGGGGGGATATAATCCAAGTGTGCTATTAATGCTGGATGGAATTTATTTATTTATTTATTGCATTTGTATCCCACATTTTCCCACCTATTTGCGGGCTCAGTGTGGCTTATCCCAAGAAACCAAGTTTGTAAACTGGGTGTGATCAGGGCCGCCGAGAGACTGGGCCGGGCCCGGGGCAAGGCCTCCCCCGGGGCCCAGCCCATGCCACCCCCCCCCCCAGGTCATCATCATTGCCGCCTCCTCCACTCGCCCCCCTCCGTCCACCACTGGGCCAAGCCCCCTGAATTCAAATCATAGCACCTCACCTCGAACTCGCTCCGTGTGAAAGAAGTGCAGCAGCGGCAGTCTGCAGATCGCCTCCCTTTGAGCCTTCCCTCCCTGTGTCCCGCCCTCGTCTGAAGTAACTTGCATGAGGGCGGCACACAGGGAGGGAAGGCCCAAAGGGAGGCGATCTGCAGACTGCCGCTGCTGCACTTTCACACGGAGCAAGGTCGAGGTGAGGCGCTATGATTTGAATTCAGGGGGCCCAGCCCGGTGGTGGACAGAGGAGGGGGGCAGGTGGAGGGGACTGTGGCACCGGGCCCCCCTTGGAGGCCCGGGCAATTTTGTCCCCCCTGCCCCCCCCCCCTCGCAGCAGCCCTGGGTGTGATCCTGGACTCCGTTCTAAAACTGAGCACTCATATTTCATCTCTGGATAAGAATATGTTTGTTGGATTAGTACAACAAATAAGAATATCCTTATGTAGGGAAATGCCAGAATGTGGTATAACTGGGATTTTGCCAGATATTTGTGATCTGGATTGGCCACTGAGGGAAGCAGGATACTGGGCTAGATGGACCATTAAGTCTGCCCCACTTTGGCTAGTCTTGGATTTTTATGAAGGATTTGAATGGTTTTCTTCATTTCTACATGATAAGTCATTTACAGTTCCTGTCTACTTCCTCTTCAGCACCATGACCAGGGCCGGTCAAACACGGTAAGCAGGGTAAGCACTGCAGGAGGGCGCATCCCTTCAAGGGCCTCACTTTGCAAGCAATCAACCTCTGCTGAGTATCTAATCTCTGCTGCTCATCTCAGTCTGGCTCCAAAGCTGTCAGCTCTCTGTCCCGTCCCCTCCCCCCCTCCTAAGCAGAGAAATACCCTCCTTGTGTTTGTCAGAGGACTTCACTGCTCCAACTGAATCTGGCTCTGAAATAACTTGTGCGAGCTCAACTAACCTCTGTCCTCTGCCCAGAGAGGGCTCAGACAGACAACACAGCAGAGCCTGGACCCTTGTTTTGTCAGAGACTGCTGTTTAGTGCTGCACCTGACCCACCCTTTTCCACCCCCACCCCCCCACCCCCAACACAGCAACTCACAGGACATGAGGGCTAGATGCCTGCTTTCAATTCCTAACCATCACCTATCTCTCATTCCCACTTCAGTAACTCCTGTTAGTCTGTCCAACTCAGATTGTAGAATATGTTAGTTTATGCTGATTAAGTCTGTCCTAGCTAGATCCTAAGCTGTACTCGATGGGAAGGCTATTGTGCTTAATGCAGAGTTTAACTTCTTAGGATTTCAGGTTAATTTTTGAAGAATTTGAAGAGGGGCTATCTCTGTTCTACATGTGTGACTGCAAGGCCAAGTGTCTGAATAGGGATCTGTTTGTTAGATTCTGAAATTTTGATAACAGATTGTTTTTCAGAGTTGGCAATACTGTCTGTTCGCCTAATTCCTGGTCTGTGTACTAAGTTATTTTTCTTCTATACTGGTGTAATATTTTCAATGATGCCATGGCTGGTAAAAGGGGTGTGTCTACTGTGGGGGCGGAGCCATAGTGATCCCACCTCTGGATGGGTAGGGGCGCTGACTAATAGACTGCAGGAGGGCGCTAGCAACCCTAGGGCCAGCCCTGACCATGACATCTGTTCTGTGCAGTTCCACGAAGTTCAGTACTGGCTGCTCTTCTATTCAGTATTTTTTATAAGCCCTCCAGCACTGCTTCTACAAAACCATGGTATCTCAGCTTTCTTTTATGCCAACCATTGCCTTATTCTGAATCATTCCAAGATTATGGCCACATGGATTAGAAGACACATTTTCTGTCCATTGCTAAGACCCACCATTTTTTTTGTTACATTTGTACCCCGCGCTTTCCTACTCATGGCAGGCTCAATGCGGCTTACATATTGTATACAGGTACTTATTTGTACCTGGGGCAATGGAGGGTTAAGTGACTTGCCCAGAGTCACAAGGAGCTGCCTGTGCCGGGAATCGAACTCAGTTCCTCAGTTTCCCAGGAACAAAGTCCACCACCCTAACCACTAGGCCACTCCTCCACTCCACTGATGGCATACCGATTAACATGACATCTCAGCTCAAATATCTGGATATATATCTAGATGAAAACCTTTGTTTTGAGACCTAAATTAGTTCAGTAGCAAAAAAATAAAAAAAATCTTTCTTTGCTCTTCAGAGTTTCTGTGCAGGCCAAAATTTCCTCGATGAAACTTCTCAAATGACTTCTATATTTTGTTGCATTTGTATCCCACATTTTCCCACCTATTTGCAGGCTCAATGTGGCTTACAATTTTCTGTCATGACTTATGTCATTTCAGAGTAAAGATACAATAGGTAATAGATATAGATTATGGATGATAAAGTGAACAATCAAGTAAAAATGGGAAAACATGACTCCCTCACAGAGGGTGGCGGATTCCAAGATGGCCGCACGTATGTAGCAACGCAGCAGACCGCGTTTTACCTCATTTTGCATTATGCCGAAACGGAGAGGGAAAACGTCGGTCCGAGCTCCCCCAACGCCTACCTCTATTTCTGTTGGTCCTATGGACAGATTTGCTCGGCCTGCGGGACAAAGCGCACAGGTTGGGAACGGTACCTTAGGAGACGCCACGGCTAAGGAGGGCATTATGGCGTCTCCAGGACTTGAAGTCACCTTAAGCCCCAACGAAAGGACTCCGCCCCCGCAACCTCAGCGGACGAGCTCCCCCTCCCTGGAATCGAGAGGCCCAGTACCGGAAGGTGAAAGAGAAATCTCTCTGAGTGAAGCTCCTATGGAACAGCAAGTGAGGGAGTCTGAGGATCAGAGTATACCCTCAAAGTAGCAGTCCGATTTTTTTCGAGATGGGGGACGCCACAGAGATGGAACGGGTCCTGGAACCAATCTCCGGATTGCCCCCTGGAACTTTGGTAAAGCCGGCAGAGGTAACCCTAAATTCATTGTGGGACCTAATGGTTCAGATGTCTCAAGCTTTTTTTTAAGCAAACTAACCTTATGTTACAGAAATCAGTTGAGACTGAAAAAACAAAAGTGGAGAGAAATGCCTCAGATTTAAAAACTCTTGAAAAACGTTGTGAAAAAATAGAACAGGAGGTCTCTAAAGTTGGAAATATTCAAGCTACTATTCTTAAAGATGTATCGAACCTTAGGAATAAGGGGGAGATATATGATAATTATATGCATAGACAATTTAAGATTTGTGAACTTTCCAATGGTGAATTTGATTAGTCCACTAGATATGCTCAAAAGATATATGAAAGAGATACTGGAAATACCGGAATCTAATTTTCCTCCACTTACTCAGTCCTACTATATTCCACAGAAAGAGAGAGTTGTACAAGAACAACAACCATCTTTGAATATAACAGATTTTCTTGAAACATCAATTACAGAGAAGACAACGACAGCAACTTTGGTTGCAGTTGTAGCCCTGCTACCAGACAAGCAGTGGATATTTAGACTTTTCTTTCGACATAAAGAAAAATTATTTTTGGGACATAGTATTATTGTTTCCTGATGTTGCAAGGGATACTCAAAGAAAGAGGAAGCAATTCCTTTTATTAAAACCAGCCGTTTTACATCTAGGAGGAACATTTTATTTAAAGTTCCCATGCAAATGCATTGTGAATTATAATTCCCTTATATATGTGTTCATGGACCCGAGCCAATTGTCAGCATTTGTGGCTTCAAAAAATGCAATTGGAGTTCAATGAGAATAGCTTTGCTACAAGCTTTATTTCCTTGATGTTTTTTCTTATTCTCCTACTTTAATCTTGGAATCCTATTAATGAGGACTTACGTGTTGTCACTTATTAATGATGATTACCTATCTATTTTTCTTTTTCTTAGAAGATTGTGAAGTTATAACACTTTCCTAGTCAAGTGTATTCTTGGAAATGTAATTTGAAATTATTAAATAAAAAGACATAAATAAATGGGAAAACATACAATAGGTATTACATATTGAACATGTATGACACAGTGAAATTAGACAAAACAATATAGGGAAGAAATAATCCGAAATTGTTAAGTGGTGGTAAATTATGGTTCAATTATGAGTCATTATGGTATGTCATGCTAAAGAGATGTGTCTTCAGTGCTTTATGGAAGTTATTTAGATTGTGAATTATTTTCGGGTCAAGTGGTAGAGCATTCCACGTTTGCGAACTCAAGTATGAAAAGCTGGACACTTGTATTAATCTATATTTTAACCCTTTACAGCTGGGGAAGTGAAGATTTAGGAATGTGCGTGCTGATCTTTTAGCATTCCTAGGTGGTATATCAATAAGGTCTAACATATAGGTCGGGCCATCACCGTGAATTATTTTATGCACCAGAGTGCAAATTTTGAAAGTTATACGTTCTTTAAGCGGAAGCCAATGTAAACTTTCTCTTAGGGGCTTAGCGCTTTCATATTTTGTTTTTCCAATATAAGTCTGGCTGCAGTGTTTTGGGCAGTTTGAAGTTTTTTGATGATTAGTACTTTACAGCCAGCTCGAAGACTATTACAATAGTCTAAGTGACTCAGCACCATAGATTGCCTTGATACTTTCCCAACTTGATTACTGTAATACATTCTATTCAGGGATTAATCACTCATCTGGCATCTTCAGTCTGTACAAGATACAGCCATCAAAATTCCATGACATGCAAAAAAAATAGGGTTATGTTACATTGCTGCTTCTTCGCCAACAAAGTTCCTCATGAGAGACACCTGAGAAAATTAAAAAGTCATGAGATAGGAGGCAATGTCCTTCTATGGATTAGAAATTGGGTAATGGACAGAAAACAGAATCAGAATGACAAGTGAGGTGATTAAACTTGTAGATGACAAATATTCAAAGTAGCCAAAACACATGCAGACTGTGAAAATTTTCAGGAAGACCTTAGGAAATTAGAAGACTGGGCATCCACATGGCAGATGAAATTTAATGTGGACAAATGCAAAGTGATGCACATTGGGAAGAATAATCTGAATCATAGTTACTTGATGCTAGGCTCCACCTTAGTAGTCAGCACCCAAGAAAAAGATCTAGGTGTAATCGCAGAGAATACACCGAAATCTTCTTTTCAGTGTGCGGCAGTGGCCAAAAAAAGCCAAACAGGATGCTAGGAATTATTAGGAAAAGGATGGAAAATAAGACCAAGACTATTATAATCACTTCATCGTGTGACATCACCTTGAGTATTGCATGTAATTCTGTCACCGTGTCTCAAAAAAGTTATAGCAGAATTAGAAAAGATTCAAAGATGGGTAACCAAAAAGATAAAGGGGATGGAACTCCTCTCATACGAGGAAAGGCTAAAGAGGTTGATGCTCTTCAGCTTGTAAAAGAGACAGCTGAGGGGGGATATGATACAGGGCCACAAAATCCTGAGTGGTGCAGAATGGGTGAAAGTGAATCAATTTTTTACTCTTTCATGAAGTACAAAGACTAGGGGACACTCAATAAAGTTACATGGAAATACTTTAAAAACGAATAGGAGGAAATATTTTTTCACTCAACAAATTGTTAAGTGCTGGGACTCATTGCCAGAGCATGTGGTTACAGCAGTTCACATATCTGGGTTTAAAAAAAAGGTTTGGACAAGTTCCTTGAGGAAAGTCCATAGGCTACTATTGGGATAGATATGGGGGAAGCCACTGCTTGCCCTGGGATCAGTAGAATGGAATCTTGCTACTATTTGGGATCCTGCCAGGTACTCGTGACCTCAGTTGTCCACTGTTTTAAACAAGATACTGGGTTGGATGGACCATTGTTCTGATCCAGTATGGCTATTCTTATGGAGTAGATATTGCACTGTTAACAGAAGAAAGTGTACGAACACCTGGAAAAAAAATGAAAGTGGACAAAGTCGTGAGACTGGATGAGATATATTCGAGGATATTGAAGGAGCTCAAGGAGGTTCTGGTGGGCCCTCTTAAAGATTATATAATAGATCCTTAGAAACAGGGGAAGTTCCATAGGACTGGAGAAAGGCAGATATGGTCCCTCTCTACAAAAACAGTGACAGAGAAGAAGTGGGAAACTACAGACTGGTAAGCCTCACTTTGGTGGTAGGAAACATTATGGTGGCTCTGTTGAAGAAAAGGATAGTACAATTCCTAGAATCCAATGGCTTGCAAGAACCGACACAACAAAGTTTTACCAAAGGTAAATAGTGTCAAACCAAATCTGATTGATTTCTTTGACTGGGTGAACAGCGAACTGGATTGATCTATTTGGACTTCAGCAAAGCCTTTGACACATAAATCACATAATGAACCACCGAGGGAGGGCTCATGGATTCATCTGCTATGACTAAAGGAAAGAAAATTACCAAGGTAAGAACCTAATTTTCCCTTCCTTGTCATCAAGCAGATGAATCCATTACGAATGGGATGTATCAAAGCAATCCCTAGATAGGGTGGGAACAAGCCACACCACGCGCCAGCACTTGTGCTCCAAAATGCGCGTCTCTCCTGGCAGCCACATCCAGCCTGTAATGTCGGGCAAACGAGAGCTTAGAAGCCCAAGTAGCTGCACTACATATCTCTTGAAGAGAGAGTGCTCCAGTTTCAGCCCAAGAAGAGGAAATCGCTCTTGTGGAATGTGCCTTACAGGCTTCAGGCGGAGGCCGGCCAGATAGCAGATATGCTGAAAAGATAGCTTCTTTGAGCCAACGGGCTATAGTGGCCTTAGACGCTGGAGACCCTCTGCGCAGACCTGACAAAAGAACAAAAAGATGGTCAGAGGTCCTGAAGGCATTTGACATGCGCAGATATTGCAACAGAGCCCTTCGCACATCCAGAAGGTGCAACTGCCCATAGGCTTCTGGAAACTCCTCTTTAGAAAAGGAAGGCAGGAAAATAGGCTGGTTTAGGTGAAATGCTGAAACCACCTTAGGCATGAAGGAAGGCACTGAAGGAAGTACTCCGGACTCTGAGAATTGCAGAAATGGGTCTCGACAGGACAGCACCTGGAGCTCAGATACCAATCTCGCCGATGTCACGGCCACCAAAAAGACTGTCTTTTAAGGTCACATCCTTCTCCAAAGCTCGCCTAAGCAGCTCGAAGGGCGAATACTGAAGGGCCTTTAAAACTAACCCCAAGTTCCAGGCCGGACACGGAGCCCGCACGGGAGGACGGAGCCGAAGCACCCCTCTAAGAAACCGTGTCACATCAGGGCAAGCAGCCAGAGAGGCCAGCGACCTTCCCTCGAAAACATGCTAAGGCTGCCACTTGAACACGCAGGGAATTATAGGTGAAGCCTTTTTGTAAACCATCCTGCAAAAAGTCAAGTATCGGTGAGACAGAAGCCCACATGGGTGTAATCGCTTTAGAAGCACACCAAGCCTCAAATTGGCACCAAATCCTGGCATAAGCCACGGAAGTGGAACGCTTGTGGGCCTGTAGGAGAGTGGAAATGACTTTACTGGGATATCCCTTGTCTCTCAATTGCGCCCTCTCAATAGCCATGCCGTAAGACCAAAGCGGCAGGATTCCTCCATGGTCACCGGGCCCTGTGACAACAGGTTCGGTACCAGAGGTAACGGCAGGGAATCCTCTACCAGCATCCGCCGGAGGTCCGCATACCCCTTGGTGGAGCCGAATCCGCAGGAGTACTCGCCCTAACAAGGGCCACGGAGGGAACACATACAGGAGGCCCTGAGACCAAGGTTGAGCCAAGGCATCCAACCCTGCCGAGTGAGGATCTCTCCGTCTGCTGCAGAAGCACGGGACTTTGGCATTTGTGCTTGACGCCATAAGATCCATTACGGGCTTTCCCCATTTGGCACATATCTGCAGGAATACTTCATCTGCAAGTTCCCACTCCGTTGGGTCAATCTGATTCCTGCTCAGATAATAGGCTTGCACGTTGCTCTGACCTGCAATATGAGCTGCTGACAGAAACTGCAGATGAAGCTCAGCCCAGTGGCAAATCTGTGCAGCCTGCGCTGCTAGTGCTATGCACTGAGTGCCTCCTTGGCGATTTATGTAGGCCACTGCTGTCGTGTTGTCCGACAGAACTCTGGCAGCCAATCCTTCCAATTATACCAATATGTTAGGTACAGTGAGTATTGTGAAGAGATTAAATAAGGGAAGAAAGGAGGAGGAAGGGACTTATTAGGTTAATTATAGGAGGTGGTCTTTCATAACTGAATGGGTTGGTTAAGTGGATTAGTGGGGTTGTAGGTTCTCATTGTAGGCCTTGTTGAAGAAATAAGTCTTCAGAGATTTGCGAAAGATATTTGTTTCGTTGATTGTTTTCAGGTCTCTGGGTAGTGCGTTCCATATCTGCATGCTCATGTAGGAGAAGGTGGTGGCGTGCATCAGCTTGTATTTTAGTCTTTTACAGCTGGGGAAGTGCAGGTTGAGAAGTTTGTGCGATGATCTTGTAGCATTTCTGGGAGGTAGGTTCACGAGGTTTAGCATGCAGGTTGGGGCGTCTGCGTGAATGATTTTGTGCACAATCGTGCAGATCTTGAATGCAATGCGTTCCTTAAGTGGGAGCCAGTGCAGTTTCTTTCTTAAGGGTTTTGCACTTTCATATTTAGTTTTTCCAAATATGAGTCTGGCGGCTGTATTCTGGGCAGTCGAGTTTTTTTGATAGTTTGTTCTTTGCAGCCGGCGTACAGTGCGTTGCAGTAGTCCAGATGACTTATTACCATTGACTGTACTAAGTTACGGAAGATGTATCTCAGGAAGAAAGGTTTTACTCTTTTGAGTTTCCACATGGAGTGGAACATCTTTTTCGTAGTATTTTTCACGTGGGCATCAAGAGTGAGGTTTCGATCAATGGTGACTCCGAGAATTTTCAAGTTTTGTGAGACAGGTAGAGAACAGAATGGTGTGGTTATGGAGGAGAAGTTTTTTGTGTTATATTGTGAGGTAAGTACAAGACATTGTGTTTTTTCTGCATTAAGTTTTAAGTGGAATGCATCTGCCCATGTGTGCATTATTTGGAGGCTTTGGTTGATCTCATTGGTAATTTCATTTAGATCATGTTTGAATGGGATGTAGATTGTGACATCATCTGCATATATGTAGGGGTTGAGGTTTTGATTGGCTAGAAGTTTGGCTAAAGGTATCATCATTAGGTTGAATAGAGTTGGTGAGAGGGGGGATCCTTGGGGAACTCCACATTCAGGTGTCCATGGGGGTGATCTGTCCGTGTTTGTTGTTACTTGGTATAATCTTGTGGTCAGGAATCCTTTGAACCATTTGAGAACTGTACCTCCTATTCCGAAGTATTCTAGTATATGTAGTAGTATTCCATGATTAACCATGTCAAAGGCACTGGACATGTCAAATTGTAGGAGGAGTATGTTGTTACCAGTTGCAATTGCTTGTTTAAATGAGTTCATTGCGGTCACTAGAACAGTTTCAGTGCTGTGACTTGACCGAAATCCTGATTGGGACTAGTGCAGGATTGCGTGTTTATTTAGGTATTCAGTAAGTTGTTTCATCGCTATGCCTTCCATGAGTTTGGTTATGAGTGGGATTGATGCTACTGGGCGATAGTTGGTTAGGTCCATTGTGCTTTTCTTAGCATCTTTCGGTAGCGGGGTAAGTAGGATATTTCCTTTATCCGCGGGGAAAAGAGCCCATTTTGGAGTCTGTAATTTATGTGGTTCGTGAGGTCTGTTTTGAATTGTTTGGGTGCGGATCTTATTAAACTATTAGGGCAGATGTCTAGTTTGCATTGCGATTTGGTGTATTTTCCGAGCCAATGTGAGATTTCATTTGATGAAAGTGTGTCAAAGTTGGTCCAAGATCGATCTGCTGGGTATTCCCCGGGTTTTGGGTCTAGACATTCCAGGATATTTGTGTCGTCCGTTATGTTGGTAGGTATCATGAATCGGAGCTTTATGATTTTCTCCTTAAAGTAATTTGCAAGAGTGGTTGCTGATGGGGTATCTGTGTTGTTGGGAGGTAATCGTATTAGTATTTAGGAGATTGTTTACGAGTGAGAAGAGTTTGTGTGTATCCTTGTAGTTTGGTCCTATTTTGGTTTTGTAATACGTCCTTTTAGTTTGTCTGATAGAGTATTTGTATTTTCTTTGTAGTTGTTTCCGTCTTTTTTCTTGCTCCATGCTCTTTCTAATCTTCTGATCTTTGTTTTTAGTTCTTTCAGTTCTTCGTTAAACCATGGTATTGAGTTTTTTCTATGTGAGGTTCTGATTTGAAGTGGTGCTATGTTGTCTAGTATTGTTCTGCATCTGTTTTCCCATTCTTGAAGAAATTGGGGTGAGTCTGTAGGTGTTGTCCATTCGTCGGTGTATAATTGTTGCCAGAATAGTAGTGGGTCTATTTTGCCTCTCATACTGTAGGTTTGTTGTTTTTGTTTTTGTTGTGTCTTTTTTGTTTTCCAGTAGACGGAAATGTTTGCACTGTAGTGATCGGACCATGGCCTGGCTATCCATTTTGTGTCTGTTAGTGTGAGATTTAGTACTGGTGAGAATTTGTGGGTGATGATATCTAGTGTATGTCCTTTGTTATGGGTATAATTGCCCCATAGCCCTGACGACTTTCAAAGGCCCCTCGGGGTCAGCCCATTGAGCCGTGATAAGCTCTTGGATGGAGTCATGCAAAGGAAAGGCTCGAGCACACTTCTTAGTACTTGCCATTCTCGGATTACCGGAGGAGGTCTCAGTACTCCCAGGGTCTTCTATAGAGAGGACCTGCAAGGCATCAGTAATAAGCGCTGGCAGATCATTGTGGTGGAAAATCCTCACCGCGGAAGGATCATCTGGATCCGGTGGCAATCCTGCACCATCTTCTGGCTCTCCAGACCACGAAGGCCTGCCAGAGTCCTCACATCCCGACCACGGGGGGGGGGGGGGGGCACTCTCTGAAGGGGAATCCACCCTTCTGCGCTTGTCTTGCGGCCATCTGTCACGGGAAAACGCACCTGACGGTAATCCAAGGCCAGACTCCACTGGAGGGGATACAGAAAGCTGGGCCGCAGAGGACCCCTGCGGAAGAGCTCTTTTTAACATGTATGCATTATGCAGCAATAAAACAAATTCAGGGGAAAATGGCTCACCCTGGCCTCCCGGTTCCAGTCCAGGGGATACAGCTCTTTTATTAGCCTCTACACGAGGCACCCCTCCAGGCTCAAACCCCTCCGCCTCAGCGGGGGTCGCGCCATGCTGTTCCAAAATGGCGCCGGCTGCCAGCTCCACGGAGCGGGAAGGAACATCGCTCGCCATGCTCGGGCTGGCTCTACCATCTGAAAAGTACACCTTACAGGGTCCCGCTGCAGATTTGCGCTTGCCACAAACGGAACAGCACTTTACTTTCTCAGCAGCCATCGCCGAAAGCAGCGGAAATTCAAAATGGCGGATTCGCGCCAAAATCGTCCCAAATGCGGGCCCTCCTTGGAGGAGCTACAAAATGCTCTTACCTCACCAGACCGAGTCTCCGAGCTTCAGTCACGCTGCAAAATCAGAAGAACAAAAAAAAAAAAAAAAAAAAGAGGTTAACGCTGTGACGAAAGTTTGAGGCAACAGCGAAAGAGGCAAATTTCCAACTCCGGAGGATCAGTAGCGTCAGAAAGGCAGGGAAAGGGCGAACCTATGTGCCTGCATCCACAGCGTGGGCAAAGACAGGGAAAGGGCTAACCTATTTGCCTTTAAAGTGGGCACCATCAGCCACAACACCCCTGCTACAACTGGCAAAAGAACAGGAGCCACCCCAGGCAGATTTTCTGAAGGAGATTGAACAAGCTGCAACCACCCTGCTGGGGAGATAGAAAATACTGAAGAGGCAGATGGAGCTAGCTGGCCGAGAGGCACTATGGTTTTTCAGTGCTCTCTATCTCCCCCTGCTGGATGATGGACACAACCCACTCGTAATGGATTCATCTGCTTGATGACAAGGAATGCCTTTGTACATGTCATTGGTGAGGCATCATTTGCAGTACTGTGTTCAGTTAAGGACATCAAAAGACTTGATGTGGACCAGAGGAAGGCAACAAAAATGATACAGGGCTTGTGTGAAAAGACGTATGAGAGAGACTTGAAGACTTCATTATGTGAAATCTACAGGAAAGGAGGGATAGAGGGATATGATACAGATGTTTTTGTACTGAAAAGGTATTAATATGTAAACTAATCTTTTTCAGATATGGGGAAGCAATAGAAATAGAGGTCATGAGTTGAGGTTGAAGGGTGGGAGACTTAGGATCAATGTCAGGAAACGCTTTTTCACAGAAAGGGTGGTGGATGCCTGGAATGCCCTCCTGCGAGAGATTGTGAAGATAGAAACAGTGATGTAATTCAAGAATGTGTGGGATAAACACAGAGGAACACCATATGGAAAAAGGATGGAATCCAATTAAAGCAAAACTTAAATGACCTCATAAGTGGAGTGAGCTTTGAAGGCAGTTTCAGAGATTGGGAGGTAAGACTAATGCTGGGCAGATTTCTATGGTCAGGGTCCTGTAAATGGCAAAAACAGATCAGGATCAAGGCTGGAGTGGGATTCAGCAACTCAAGTAGTTGGGAAGTAGGACTGGTGCTGGATAGACATCTACGATCTGTGCCCCAAAATTGGCAGGGAGAAACAGAGATTAAAGTATACCAGTTATTAACCATAAAAAAGTGAAACCTGTGCAAAGTGCCAGATTAAACTCTGGCCACCTGGATGTGCAGACTGGAGCTAATATTCAAAGTGAGGTAACCAGCCAGGAATGGCCACTGACGGGTTAACTTTTGTCTTGGTGGATAACTGGTCGCTTTCAGCAGCATTTAACTGGTTATTACCACTGAAAATGAGTTAGTGCTGAAAAAAAAAAGCCGGCAATGTTGGGGGCAATCCAGGAACTTAACCGGCCAGGCTTAGTGGGCAAATAAGTCTGCATAAAAAGCAGGTCTCCCACTATCTTTCCCCACTAAGCCATGGCTGGTTAACCGATCATTTATTATCCGGCATTGAAAAACATGTATATTCAAAATTAGATTGTAAGCTCTGTCGAGCAGGGACTGTCTCTTCATGTTCAAATGTACAGCACTGCGTACGTCTAGTAGCGCTTTAGAAATGATAAGTAGTAGTAGTAAAGCCAGTTGCCAGAAAAGGCCTGGCATTGGTCAGTCAAAGTGCTACCCGTCACCAGCTGAATATGTTACTATGTTATATCTCCCCTCTCCTGCCTTTCTTCTAAAGTGTACATTTTGAGGTCTTTAAATCTGTCCCTATACATTTTATGACGAAGACAACTGACCATTTTAGTAATTGCCCTTTAGACTAACTCCATTCGGCTTATATCTTTTAGAAGGTGTGGTCTGCAGAACTGTACACAGTATTCTAAATGAGGTCTCATTAGAGACTTATAAACAGGCATTATCACCTCCTTTTCTCTTGCTGGCCATTCCTCTCCCTAGGCACTAAAGCATCCTTCTGGCTTTTGCTGTTGCCTTTACATAAGAACATAAGAGTAGACATACTGGGTCAGACCAAAGGTCCACCTAGCCCAGTATCCTGTTTCCAACAATGGCCAATCCAGGTCACAAGTACTTGGTAGAAACTCAAATAGTAGCAACATTTCATGCTACCAATCCCAGGGAAAGCAGTAGCTTCCCCCATATCTATCTCAATAGCCGACTATGGACTTTTCCTCCAGGATCTTGTCCAAATCTTTTTTTAACCCAGATATGCTAACCTCTGTTACCACATTCTCTGGCAATGAGTTCCAGAACTTAACTATTCATTGAGTGAAAAATATTTCCTCCTATTTGTTAAAAAAAGTATTTCTATGTAACTTCATTGAGTGTCCTGTACTTGTTTGTCCACCTTAAGCTCTTCAGATACGACTACTTCCTAAGTTCCGTTCTTTCATACACAGAATACTTCACCCCCTATACTGTAACACTGTCTTTGGTGTCTGCAGTTCAAATGCATGACCCTGCATTTTTTAGCATTGCAAATTAGTTTCCAAATTCTAGAGCATTCTTCAAACTGCTAGATCCCTCCACATATTATCCACAGCATTAGGGTTGTCTACCTCATTGCAGACTTTGGTATCATCCAGAAAGAGGCAAACCTTACCAGACCTTCTGCAATATCGCTTACAAAAATATTAAGAAGCAATCTAGAAGTGATCCTTGTGGCACACCAGTTGTAAAGTCCCTTTCCTCAGAATGAACTCCATTTACCACTACCTTTTGTCATTTCCCATTCAACCAGTTTCTAACTCAGTCAGTCACTCTAGGGCCCATACTGTGTCAAAGGCTTTACTGAAATCTAAGTACACCACATCTATCATTCTCCCTTGATCCAACTCTGTAGTCACCCAATCAAAGAAATTAATCAGATTTTTATGACAAGACCTGACTTTGGGAAACCATGCTTCCTCAGAACCTGTAGTCCACTGGGATTCCAGAATCCCTACAATCCTCTGTCTTAGAAGCATTTCCATTAATTTAGTCACCACAGCGATCAGACTAACCAGCCTGTCGCCTCATCTGCCTCTCTCTAGTCCTTTAGGATCAGTCCCAACTCTAGAGGCTTTGAAAAGGTCAGCCCTATTGCTTTGTCCAACTTTAGTTTAGCTAGCTCCTCACGTACACCATCTTCTGAAAATTTTCAAGGTCTACCACACTTCCATTCCTAATTGTTTGTCTTCTGTAGTTGTACTCCTCGCCTTTCATCAGTGAACACAGAACAGAAATATTTTTTAAAGAAATTCCACCTTATCCTTATCAACTTCTGCATACATTCCTGCCCTCCACCCTTGACTGTCATGATGTCACTTTTGCATTTTCTCCTATCACTAACATATCTAAAAAATGTCTTGTCCCTTCATTTTACCATACTGGCAATTTTTTTTCTATTTGCATCTTTGCTTTCCTGACTAGCTGAACTGATTCGGTCAATGGACACTCAGTTCTACATCTATGCGGATGATGTGCAGCTACTCATAGCCATTGAACCTGACTTACCTACAGCCTTGAATAAACTGATTACTTGTCTAACATCAATTCAAGAATGGGCTAAACTCAACAAACTTTGCCTGAACCCAAGTAAAACCGAGCTTCTCTGGGTCCCTAACACAAGTTGATACATACCTGACATCAAAATAAGTATGAACTCCCCCTCAAATCACAAGTCAGGAACCTTGGAATACAGCTAGATTCAACACTTACTCTGATTCCCCAAATCAAAGCAACCTTCAAGAGCTGCTTCTACTATTTGCGACAGCTAGGCTGCCTCTCTCCTTACATCGAGAAGGTAAATCTTATCCCAGTTGTGTATGCCATGATAACATCAAGACTGGATTACTGCAATGCACTATACAATGGTCCGACTACAAAGGGCCTGCACCTGGAGACGGGAAGGCGGTAGAACTAGAGGACATATGAGGCGGGTGCATGCTGGAATAATATAACGTAGAATTCCTGTCTGTAGACTTAGAGTAGACCACGGTCTGAAACCCATGGTCCATTTTATCTATCTTCACATCCAAAAAAGTAATTCAAGAATGGTTGACTGAAACTTCAAATCGAATCATGGGATGACAGTATCAGTCCAAATACAAACTATATCATCTATGAAGCGGTTCCAACATTTTATATGTTGAAAAAACTCTGATGTATATCCCCATTTTTCCTCAAATGCCGACATAAAAAGATTAGCCACAGTTGGGGCAAAAGACGCCCCCCATAGCTATTCCTGATGTCTGCTGGTAATATCGTCCATCAAAAATGAAAATGTTGGAGCACATAGCTTCTTTACTTAGTGCAACCCAAAATTCTGATGGAACCATGTGTAGGCATGGACGTTGTTCAGCTGCTTCTAAAATAATATCCAATGCTTCACACTGTGGGATACAGGTATATAAGGAACACATGTCCATCGTCACCAGAGTCCATTGAGACAAAAAATTACCATTCATCTCATGCAATACTTGTAAAACGTGGGTGGTGTCCTTTAGATACGATTTTACACCTGCCAAACATGGCTGTAAGTGCTGATCAACAAATTTACATGACCATTCCAGCAGCGAGTCCCTGGCTGAAACTATTGGATAGCCGGGGGGGGGGGGGGGGAGGGTTCTCCAATCACTTATGTATTTTCGGCAACAAATAAAATACTGGAATTTTATGTTGCTCAAAATTCAGATATTTGAATCCTGCTATTTCTGATAATTAACTTCTGGGCTTGAGTGGCAATTTTGTAGTTAAATTTTAATGTCAAGAAGTGCAGAGTGATGCACTTGGGGTGCAGAAACCCAAAAGAGAAATACTAAATAGGAGGGGAGAGATTAGTAAGCTTAACTTAGGAGAGAGACCTTGGGGTGTTGGTGTCAGAGGATCTGAAGATGAAGAAACAATGTGACAAGGCGACAGCCGTGGCCAGAAGAATACTAGGCTGCATGGAGAGGGGTATAACCTGCAGAACAAAGGAGGTGTTGATGCCCCTCTACAAGTCGTTGGTGAGGCTCCACTTGGAGTACTTTGTTCAGTTTTGGAGGCCGTATCTTGCTAAACATGTAAAAAGTCTGGAAGTGGTGCAAAGAAAAGCTACAAAAATGTTATGGTATTTGCGTTGCAAACCGTATGAGGAGAGACTTGCCAACCTGAACATACCTTGGAGGAAAGGAGAAACAGGAGTGATACAATACAGATATTCAAATATCTGAAAGTTATTAATCCGTAAACAAACCTTTTCTGGAGACAGGAAGGCGGTAGAACTAGAGGACAAGAATTGAGGATGAAAGAGGGCAGACTCAGGAGTAATGTCAGGAAGTATTTTTTAACGGAAAGGGTGGTAGATACATTAAATGTCCTCCCGTGGGAGGTGGTGGAGATGAAAACGGTAATGGAATTCAAACATTCGTGGGATAAACACAAAGGAATCCTGTGTAGAAGGAACAGATCTACGGAATCTTAGTGGAGATTGGGTGGCAACACCGGTAATTGGGAAGCAAAACCAGTGCTGGGCAGACTTCTACGGTCTATGCCCTGATCATAACTGAACAGAAATGGATGGACTGGAGTGTAAATTTGAAGGGGCTTCGATGTTAGCTTCAGAACTTTTAGTACAAGAAGAGTGCTGGGCAGACTTCTACAGTCTGTGCCCTGAGAAAGGCAAGGACAAATCAAACTCAGGTATAAAGTATCACATACCATGTAAAATGAGTTTATCTTGTTGGGCAGACTGGATGGACCGTACAGGTCTTTATCTGCCATCATTTACTATGTTACTATTCAGTTCATTTTCAAAAGTGATCGCCGGCCATCTTCCGACATAAATCAGGAGATGGCCGGCGATCTCGGAAAAGCAGCGAAATCGGTATAATCGAAAGCTGCTTTTTTGACAGCATCGCCACTTTCCCATCACCTCGCCGGCGAAAGTTCAAAGGGGCGTGTCGCCGGTGAAGCAAAGGTGGGACATGGGTGGGCATAGGCGTGGCTACTAGATGGCCGGCTTTCGCGGAAAATGAAAAAAAAAAGCGGCGTTAAGCAGTATTTCACTGGCTTTACTTGGTCCTTTTATTATCACGACCAAGCCTCAAAAAGGTGCCCCAACTGACCAGATGACCACTGGAGGGAATGGGGGATGACCTCCCCGTAGTCCCCAAGTGGTCACCAACCCCCTCCCACATGAAAAAAATAAAAATAAAGCACTTTTTTGCCAGCCTGTATGCCAGCCTCAAATATCATACCCAGGTCCCTGACAGCAGTATGCAAGTCCCTGGAGCAGTTTTTAATGGGTGCAGTGCACTTCAGGCAGGCAGACCCAGGTCCCCCCATGTGGTGCTAAGTGTTGAGCCCTCCAACCCCCCCCCCCCCCAACACCCACTGTACCCACATGTAAGTGCCTCCCTTGATCCATAAGGGCTATGGTAATGGAGTAGAGGTGTGGGGAGTGGGTTTGGGGGACTCAGCACCCAAGGTAATGGAGCTATGCACCTGGGAGCTTTTTTTGTATTTTTTAAACATAGTAACATAGTAGATGACGGCAGAAAAAGACCTGCATGGTCCATCCAGTCTGCCCAACAAGATAACTCATATGTGCTAATTTTGTGTATACCCTACTTTGATTTGTACCTGTCCTTTTCAGGGCACAGACCGTATAAGTCTGCCCAACATTATCCCCGCCTCCCAACCACCAGTCCCGGCACAGACCATATAAGTCTGCCCAGCACTATCCCCACCTCCCAACCACCAGCCCTGCCTCCCACTACCGGCTAAGTCCCTGGTACAGTAATGCCAACAAAGCCCATTCACTTTGAATAGGCTTTGTCGGCATTGCCACACAGGAACCACTACAGGGGCTTGATAAAGGAGGCCCTTAGTTTGTGAGCAGTTAGCAAATCTTCTCGGGGGAAGCAGCTGCAGGTTCTTCAAGCTGGGAGGTTACTTTCTCCTCCTGTGTTACACTGCTTAATACAGTGACTTCTAATGGTTCAGATGCCCTCTGTTTCTAGGAGGATGAGCTGTAGGTAGCAGGATGGAAGGTACCATTTATTTTCTCATTCCCTAGTTAGAAGTGCCCCCTAGGGTGCCCTGGCATGTGAGGGGGACCAGTGCATTACAAATGCTGGCTCCTCCCACGACCAAATGCCTTGGATTTCGCCGGGTTTGAGATGGCCGGCATTTTTTCCCATTATCGCTGAAAAACAAAACTGGTGATCTGAAACTCGGTGAACTCTGGCATTTGGCCGGGCTAAACCGTATTATCGAAAAAAAGGTGGCCGGCCATCTTTTTCGATAATACGGTTCCGGCCAGCTGTTGCGTCGCTGCCAAAATAGATCGCCGGTGACATTCGATTATGCCCCTCCACGTTAATTTAAATGAATACCATTTAAAATATTTATAAACTTTCCATGAAATTTCATGTATTCCCACTTGTGATTATACATTTTACAAGTTAACTTAGTGCTACTGCTTATTCCTGATCCGATAGTAGGTGCGTCATATTCTGATATAACCTTTGCCCCACCATCTACTGTATCATTGCTGATGACTTTGAGGCATATTTTCAAAGCACTTTGGGAGGCTAAGTTCCATAGGTTTCTATGGAACTTTGGGAGGCTAAGTGCTTTGAAAATAAGCCTCATTATATGCAGGTACCTGGCAGAAACCCACTTAGCAGCAACATTCCATGTACATACGTATGCCATACTGGGGTAGACTGAAGGTCCACCAAGCCCAGCATCCTGTTTCCAACAGTGGCCAATCCAGGTTACAAGTACCTGGCAAGATCCCAAAATAGTACGTTACATTTTATGCTGCTTATCCTAGAAATAAGCAGTGGATTTTCCCCAAGTCGTCTTAGTAATGGCTTATGGACTTTTAGGAAATTATCCAAACCTGTTTTTAAACACCGCTAAGCTAACTGCTTTTACAATGTTTTCTGGCAAAGAATTCCAGAGTTTAATTACATGTTGAGTGAAGAAATATTTTATCTGATTCATTTTAAATTTACTATTTTGTAGCTTCATTGCATGCCCCCTAGTCCTAGTATTTTTGGAAAGAGTAAACAAGCGATTCACATCTACCCGTTCCACTCCACTCATTATTTTATAAACCTCTATCATAGCTCCCCTCAGAAGTCTTTTCTCCAAGCTGAAGAGCCCTAGCAGCTTTAGCCTTTCATCATAGGGAATTCGTCCCATCCCCTTTATCATTTTCATCACCCTTCTCTGTAACTTTTCTAATTTCACTATCTTTTTTTAGATCAGCGACCAGAATTACACACAGTATTCGAGGTGCAGTTGCACCATGGAGTGAAACAAAGGCATTATAATGTCCTCATTTTTGTTTTCCATTCCTTTCTTAATAATACCTAACATTCTTTTTGCTTTCTTAGCCACCACTGCACACTGAGAAGAGGGTTTCAACATATCATCAGTGATGACACCTAGATCCCTTTCCTGGTTGGTGACTCCTAACGTGGAACGTTGCATTGCGTAGCTATAGTTCAGGTTCCTCTTTCCCACACGCATCACTTTGTACTTGCTCACATTAAATGTCATCTGCCATTTGGATGCCCAGTCTCCCAAGGCCCTCTTGTAATTTTTCAAAATCCTCTTGTGATTTAACAGCTTTAAATACCTTACTAGTTACTCCCATATCTAGATCATTTATAAATATGTTAAAAATCAGCGGTCCCAGCACAGACTCCTGGGGAACCCCACTATCTACCATTCTCCATTGAGAATACTGAACTTTTAACCCTACTCTCTGTTTCTACCTTTTAACCAGTTTTTAATCCACAATGAAACACTTCCTCCTACCCCATGCTACCAATCCTAGGGGTAAGCAGTGGTTTTCACCATGTCCATCTCAATAAGACTATGGACTTTCCCTCCAGAAACTTGTCCAAACGTTTTTTAAACCCAGATACGCTAACCACTGGCAGAGTTCCAGAGCTTAACTATTCGTTGAGTGAAAAAAAATATTTCCTCCTATTTGTTTTAAAAGTATTTCCATATAACTTCCTTTAGTATCCCCTAGTCTTTGTACTTTTGGAACAAGTAAAATATTGATTTACTTCTATTCATTCTACACCACTCAAGATTTTGTAGACCTCAATCACATCTCCCCTCCTCCATCTGTTTTCCAAGCTGAAGAGTCATAACCTCTTTAGCCTTTCCTCATATGAGAGGAGTTCCATCCCCTTTATCATTTTGGTCGCTCTTCTTTGAACCTTTTCTAATTCCGCTATATCTTTTTTGAGATACGGCGACCAGAATTGAACGCAATACTCAAGGTGCAGACACACCATGGAATGATACAAAGGCATTATAGTATTTTCAGTCTTATTCACCATCCCTTTCCTAATAATTCCTAGCATCCTGTTTGCTTTTTTTGGCTGCCACCGCACACTGAACAGAAGATTTCAGCATATTATCTATAACGACTCCCAGATCTTTTTCTTGAGCGCTGACCCCCAAGGTGGACCCTAGCATCAGGTAACTATGATTCAGATTATTCTTTCCAATGTGCATCACCTTGCATTTGTCCACATTAAATTTCATCTGCCATTTGGATGTCCAGTCTTCCAATTTCCTAAGGTCTTCCTGCACATGTTTTGACAACTTTGAGTAGTTTTGTGTCATCTGCAAATTTAATCACCTAACTCATTGTTCCAATTTCCATATCATTTATAAATATGTTAAATAGCACTGGTCCCAGTACAGATCCCTGTGGCACTCCACTATTCACCCTCCTCCATTGAGAGAAATGACCATTGAACCCTACCCTTTGTTTTCTGTCCAATAACCAATTCCTAATCCACACCAGAACCTTCCTGCATTGTAAAGATGTTTGCCACTTCCTTTCTTCCTTCCCTTCAGTTGCTGATTTCTACATCTCTCTTACAAGGTTGTTTTCCATCATTGTTGAAATCTGCGTATGTCCTGCCCAAAGTTAAGAACCCAAAATTAGGCCTTACCATACTTGCCAACTTCTGATCTATAGTGCAATTGCCATTTACCTCGAAACCGGCAGAAAAAGTTGTGCTTCCTCAATTGATAGTAACATAGTAGATGACGGCACAAAAAGACCTGCATGGTCTATCCAGTCTGCCCAACAAGATAAACTCATATGTGCTACTTTTTGTGTATACCTTACCTTGATTTGTATCTGTCATTTTCAGGGCACAGACCGTATAAGTCTGCCCAGCACTATACCCGCCTCCCAACCACCAGTCCCGCCTCCCACCACCAGTTCTGGCACAGACCGTATAAGTCTGCCCAGTACCATCCCCGCCTCCCAACCACCAGCTATGCCACCCAATCTCAGCTATGCTTCTGATTAGATCTAATTAGATTGTAAGCTCTGTCGAGCAGACTGTCTCTTCATGTTCAAGTGTACAGCGCTGCATACGTCTAGTAGCGCTATAGAAATAATAAGTAGTAGTAGTAGATCCATTCCCTCGGAACAGGATTCCTTTATGTTTATCCCACACGTTTGAATTCTGTTACTGTTTTCCTCTCCACCGCCTCCCATGGGAGGGCATTCCAAGCATCCACCACTCTCTCTGTGAAAAAATACTTCCTGACATTTTTCTTGAGTCTGCCCCTCTTCAATCTCATTTCATGCCCTCTAGTTCTACCTCCTTCCCATCTCCGGAAAAGGTTCGTTTGCGGATTAATACCTTTCAAATATTTGAACGTCTGTATCATATCACCCCTGTTTCTCCTTTCCTCCAGGGTATACATGTTCAGGTCAGCAAGTCTCTCCTCATATGTCTTGTAACCCAAATCCCATACCATTCTCGTAGTTTTTCTTTGCACCGCTTCAATTCTTTTTACATCCTTAGCAAGATACGGCCTCCAGAACTGAACACAATACTCCAGGTGGGGCCTCACCAACGACTTATACAGGGGCATCAACACCCCCTTTCTTCTGCTGGTCACTCCCCTCTCTAAACAGCCTAGCAACCTTCGTTTGGCATGATTTCCCTCTGGTAAAACCATGTTGCCTCGGATCTTGCAACTTATTGGCTTCCAGGAAATTCACTATCCTTTCCTTCAGCATCGCTTCCATTACTTTTCCAATAATTGAAGTGAGGCTTACCGGCCTGTAGTTTCCAGCTTCTTCCCTATCACCACTTTTGTGAAGAGGGACCACATCCGCCGTTCCCCAATCCCACGGAACCTCTCCCGTTTCCAATGATTTATTAAACAAACCTTTAAGAGGACCCGCCAGAACCTCTCTGAGCTCCTTTAATATCCTGGGGTGGATCCCGTCCGGTCCCACGGCTTTGTCCACCTTTAGCTTTTCAAGTTGTTTATACACAATTTATGTTTTATATAGATCACTCAACTTCCTCACCCACACCAAACAGAGTTCCGGTGTTCACACAACACTTCTGACTGCACTTTTGAGTTTCTCATCCATCATTCTGGGCAATATGACTCAACAGAAAACTACTACCCTTATCTCATTGGATCTAACAGTGGCTTTTGATCTGATAGATCGTAATCTCCCTCTCCGCTGTCTCACAGCTCTTGGTCTTACTCACTCTGTCTTGGTGTGGTTTACTTCCTACTTAAGTGGCAAATCATTCATTGTTCAGTGGCAAGACAATGATTCAGATTCATATCCAATGTCCTGTGGAGTATCCCAGGGGTCAGTTCTCGCTCGCCCCTACATGATCTCATACAACCCCTTGGTCTGATACTGTATGCATATGCGGACAACGTTCAGATAGTTGCCACGTTGCCTGAACTACATTCACTTAATTTTAAACTATCATGCATAGCTGACTAGCTCTCATCACCTTAAGCTTAATCCAGAGAAATCTAGGCTTTTAATGTTCAGTTATTCTGAACATTCCTGTCTTTCTCCTCCTCTCTCAATCCATCTTGTGCAGTCTGCAAGAGAATTAAGTGTGGTGTTTGATTCCTTGATGTCTTTTCAAGATCATATCAGCGTAGTTGTGAAATCTTGTTTCCATAAACTACATTTGATCTATCTGGTCCACTGTATCCTAACTCCTTCTGCTCTTTGAATTCTATTTCACTTTCTGATAATATCACGTCTAGACTACTGTAATTCTCTCTGATAGAATCTTAGCATAAGAGCTTCACTGACTCCAGCAGGTGCAAAACTCTGCACTTTCTCTCATTACTGGTCTCATAAATATTACCATATTTATTACTCACTTTTATTGCTCTGAGCACTGGATGCCAATTTTTTTTTTATTATTGTACTTACAAAACACTTTGCCTGATCTTTAAAATATGGACAACAGGTGCCCCTATTTATCTTGCCCAGTACTTTTGACTCCCTGCCTTCCTAATCACCCTCTTCGGTCATCTCGACATAATCAGCTTGTAGTGCTTTCTCACACATAGCAATTTTTTGGCACTACAGGCCCTTAGCTTTGCATCTTCAACTGGAATTATTGTTGGATAAGTTTAAGACAGGGTTAAGAACATAAGAGTAGCCATACTGGGTCAGAACAATAGTCCATCTAGCCCAGTATCCTCTTTTCCAACAGTGGCCAATTCAGGTCACAAGTACCTGACAGAAACCCAAATAGTAACAACATTCCATGCTACCAATCCCGGAGCAAGCAGTGGCTTCCATCATCTCCATCTCTATAATAGACTATGGCCTTTTCCTCCAGGAACTTGTCTAAACCTTTTTTTAAACCCAGATACGCTAACTGCTGTTGGACCTTTGGAGGCATATTTTCAAAGCACTTTGGGAGGCTAAGTTCCATAGGTTTCTATGGAACTTTGGGAGGCTAAGTGCTTTGAAAATGAGCCTGTAAGTCTGTCCCAGTATGGCAACACTTATGTTCTTATGTACTTAGACTAATTTTAAGGAAAAAGAATAGAACAGCATCATATCAATAGGAAAGCAAACAGACATATAGCGACATATAGTCTTACAAATATTAAAATTATCCTTAGCTGACAGAATAAGAAAAGGCTATGGAAGGAAGGGGATTCCCCTCAGAACTTCCTTTCAGCTAAGGATTCAAATTCTCCTTTGGTAATTTAAACAAAAAAGATGCAGCCACTCGTGTGTCTTTGCTTCTATTAACCCCCCCCCCCCCCCTCACTGCCTCTAACCTCAACTTTATAATGTTGTTCCTGAACTCCTCCGTTCCCCCATTTTAAATTAAGCAGTCTTCTGTACTACCTGTGTCCTCATAACTCAAACCTGCTTTTGCTACAGGTGAGGCAACTCTTAAGCTACCCCCACCTGCCATGAGGCCCCTCATTCCACCTCTGCCTACCCAGGGCTTTACAAAAGTCACCTACCCTGCAGCTGAAGCTAATATCATAACCAGAGCCAGCAAATTTGCCACTTCAGTCCACGTTCCTTGAGCTAGCAAAATAAGATTCCCACATGATCAGTGCTAATTAGAGTTCTGAATGGGAATGGGGTTAGCGGGAATCCAGCAGGGACCCCTTCCATGTACACGGGGCTCCTGAGAGAATGGACACAGGTTTCCTGAGTCAGTACGTCAAGCTCCATCTCTGGCCATCTTCAAATCTAGGCTAAAAACCCACCTGTTTTTATCATTCCCACATTAGTAATTCCCTTATCTGTCCTGTCTGTCTGTCCTGATTGGATTGTAAGCTCTTTCGAGCAGGGACTGTCTCTTGCATGTTCAGTGTACTGCGCTATAGAAATGATAAGTATTAATAGTAAGTCCTCTGGAGTTACCGCAGAAGTGTAGTGCCAGGCCAGCCTACCTGTCCTTTCCTTGTGCCATGGCAATCATAAAAGCACTAAAAAGTGAATGGATATGGTTGATAACATTGAAATCCCCACTGAGAGGGGATGGGTGAGGATGGAGGAAATTACTTGCAGGGATGGGTGCGGATAGGTGGGGACAGGTGAAATTTCTGTCCCCATGCAACTCTCTAGAGCTAATGCTGGGGTTCATCTCTCCCCCAGGGGCAGCCTGACCATTCGGGCAACCAAGCAGTGCCCCAGAGGCTCTGCCCAGATGCCCGCTGCTCTCCCCACTCCCACACAATACCCTCCTGCTGTGGCCACCCCTGCTGCTGCTGTTACTAACAACTGTAATTTGGCAAATAAATTTTCCCTTTTATCTTCTTAGGAACCTTCAAACCTCAAAATTTACAATCTTATTAGGATCCTAAATACCATCACACGCCTTCAACTTTGTCCATAAATCATCATCATAATTCTTGTACCTCTTCACATTTTTGCCTCAGCGGTGCCCATTTCCTATCTTTATTCAAGATTGGAAATGCATACATGCACCAAATTCTTCATTGGCGATTAATATCGCTATAATTTCATCACCTTTTTTATATATATTTTAATAATATTGTAAAAATCCTCCTTAAGGGACTTATCTTAACAGATAATCGGACCAGGGGTTCTAAAGTGTCCGACATTCATGTTTCGCCAAGGACTGCCCCCTTCGCTGCTTTTAGTGCCAGCCTTGCAATGTTTACTCATGGGATTCCCCCTGCTGTTGTTACAGCATTGGCGACAAAAACAGAAAAAAAGATCACAGCCATAGTGTTCCTGCTTGTGGCTGCCAGTCCTGCCTTCTGACACTTTCCTGTTCCGGGGCAGAGCCGGTCAGCTGAGAGTGGGAACAGTGTGGTCCTGTGATCTTTTTTTTTTCTATTTTTGCCACCACTGCTGAAACAGCAGCAGGGCAGCAGCAGTGATGGCTGCGGCAGGGGGATATTGGGTGGGAGTGGGGAGAGCCTGGTTTGCCAGTGGCAGTGTCAGTTGGGGGGGGGGGGACTGAAAAAAAGACTGAAAGACTACATGGAGGTTCAGGGGAACTGACGCTGGATAGATAGTGGAGTGGGGAGGGGGAACATGCCGGATGGAAGGGAGAAGAGATGGGACAGATGCTGGATGAATGGGGAGGGGGACACGCTGGATGGAGAATGGAGTGGGGAGGGGGGACAGATACCGGATGGAAGGGGGAGAGAGAGAGGGGGGGCAGATACCGGATGGAAGGGAGGAGAGATGGGACAGATGCTGGATGGAAGGGGCAGGGGGACACGCTGGATGGAGAATGGAATGGGGAGGGGGGACAGATACCGGATGGAAGGGAGGAGAGATGGGACAGATGCTGGATGGAAGGGGGAGGGAGGACAGATGCTGGATGAGGAGAGAAGGGACAGATGTCAGATGAAAAGAGGGGGAGAAGGGACAGACACTGGATGAGAGGGAGAGAAGGGACATATGCCAGATGGAAATGGGGAGAGGAGGGACAGACACTGGATGAGAGGGAGAGAAGGGACATATGCCAGATGGAAATGGGGAGAGGAGGGACAGAGACTGGATGAAGGGGAGAGGGGATAGAAGCCGGATGGAAGGGGCGGGAGAGAGAGAGAGAGGGGGGGGGCAGACACTGGATGGAAAGGGGGGGGGGGGGAGAGAGAGAGGGGCAGATGCTGGATGGAAAGGGGGAGAGAGAGAAGGACAGATGCTGGATGGAAAGGGGAGTGAGACAGAGAGAGAGGGGCAGATGCTGGATGGAAAGGGGAGTGAGAGAGAGAGAGGGGCAGATGCTGGATGGAAAGGGGAGTGAGAGAGAGAGAGGGGCAGATGCTGGATGGAAAGGGGAGTGAGAGAGAGAGAGAGGGGCAGATGCTGGATGGAAAGGGGGGAAGAGAGAGGGGCAGATGCTGGATGGAAAGGGGGGAGAGAGAGAGGGACAGATGCTGGATGGAAAGGGGGGGAGAGAGAGGGACAGATGCTGGATGGAAAGGGGGGGAGAGAGAGGGGGCAGATGCTGGATGGAAAGGGGGGGAGAGAGAGAGGGGGCAGATGCTGGATGGAAAGGGGGGAGAGAGAGAGGGGGCAGATGCTGGATGGAAAGGGGGGAGAGACAAAGAGGGACAGATGCTGGATGGAAAGGGGGGAGAGACAGAAAGAGGGACAGATGCTGGATGGAAAGGGGGGAGAGACAGAAAGAGGGACAGATGCTGGATGGAAAGGGGGGAGAGACAGAGAGAGGGACAGATGCTGCATGGAAAGGGGGGGAGAGACAGAGAGAGGGACAGATGCTGCATGGAAAGGGGGGAGAGACAGAGAGAGGGACAGATGCTGCATGGAAAGGGGGGAGAGACAGAGAGAGGGACAGATGCTGCATGGAAAGGGGGGAGAGACAGAGAGAGGGACAGATGCTGGATGGAAAGGGGGAGAGACAGAGAGAGGGACAGATGCTGGATGGAAAGGGGGGAGAGAGAGGGACAGATGCTGGATGGAAAGGGGGGAGAGACAGAGAGAGGGACAGATGCTGGATGGAAAGGGGGGAGAGACAGAGAGAGGGACAGATGCTGGATGGAAAGGGGGGGAGAGAGAGAGGGACAGATGCTGGATGGAAAGGGGGGGAGAGAGAGAGGGGGCAGATGCTGGATGGAAGGGGGGGAGAGAGAGAGAGAGGGGCAGATGCTGGATGGAAAGGGGGGGAGAGAGAGAGAGAGAGGGGCAGATGCTGGATGGAAAGGGGGGGAGAGAGAGAGAGAGAGGGGCAGATGCTGGATGGAAAGGGGGGGAGAGAGAGAGAGAGGGGCAGATGCTGGATGGAAAGGGGGGGAGAGAGAGAGAGGGGCAGATGTTGGATGGAAAGGGGGGGGAGAGAGAGAGAGAGGGGGCAGATGTTGGATGGAAACGGGGGGGAGAGAGAGAGGGGGGGCAGATGCCTGAATGTAACTCACCTTGAGCTACTACTGAGAAAGGTGTGAGCAAAATCCAAATAAATAAATAGATAATGTATGCAGAGACAACCCTCCTTTCTCATGTCAGAACACATGGTGGGCACTGGGCAGGGGGGCCCAGTCCACTCCTGTCCCTCCTTCCCACCCCCCCCCCCCCCACCTTTTACTGGCTATTTTCTTGCCACAGACATGCAGCCTATACTGGGGTCAGGTGGGGGGGGATTTTTCAATGAACAGGCTGACTAGGGAAAGCCACCGCACCAGAGGAAGCAGAAAATCATTGTGCAAGACCCCTCACCCTTACACTGTGCCCCTTTGGAGAGGGTGGCTAAGGGCAGCCAGCAGTTGGTCTTCCACTAATCTGGGTCTATGGATGATTCTTAAGACAAACCCAAAGCCTTGGCCTCAGTTAACCCCAACTGCTACAATTGTAAATAATAAATAAAAATATTTCTGCATTTTACCACTCCAGTCACCTCCTGGGATGCCTGAACCCAACAGCTACACTGTGACACAGTCATACTGTCTTATGTGTTAATCATAATTACATTGTTAGATTCTCACAGTCACACTGTTAAACATTACCCTGTCATAGTGTTACAATCACATTCAACACAGTCGCACACAGTTCAATTATTACATAATGAGTCACACGACTATTATAGTTACATTGTTACTCATTCACACGGATCCACGGTTGCATTGCTACATTCGCACAGTCATACTGTCACACTGTAACATTATTCACAGTCACTCACGCTGTTACATGCTGAAATGGCTGAAGACATGCTGAAATCCAGAGGTGCGACCCACCAGGACCATCCTGAGCTGGAAGCGCGCCTCGTGCGACACCCCCTAGAGCCCCTCTCCTGCCCACTGTGTCGCAGCCAAGCAGGGAAGGCAATGGAGGGGACATAATTTTGGAGCCCCCCCCCCCCAACCTCGTGCCCGCACATAGCTCGCTATGGCCCTGGTCTGACCTTCTCTCGCCGTTTAACAAGCAGTAGCCCTGGGGAGGAAGAAAAACCATTCTTTCCCAATCCAGCCTCTCCTGTTCTTTGTTCCCTGCGCCTGCATTGCCTTTCCTTCCCTTTGTGTGGGCTCAGGCTTTGTTTGCTGGAGGGCGGATGGAAGGCAATATTACAGCAAGATTTGGGAACTGTAAAGGATGTTAGTAGGAAACATGAGAAATAACAGATCCCTGTCTGCAGTGAATGAATTACCATTTAAAAAATATTCTTCATTTTCCAATGAGGCTGCAATAACCCTGGGAGACAGGAGATAATGATACACTTATAATCCACCCCCAGACTCAGCTTCTACATCCATATTCCCTGCCCATCTCGTCCACTGCTCACCTGACTGACTGGAAGGCAATCCAGATACCTCCTGAGTCCTGGCAAGCAGATCCTCCTCACTCAGTCAAAGGGAGCAAAAGCCAAAACTGCCCACAGGAACACACCACTGCAGTGCACTAGGATGGGGAGCTGGAATGTACCAAGTCAATTCAGGGCTCTGTCAGCCCCCAGCAACAGCACACAGGAACACACCACTGCAGTGCACTAGGAGGGGGACCTGGAATGTACCAAGTGAATTCAGTGATCTGTCAGCCTTTCACCACACTGCAGATCCACACAGGAATACATCACTGCTGTGCAGAGTCAGTTGATGTAGTGCAGATTTTCATGAAGTTTTACACAAAGAACCTGGTGAGAGACTTCTGAGAAAATTAAGGAGTCATGGGATAGGAGGCAATGTCTTTCTGTGGATTAAGAATGGGTTATTGGACAGAAAACAGAGGGTAGGGTTAAATGGCCATTTTTCTCAATGGAGGAGGGTGAATAGTGGAGTGCCACAGGGATGTGTACTGGGACTGGTGCTATTTAACATATTTATAAATGATCTGGAAATCGGAACGACTAGTGAGGTGATTAAATTTACAGATGATGTGAAACTATTCAAAGTTGTCAAAACGCATGTGGATTGTGAACAATTGCAGGAAACTGAATCATTGTTATCTGATGCTAGGGTCTACTATAGGAGTCAGCATTCAAGAAAAAGACTTAGTTGTCATTGTAGACAATACGCTAAAATCTTTTGCCCAGTGTGCGACAATGGCCAAAAAAGCAAACAGGATGCTAGGAATTATTAGGAGAAGGAAGCAAAATAAAACAAAAAATAATATAATGCCTCTGTATCTCTCCATGGTGCAACCTCACCTTGAGTACTGTGTGCAGTTCTGATCGCTATATTTCAAAAAAGATATAGCGGAATTAGAAAAGGTTCAAAGAAGAGTGACCAAAATGATAGCGGGGATGAAACTCCTCTCATATTAGGAAAGGCTAAAGAGGTTAGGGCTCCTCAGCTTGGAAAAAGGATGGCTGGGGGGGGGGGGGGATATGATTGAGGGCTACAAAATCCTGAGTGGTGTAGAGTGGGTGGAGGCCAGGGGGGCCACTCAATGAAATTGCATGGAAATACTTCTAAAACAAATAGGAGGAAATATTTTTTCACTCAGATAGTTAAGCTCTGGAACTCTTTGCCGGAGGATGTGGTAATGGCGGTTAGCATATCTGGGTTTTAAAATGTCCATAGTCTGCTATTGAGATTGACTTGGGGAAGACACTGCTTTCCCTGGGATTGGTAACATGGAATGTTGCTACTACTAGAGGACCTGAATTGAGGTTGAAGGGGGGCAGACTCAGGACTAATGTCAGGAAGTATTTTTTCACGGCAAGGATGGTGGATATGTGGAATACTCTCCCGCGGGAGGTAGTGGAGATGAAAACGGTAATGGAATTCAAACATGCATGGGATAAACACAAAGGAATCCTGTTTAGAAGGAATGGATCCAAGGAATCTTAGCGGAGATTGGGTGGCGACGCCGGTAATTGGAAACAAAATGGGAGCTAGGCAGACTTCTACGGTCTACGCCCACGCCCTGATTGTGACTGAATAGATAGGGATGGGCTGGAGTGTAAATTTTAAGGGACTTCAATGTTAAGTTCAGAACTTAGTACAAGAACAGTATTGAGTAGACGTCTACGGTCTGTGCCCAGAGAAAGGCAAGGACAAATCAAACTCAGATATAGTATCACATACCATGTAAAATGAGTTTATCTTGATGGGCAGACTGGATGAACCGTACAGGTCTTTATCTGCCGTCATCTACTATGTTACTATGTATGTATGTTTATAAGTAGTAGTAGTAGTAGTAATTTTCTTCTTACCGAGTATTGTTCCATATTTCTCCACCAAAGCGAATTCAAATTTCTGATGTTGTAATACAGAGTTTCACCATAAATGGATATTTACTAGATTGGCCAATTTCCAATTAGATAGACAATGTTTTTGAGCAATCATGAGTACAATATCCACAAGTTTAGCTTGAGAGTCTGATAAGTTCAGTTGAGGAGAACAGGCTTTAAAAATAAGATCTTTTGGATCATACACCAAATTTCTTTCCAGAAATTAAGCGTAAATTCACATTCATAGAACATGTGGAGTAAAGTACCAACAGATTTAGAACAGTTCCAACATTTGTCAGAAGGAAGAAGATCTGCTACTGCATGCCTGTGTGGTGTGCATGATGTTTTGTGATATAAAAAGTACATAGACTACTACTACTACTACTTAACATTTCTAGAGCGCTACTAGGGTTACGCAGCGCTGTACAGTTTAACAAAGAAGGACAGTCCCTGCTCGAAGGAGCTTACAATCTAAAGGACGAAATGTCAATTTGGGGCAGTCAAGATTTTCTGAATAGAGGTGAGTGGTTAGGTGCCGAAGGCAACATTGAAGAGGTGGGCTTTGAGAAAGGATTTGAAGATGGGCAGGGAGGGAGCCTGGCGTATGGGCTCAGGGAGTTTATTCCAAGCATGGGGTGAGGCGAGGCAGAAAGACTATAATGATGAGGCTGAAATCAGTGGTTTCATGGTTGAAGACCAAAAGTGAGACCGTTGTTCTTCTGTAGGGGTATGGCCTACATCTGACTGACAAGCTTCTTGACGACCTGTGACTATGTTAAGTGATGACTTTATGAATTTCTTATGAGTATTAGATGCTAAATGGCCAGTAACAAGCAATGAATACATGATGGAGTAAATTGAAGGGTAATTGTCATTAGAGAGAAAATATTGTAAGGTTATACAATGATTTAATTGCCTCCATTTGAAATAAGCAGTGGGTGGCAGAGAAAATCTCTCCTGTAGTATAGAGAATGATAACAAAGCTTTATTTTCAGATAAAATAGTCAATAGTCCCTTATCTAGCATTCTTTCCAATAGAAGGGAACTTTATTTATTAAGACGTGAAGGTTATACCATAGTGACATGAGTGTAGATGAAATTATTGAATGGGTTTATAGCTTGTCAAATTCCATCAAACATTTGATACTCGAAGCAATGACTAAGTCAATTTTGTCAGAGGGAAAGGAAGTAGAGGAAAGCAATATTTGAGGTATGAAAGGGTAAATAAAAGATTCCTCTAAGATTAGCCAGATAGGTTTGTAGTTAGGGTCGTGAAGATAGGACCTGAAGTGGTGAACTGGATTAGGAACTGGTTGACGGACAGACGCCAGATGGTGGTGGTGAATGGAATTCGCTCGGAGGAGGGAAAGGTGAGTAGTGGAGTGCCTCAGGGATCGGTGCTGGGGCCGATTCTGTTCAATATATTTGTGAGTGATATTGCCGAAGGGTTAGAAGGTAAAGTTTGCCTATTTGCGGATGATACTAAGATCTGCAACAGAGTGGACACCCCGGAGGGAGTGGAAAACATGAAAAAGGATCTGAGGAAGCTAGAAAATGGTCTAAGGTTTGGCAATTAAAATTCAATGCGAAGAAATGCAAAGTGATGCACTTAGGGAATAGAAATCCACGGGAGACGTATGTGTTAGGCGGGGAGAGTCTGATAGGTACGGGCGGAGAGAAGGATCTTGGGGTGATAGTATCTGAGGATTTGAAGGCGACGAAACAGTGTGACAAGGCGGTGGCCGTAGCTAGAAGGTTGTTAGGCTGTATAGAGAGAGGTGTGACCAGCAGAAGAAAGGGGGTGTTGATGCCCCTGTATAAGTCGTTGGTGAGGCCCCACCTGGAGTATTGTGTTCAGTTTTGAAGGCCGTATCTTGTTAAGGATGTAAAAAGAATTGAAGCGGTGCAAAGAAAAGCTACGAGAATGGTATGGGATTTGCGTTACAAGATGTATGAGGAGAGACTTGCTGAACTAAACATGTATACTCTGGCGGAAAGGAGAAACAGGGGTGATATGATACAGACGTTCAAATATTTTAAAGGTATTAATCCGCAAACGAACCTTTTCCGGAGATTGGAAGGTGGTAGAACTAGAGGACATGAAATGAGATTGAAGGGGGGCAGACTCAAGAAAAATGTCAGGAAGTATTTTTTCACGGAGAGAGTAGTGGATGCTTGGAATGCCCTCCTGCGGGAGGTGGTGGAAATGAAAACGGTAACGGAATTCAAACATGCGTGGAATAAGCATAAAGGAATCCTGTGCCGAAGGAATGGATCCTCAGGAGCTTAGTCAAGATCGGGAGGCATGGCTGGTGGTTGGGAGGTGGGGATAGTGCGGGGCAGACTTATACGGTCTGTGCCCTGAAGAGCACAGGTACAAATCAAAGTAGGGTATACACAAAAAGTAGCACACATGAGTTATCTTGTTGGGCAGACTGGATGGACCGTGCAGGTCTTTTTCTGCCATCATCTACTATGTTACTATGTTACTATGTGATAAAACCAATTACAACCTTGTTGTAAAATGAACGATTTATGGCAAGTGAGAAAATTGGGATACAACACTCCACCAGAATCTTTTAAGGGCAATCATTTTAGGCTGCTTATTTTTCCATAGAAAGGAAACAAGCAATTTATCTAATTGAGAATAGAAAAAGGAGGAGAAAAGAATTGGTAACCTACTCATAATAAAATGTATCTTGGGGGAGACCATCATTTTAATATTTCAAGATGACACCACCATGATAAATGGATGCCAGAACAGTACGAGACATTTAAGAAACTTGAGAATATTATCACTATTATATTGTATGGTGTTTTGAAGATTGGTGTATAAATCAGTTCCCAGATATCTAATTTTAGGGGTAGTCCAAACTAAATCAAAAGCCTTTGCAATGTCAGACTGAGCATAGGAGTTTAGAGGGAGGATTTCTGTCTTCTGTTGGTTGACCTTATAGAGAAGTGAGAGAATGAAAAAAGATAAGGAATAGAATCTGAGGGGTTAGATAAAAACAAGAGGATGTCATCCGCTTATGCAGAACTTTTGATCTCTCTGATTGATTATGCATGATGCCCGAGATATGTGGATGAGGTCGAATGGCAATCAATAGGGGTTCAAGAGCAATATTAAATAGGAAGAGAGAGGGCAGCCCTGTCTAGTACCATGATTGAGGAAAATCGATTTAGAGAGAAAATTATTAGTATAGACGTTAGCGATAGGGTTAAGACTTTAATTTTTTGTATAGAGGGGCAGCCAAACCAAGACAAAGTAGAGATAAAAGAGTCCCATACCATCCTGTCAAAGGCCTTCTTCATGCCTAAAGACAAGGCCACAACAAGGTGAGAACAGGAGTTGATGATATGGGAAATATGAAGAAACAAGTGAGTGTTACCATTTATAAGTTGACCTGGCATAAGGCCAACCTGATTAGGATGAATGATTTTCGGAATAATTTGCTTACTTCTATTAGCTTGTAGTCTACATTTAGTAGAGAAATCAGACAATAATTTGATACCAGAAGGGGTCCTTATTAGACTTTGGAATTACATTTATGATTGCTTCTCAGAATAAACTATGAGATACAGTGTCAGGAGATAGAGAGTGGAATAAATCTGTTAATAAAGAGGAAAGTTCCTCTTTAAATAATTTATAAAACTCAGTTGGGATTCCATCAGGGCCTGGAGGTTTTCCTATCGGGGTATTCTTAATTGCAGTGAGAAGTTCTTGTTCAGTAATATATTTTTGGAGGAGAGCAGTATTGTCTTTTGTCCATTGCAGCTTCTCTAACAAGGATAGAAAATGTGTTGTCATGTCAAGGGAGTTAAAGGATTCTGATTGATAAAATTGGGAATAAAAAAGGTGAAAAGCTTAAGATATGTCATTTATAAATGTTCTGAGTGCTTTGTTGGGTAGCCTTATAGCAGAAATGTTTACTTTGGATCTTTTTCGCTTTAGATAATTAGTTAGCATTTTACTGCTTTTATCTTGCTCAGCATAATGTTTAGAGTGAAAATCAAAAATCTGATGACCTGCTTTAATACTGAGGAGCTTGTTCAACTTATATTTCAAATTGTATAGAGTATTAAGCAGAGGAGGATTCTTAGTTAATTAGTTTTTGCTTCTTTAATTTGATCTTCTAATTGTGTGATCTCAGCATTAGCTTCCTTGATCTTGTAGGCATTGAGATTAATTCACCATGAAGAACAGCTTTGAAAGCTTTCCACAATGCCACTAGACTAATATCAGGAGTTCTGTTATTTAAACAGAATTCTTTTATAAAATTTTCTAGTTTAGAAAGTACTGTCTCATCTGAAAGATGACTGGGATGTAATTTCTAGAGAGGCGATTTAGGAAGAATCGTTGCTTTCCAATTGAGATTTAAGGAAACTGGGGAATGATGAGACACAACTATTGTAAAGATAGATGTGTCATAAATTGCTTCTACCAAAGAATTGGATATTAAAAAATAATCCAATCTGGAGAAGCTTCAATGAGGGGCTGAATAAAAAGTATACTGTCTGGAGGTCGGATTGTGGAGCCTTCAGGGATCGATAAGGTGAAGTTGGTCTATATAAAAGAGTGAAGAGCAACAGATGACTTAGAGGGTTGGATTTTGGGATGTGAATGTCTACTCAGCCAGAAATCCAGGGAGATGTTGAAATCACCTGACATTATAATGGAGAGGAAATCAAAGGACTGAAATTTTTTTGAAAGATGTTAGAGAATAATTCAGGGAAATCAGTATTGGGAGCATAAATGTTCTCTAATAATACAGAAACATTATGAATTGACACCTTAGCAATTATCCGTCTTCTATTGGGGGTCTATATCTTGGTGTAATATTGAAGGGTTTATATCTTTGTGGGAAAATATTGAAACTCCGTGTTTCTTTCCATCAGAAGGGGAGTCTATGGAGAAGGAAATCCAGTTACAGTGTTTGGTAAAGGGGGTAATATTACTTACATGGGGTTCTTGTAAAAAGATTATTCCTGGTTTAACTTTAAGATAGATAAGCACTTTCTTTCTTTTAATATTTTAGTATTTAGTATGCCAATCCTGGGATTGGAGAAGAGCAGAGGTGGTCCCTGTTCACAAAAGTGTTGACAGAGAAGAAGCTGAAAAGTACAGGCCGGGAAGACTCACTTTGGTTATTGGAAAAGTAGTGGAAGCGATGCTGAAGGAAAGGATAGTGAATTTCCTGGAATACAATAGGTTCCAAGGTCCGACACATCATGGTTTTACCAAAGGTAAACCATGGCAAATGAATTTGATTGAATTCTTTGACTGGCCGAAATTATTGAGTCCAAGCGAGTGACACATTGTTCAAGCGATTTTCTAATGTTTTGGATTAAAACATCATTTGGATGTTCCTGGTGATGGACATATTATTTGAGATGCGGTGGTTTTTGTAAATTGATTTATAGCCTAATGTTTTGGGCAATCATCTTTGGACTCATTTGATAAATAATCTCTTTTTGTGTGTTTGTTTTGCACCAATAGCATTGTATTATGCAGTTTGAGTGGTTAACTACATAAGTATTGCCGCACTGGGACAGACCAAAGGTCCATCAAGCCCAGCATTCTGTTTCCAACAGTGGCCAATCCAGGGCACAAATACCTGGCAAGATCCAAAAAAAGTTCAATACATTTTATGCTGCTTATCCCAGAAATAAGCAGTGAATTTTCCAAAAGTCAATTTAATAATGGTCTATGGACTTTTCCTTTAGGAAGCCGTCCAGACCTTTTTAAAACACCGCTAAGCTAACTGCCTTTACCATATTCTCTGGCAACAAATTCCAGAGCTTTAATTACACATTGAGTGAAGAAAGATTTTCTCCGATTCGTATTTAATGTATTACTTTGTAGCTTCATCGCATCCCCCTAGTCCTGGTATTTTTTGAAAGAGTAAACAAACGATTCACTTCTACCTGTTCCACTCCTCTCATTATTTTATAGACCTCTATCATATCTCCCCTCAGCCGTCTTTTCTCCAAGCTGAGAAGCCCTAGCCGCTTCAGTCTTTCCTCATAGGGAAGTCGCCCCATTCCCTTTATCATTTTCGTCGCCCTTTTCTGTACCTTTTCTAATTCCACTATATCTTTTTTGAGATGCGTTGACCAGAATTGAACACAATACTCGAGGTGTGGTCGCACCATGGACCGATACAAAGGCATTATAACATCCTCACTTTTGTTTTACATTCCTTTCTTAGCCGCCGCAGCGGAAGGAATGAATGGTATGAGTAAGTTTGTTCTGATATCATGCACATTTGGTATATTCAATTAAAATATTTTCATAGTATTTATGTATTCTGCCTCGCCTCACCCTATGCTTGGAACAACCTTCCTGAGCCCTTACGCCAAGCCCCTTCCCTGCCCATCTTCAAGTCTTTGCTTAAAACCCACCTCTTCAATGCTGCGTTCGGCACCTAACTCTTACCCTTCAGTAAATCCAGACTGCCCCAATTTGACCACCCCTATCGGACTGACCGTTCACTTGTCTCTTAGATTGTAAACTCTTTGAGCAGGGACCGTTCCTCTTTGTTAAATTGTACAGCGCTGCGTAACCCTAGTAGCGCTTTAGAAATGTTAAGTAGTAGTAGTATGTATTTGGTCTGGAGTATATTTGTCAGTTTTAATTATTGTAATCTCTACTCCAGTTGACTTGCAAGTATCCCCTGAATTGGCATGGGAAGAGTAGACAGGAAAACTCAGGGAACATGGGCATTGTATTTTTAAATCTTCAGGCATACTTCCAGGAGCATAATTTTTATCTGCTTCAATCTAGGATTTTCAAAATGAGCTTGCAGTCCTGCAGAAAGTTTCAAAATCATTCTCCCCAGCATCTCTCTTCCTCCTCATCTTTCAAGCCACTATGAACACTTTGAGGCTGTCTCTGTAACACATAGTAAGCAGAAAAAAAATAAGTCAATGGTCTACCACAAACCTCAGAGCCAGCGTGTACACCTGCAGTTCAGTGGCAGCGGTGCTCCTAAGTCAGATGGTGTTCGGTGAAATGTGAGGAAAGCAAAGATCAAGCAGGTGGGGGAAGAGAGGTTGGTAGTTGGGAGGCGAGGATAGTGGAGGGCAGACTTATACGGTCTGTGCCAGAGCCGGAGATGGGAGGGAGGCGGGACTGGTGGTTGGGAGGCGGGAAATACTGCTGGGCAGACTTGTACGGTCTGTGCCCTGAAAAAGGCAGGTACAAATCAAGGTAAGGTATACACATATGAGTTTATCTTGTTGGGCAGACTGGATGGACCGTGTAGGTCTTTTTCTGCCGTCATCTACTATGTTACTATGGTAGAAGACTTTCATGCCAGCAAACCTTTCCTTCCTACAATGCTAGCCTAGGGCTTGTTGTACCCTTCCAGCATGGCTAAGTACTCTGTACCTTTCATAAACCCGCATATGTCTTGTAGCCAGTCCAGTAAAAGCAGGGATTAAGCCCTCTCCTCCCTGCCCAGGTAAGGCAGGGAACAGCTCACACTCGGGTGTTCCCAGAAGGATGTTACTGAAGACACAAGGTACTGGTAAATGAAGTTCACTCTGAGGAAAGGGATGCTACCACTCATGTGCTGCATGGTTTGGTTCTTGGTCTGATTCTTTTTTTTTTTAAACAAATTTATAAATGATAGTGCTGTGGGGCTGCCTGGTAAGGTCTGCAATAGGGTAGACACCCTTGATGGTGTGAATAACATAAGAAAGGGTTTAGCAAAGCTGAAGGAATGGTCTGGAATTTGGCAGCTTAGATTTAATGCTAAAAAATGCAGGGTCATGTATTTGGGCTGTAAAAATGCAAGGGAGCAGTACAGTTTAGGGGTAAAGTACTTCTTCCATGAAAGAGGAAAGGACCCTGGGTGTGATGGTCTTAAGGGGGCCAAACAGGTAGAAAAGATGATGGTGATGAATGCTAGAAGCAGTGGCGTAGCTAGGGTAGTTGACACCCGGGGCCGGTCATTTTTTTAACACCCCCCTCCAAAATCTAGTACAAGGCATGTCGAGAATACAAAACACTCATGACCTATAGAGCAAATCTACCATACCATAAGCAGTCATTTCTAAGAGTCACACAGGGAAAAGGAAAGCATCTTAAACACTACAGTGAGCACTAGAACATCAATTCACCAGACATGAAATGAAACCAGACAGAATAGTACAGATCGTCGATCCTGCACAGTCAGTTCCAACTGAAAAGCCATGTCTTTTTCACAAACACAGAAACACCCTAATCCACTATAGAATAAGTAATCATAAACTTTCTACTTAGACAAAAATTAAACTGAACCCCCGATGCCAGACGCTGCATACAATGCAACACCACAGAAACAGAAAATGTCCCCTAGTACTGTGCAAAATATAAAGACAGCAGATGAAATTTGAAAAAACTAACAAGTACCAATCACCACTTTACAAATTAACAAATAGAAATAAAACAAATATAGAAAATAAAATAATACCATTTTATTGGACTAATACATTTAGCTTTCAGAGGCCAAAACCTCCTTCCTCAATACAGTATAGTGCTGTTACAGTATCCTATCCTGACCTGAGGAAGGGGGTTTTGTTCTCCGAAAGTTAGCCAAAATGTATTAAATTAGTCCAATACCTTGTTTGCATGTTCTATTATAAACATTTATTAACATATCTACAATACTACTTTATCCTATAGCAAAAAAAACAAAAATATATATTTTATTTACAGTTTGTTGTCTCTGGTTTCTGCTTTCCTCATCTTCTTTTCACTGTCTTCCTTCCATCCAGCATCTGTCTTTGTTCTCTCTCTGCCATCCAGTGTCTGCCCTCTCTCCCTGCCCCTTCCATGCACATCTGACCTCTATCTCTGCACCTTCCATCCACCTTCTGCCCCTGTCTGCCCTCTCTCTCTCTCTCCCCTTCCATTCACTGTCTGCCCTTTCTATCCCTTCCATCCACTGTCTGCCCTTTCTCTCTGCCCCTTCAATCCACCATTTGCCCTCCCTCTCCCATCCATCCAGGGTCTGCCCTCCCCTTCCATCCAGGATCTGTCCCCTCTCTCTGCCCCTTTTTTTCAGTCCCCAGTTCCAGCCCCACAATCCCACCAGTCCCCAGTTTCAGCCCCAGCTCTTTTCTCTCACCAGTCCCGAGCTTCAGCCCCAGCCACTTCTCCCTGTCTCCTTTTCAGCCCCCCGTTTCAGCCCCTGCCCCTTTTCAGCCCCCAGTCCCAGTACTAGCCCCCTTATTCCACCTACCCTCCTTTTCAGCCCCCAGTTCTAGCCCCCTTCATCCACATGCCTTGCATTAGGGCTCCCCTTTTCAGCCCGACCCATTCTCCCACCTGACCCAGGCATGCCCCATTTTCCCTCATGACCCCTACTCAGACCCCAGTTCCAGCCCCCTCCCCACCCCAGTCCCCTTCTCCCATCTGAGAACCCCCTCCCCATCTCCCATCTGAGAATCCCCTCCCCATCTGAGAACCCCCACAACACCCCTCCCCACCCCAGTCCCCTCCCCTTCTCCCATCTGAGAACCCCCAAAACACCCCTCTCCTCTCCCATCTGAGAACCCCCTCCCCGACCCAACCTGCCTACCAGTTCTGACAGACGACAGCCCTCTTCTCCTGCCACCACTCTGCCTTCAAAAAAACACACTGAGAAAGTCAGAACAGAGGGGAATGAACCATTTTGCTATGATATTCCCCTCCAGGACTGACCACAATTGTTTAGTCCAGCAACAGTTGGCCATAAATCCCCAGAAAACTATAGTAAAGAAACTGGAGGTGGTGCAAGGGAGAGGCAGTATCCGTTTTTTACCTTTTGCCTTCTAGCTGTCCTGCTTCTAGCTCGCCATCAGAAAGAACGTTAGAGCAGGGAGCAGAAAGATTAGTCTCCTGCTCATGACTTTGTTTAGGGATGAAACGGGGCAGAGCCTGCTTTCTGAACCATAAGTAGCTGTTTTTGAGGAATTAAGCAGTCCCTGCTCTGTGGGAGTAAATCTCTCATTCCGTGAAAATTTGTGAACTGGCATGGCAGGCAGCGCCTCGCCTCTGCTCTACTTTATAAAAGGAGTAAAAAAATCTCTTCATCATCGTTGGCCCTTCCCACACTGAGTCCCGCCCTCGCGGAAATAGGAAGTTACCTCAAAGGAGGGCGGGACTCAGTGTGGGAAGGGCCAATGACGATGAGATTTTTTTACTCCTTTTACAAAGTAGGGCAGACGCGAGGTGCTGCCTGCCACGCCGCTTCACAAATTTGTTTTTAAAGGTAGGGTGGGAGCAGCGGGAACGGAGCACCCCCCAACCTGCTGACACCCGGGGCGGACCGCCCCCACCGCCCCGCCCTTGCTACGCCACTGGCTAGAAGGATACTTGGGTGCAAGGGAGAGGAATGGCCAGTAGGGATAAGGAGGTGATGTAAGGCTTCCTGTGAAACCACTTGGTTAGTGAGCCCTTGGACCCCTGCCGAGGAGCGGCAGCGGCAGGAGAATCACCCAAAACATAAGACAAGGCAGACCTCTGACAGAAAACCGCTGGACTTCACCTGCAGTTGACCGCCCTTCCCCAGGAGTTGAGCCCTGGGTGCAGGCAGCCGGCAGGACTTACCAGACAGGGCAGGAACAGGATACCAACAAGGAGACAAGCCGGGTCCTGGGCAGGCAGCAGACAGTAGAATAAACCAGGAGATAAGTCGGGTCTTGGGCAGGCAGCAGACAGTAGAATAACCAGGAGATAAGCGGGGCTAAAGCTGAAACCGGAAAATAGCACAGACGCACTGCAACAACTCTTGCCGAGGGAACTTTCTCTGAGGACCTCTGTTGCAAGGCAAACTAGAAAGTATCCAGGTGGTTAATGAAGGCAAAGTACAAGGGAGGTCACCAGGTATTGGTGCTGCTCAGTTCCAAAAACTCCCAAGACAGTCTGGAGGGCTGGAAGATCCGGACCGGACCGGAGTACCTTCTGGAACATGGGAAACAGCCAGCAGTCAATCCATAGCAGCCACCAGGTCTAGCCACCAGGTGGCGAGATGAATGAGAGCATGAAACATGGGCCAAATCGTAACAGGTGATAATACCTATGTATTGTGAGGAATATGGGGGTGAGAGGGAGAATAAAGGTATATGGAGGAATGAGGAGGCTCGAGAGGGAGAGAGACTGGGTAGAGAAAGGAAGGAGTCTTTTCCCCTGGGAGATTAGAGAAAAGGAAAATACTACAATTCCCAGCAGCCCCTGAGTAGGTCCCATGGTAGAAACAGGGACTTCAATCCCCAACAGCCCCCAGAGGAGGTCAGGAGAAGGGCAAGAGAAGGGAGTTGGAAAAACCTGTCCCAGAGTGCCAGGATGAGGGAAGGAGTTCTGAACCTTCCCAATCAAGCAAATGGAGAGCAGCTGAGCAATGGGTGTGGGGAGGAACCTATGGACTGGCAAGGGGAAGAAAAGGAGGAGGAACTAGAGCAAGAAGAGCCGATGGAGATTGCTGCTCTGACTAAACTGGAAGGAAAGGAGGTGAAACAGGAGAGGGCTGCTCGGGAGGAGAGCCTGGTAGAAGGAGGGAAAAGGTGGCTATCCCACGAGGGGAGCTCAGAGAACAGGTTTACCATGGAAGGGTCATGTGGGTGGTGGTCAGGGTATAATGCTGGCCTGGTTAGGGAAGGACCCTTGCCACTCTCCCTAGGTTGATTTCTTTTGAAAGGGAGAGAGGAGTGGAGGTTTTGGGCATAACTGCTATGCATGAACTGCTGGGAGTTTGAACCCTGTCTGAACTGCTGTTTTTGTGGAATTGTTTCACCTAACTGCTTACATGAACTGCTGGGGAGTTTGAACCCTTTTTGATCTACCGTGTTTGGAGGATTACTTTGCATAACTGCTATACATGAACTTCTGGGAGTTTGAACCCTTTCTGAACTGCTGTGTTTGGGGAATTATTTTGCCTAACTGCTTACATGAACTGCTGGGGAGGGTTTGAACCCTTTCTGGAGCTATCGTGTTTGGAGAATTACTTTGCATACCTGCTATACATGAACTGCTGGGAGTTTGAGCCCTTTTTGAGCTACTTTGTTTGAAGAATTGCTTTGCATAACTGCTTTATATGAACTGCTGAGATTTTGGAACCTTTTGGATTTTTTTGTTTTGTTTTGAATACTATACTGTTGAACTGCTATGCTTCTTGAGAAATGCTGTGGTGGGAACTACCTTTGGAGGAGCAGTTGACACAAAGGGATTACAATAAAGTATAATGATCTGACCTTGTGGATTGCCGTGTGCTCTTTAGCATACAGCTCAGCTAAAGGACCGAGGGACTCAAGAGTCTCCTGGTGCAGGAGACTTTTCCAAGAGTCTCCCGGTGGTGGAGACCTTACAAGTGGTGGCAGTGGTGGGATCGTTCAATGGACTTCCACGTCGGGGGAGGAGCCTCAACCAGGAGGGCCAACCCAGAGAAAGGTGCAGACCTATCTCTATCTCTGGTAAGCAGAAGCTGGAACAGGGGTGGGGAGAGGCAGCGAGTAGTGGCCAGGAAGGGGCCACTTGCTGTAGAGCTGCACTTGGAGTTCTTTGTGTTTGCATTGCCTACAGGTGACAGTGCGGAGGAGAGAGATGGAGCCGAAGGGTATATTTACGTGGATGAGCTTACAGTTCCAAAAGCAGCAAGAACTGTCAGAGAAGATGATTAGGGAGTCCTTGGCAGTGACCCGGGCCCAGCAGCAGCCAGTTTTGGACCTATTCCAGGAGTTACTGAGGAAAGGGCCCAGTGTCCCAGGGGCCTCGAGCAGTACCGAGGAACAGAGAAGGAGCCTGGAGAGAGATGGTGCGGTAGGACCCTTGCATATGAACTGGCTTACCTGGGGCAAGTTATTTGAAAATGACAGTGTGGATGATTTTTTATGTGCCTTTGAGCGGGTGGCTGGGGTTGCAGGGTGGTCTCCGGAACAGTGGGCCATTAGGTTGGCCCCATCCCTGTCTGGGAAGCCTTAGCGGCCTTCAGGGACCTGTCGCCTCTACGCATCCAATTTTTCATTTTTAGGTAGCCAGCTTTGGAATGCTCTACCAAGATCCATCCGAACAATCAACGGCCTTTTGCCCTTCAGGAAAGCACTGAAGACCCATCTCTTCAAGATAGCCTACCCTAGCGATTCAACTTAATCTAAAACCTGCCCACATGATTCTTATCGACAATTGTTATACATTGACCATGTTTCCCATTATCCTTATTGCTATCCCATATCCACTCCTCTCCATCTTCCTACACCTACCTTTTAATGCTCATTTCCTTCTGCACCCAATTCCTCCTATGTTCAATTTACTTATCCGTTAACCCCATTAATATTGTGTTTACTACAAATTGTATATTCTTTTTTACGCTTTGTAATTCTTCATATTGTTACTATGTAAGCCGCATTGAGCCTGCCATGTGTGGGAAAGTGCGGGGTACAAATGTAATAAATAAATAAATAGATGCGGTGGATTATAGGAAATTGAAAGAGGCCATTTGGGATAGGTATGGGCTGAGTTCCCAGACCTATAGGAGGCGCTTTAGGACAATGCAATGAGACCAGGAAGAGTCACCCAGGGCCTTAGCCAGTAAGCTGATGGACCTCGCTAAGAAATGGCTAGAACCAGAGCGGCGAACTACCGCTGATATCCTGCAGGAGATAGTAATGGAGCAATTCCTGCAGGCCTTACCTATCTATATATACACACTAGAAGAAATGAAAGAGAGGGGAGATATGATAGAGAGATTTAGATACCACTGTGGCATAAACATACAGAAGGTGAGTCTCTTTCAATTGAAAAGCAGCTCGTCTCTTTACCACACTGAACTCTCTCCTCAAAGTGCCTTCACCTCCAACCCCCCCTTCACTTTCCCCCCAGACTCTGGCTGAGTTCTTTCATGATAAGGCTATCTTATGTGAATTCTCAACCAGGTCACCTCCACCTCTCCTTCCCTTAGTCCATTCTCTCAACCCTCCAACCCCTACCTCCTTTTCTTCCTTTTCTGAAATCACTGAAGAAGAAACTACTCATCTTCTTTCCTCCTCGAAACTAACTACCTGTTCTTCTGATCCCACCCATCTACTTAACACTATCTCTCCTACTGTCATCCCTTTTTGTCTGTCATATCCTCAATCTTTCACTTTCCACTGTGACTGTTCCTGATGCCTTCAAATATGCCGTAGTCACACCACTCCTTAAAAAACCTTCATTGGACCCTACCTGTCCTTCCAACTGTCGACCCATCTCCCTCCTCCCCTTCCTATCCAAGATACTTAAACAAGCTGTTCACCGCCGTTGCCTTGACTTTCTTTCATCTGAAGCTATTCTTGATCCACTTCAATCTTGCTTTCACCCCCTTCATTCAACTGAAACAGCGCTTGCTAAAGTCTCCAATGATCTGTTCCTAGCCAGATCCAAAGGTCTCTATTCTATCCTCATCCTTCTCGATCTATCTGCTGCTTTTGACACTGTTGATCACAGCCTACTCCTTGATACGCTGTCCTCACTTGGATTTCAGGGCTCTGTTCTTTCCTGGTTTTCTTCTTGTCTCTCCCAGCATACCTTTAGCGTATACTCTAGTGGATCCTCTTCTACTTCTATCCCACTGTCAGTTGGTGTACCTCAGGGATCTGTCCTGGGACCTCTTCTCTTCTCCATCTATACTTCTTCCCTTGGTACTCTGATCTCATCCCATGGTTTTCAGTATCATCTTTATGCTGATGACTCCCAGATCTACCTCTCCACACCAGAAATCTCAGCCGAAACCCAGGCCAAAGTATCAGCCTGCCTGTCTGACATTGCTGCCTGGATGTCTCAGCGCCATCTGAAACTAAACATGACCAAGACTGAGCTTCTTATCTTTCCCCCTAAACCAACCTCTCCTCCTCCCCCATTCTCTATTTCTGTGGATAACACTCTCATCCTTCCTGTCTCATCAGCTCGTAACCTTGGGGTCATCTTTGACTCCTCCCTCTCCTTCTCTGCACATATTCAACAGACTGCTAAAACCTGTCGTTTCTTTCTCTATAATATCAGCAAAATTCGCCCTTTCCTTTCTGAGCACACTAACAGAACCCTCATCCACGCTCTTATCACCTCTCGCTTAGACTATTGCAACTTGCTTCTCACAGGTCTCCCACTTAGCCATCTCTCTCCTCTTCAATCTGTTCAAAATTCTGCTGCACGACTAATATTCCGCCAGGGTCGTTATGCTCATATTAGCCCTCTCCTCAAGTCACTTCACTGGCTTCCTATCCGTTTCCGCATACAGTTCAAACTCCTCTTATTGACCTATAAGTGCATTCACTCTGCAGCTCCCCAGTACCTCTCCACTCTCATCTCCCTACATTCCTTCCCGGGGACTCTGTTCACTGGGTAAATCTCTCTTATCTGCACCCTTCTCCTCCACCGCTAACTCCAGACTCCGTTCCTTTTATCTTGCTGCACCATATGCCTGGAATAGACTTCCTGAGTCGGTACGTCAAGTTCCATCTCTGACCGTCTTCAAATCTAAGCTAAAAGCCCACCTTTTTGATGCTGCTTTTAACTCCTAACCCTTGTTCACTTGTTCAGAACCTTATTTTATCATCCTCACTTTAATGTTCCCTTATCTCTTGTTTGTCTGTCCTAATTAGATTGTAAGCTCTGTCGAGCAGGGACTGTCTCTTCATGTTCAAGTGTACAGCGCTGCGTACATCTAGTAGCGCTACAGAAATGATAAGTAGTAGTAGTAGGAATGAGGGGGCATAGGATGAAGGTGAAATAGGAGAGACTCAGAAGTAACCTGAGGAAATACTACTTCACGGAAAGGGTGGTTAATTCGAGGAGTGGCTTCCCAGTGGAAGTGGTGGAGATGGAAACTGTATCTGAATTCAAGAGAGGTTGGGACAAGTATGTAGAATCTGTAAGGGGCCCAACACAGCTGCTGGCAGAAGTCCCGCCCTGAGTGTGCCATTTCCAGGGGAAAAAGAAAGCCCCTGGAAATTGCTTGCATAGCGATAGCCCGGGCATTGCTGTGGGCAATGGATTAGCGTGGGAGTCCATATCGCCATCTCAGTGGGTACCGTAAGGGCTCCCTGCTGCATGGCCATAGGGGAAGAGTTCTCTTACCACATGGCCAGGTGCTGGGGGCTTTTTTTTACCTGCTGCAGTAAGAAGGGCCTGGCACATGGGGTAAACAGCCCCCGCTGCTAGTGCAGGGCCCTTTTTCCCAGAGCTTGGTAAAAGGACCCCTGAGAGAGTGATAGGGAGGATAGATGGCATGCATAGGCAGATTGATATGCCGTATGGTCTGTATCTCCCTACCTTTTTCTCTCACCTGTGTCCTGGCCTCATGATGTACATGGCTTGCTGCATCTTTCTGACACACAAGTCGGCCTAATCCTGACATCAACTGAGGCCTCTAATCATCCTACCACAGCAGTAGCGTAGCCAGACCTCAATTTTTGGGTGGACCTGGGGGTGGACTGGGTGGGCATGACCCACATATTTCCTCTCTGTCCATCCCACTCCCGTAAAGATAAATACCTGGGCTGGCGGGGATCTCCGGACCCTGCCAGCTGAAGAATCTTCTGGAGGCCCCTAAGGCTTGAGAAGTCTCATCCCTGCGCCAGTCACCAGCGTGGTGAGAAGCAGCGTTCAGCAGCGTTGCCTGCATGCCTAGGGTTACCATATGGCTCCCCTATGCATGCCTGCCTGCCTTTTAAAATAATTCGTCTCCCCAGGCTCCGCTGCATTTACTTCTTCGCCCGTCGCAAAGTGCTGCCATTCGCACAGGCAGCTCCGCTCCACTTTGCCGCGTCCATCTGGCCCTCTCTGATCCACTTCCTGTAGTGGATACATAGGGCCAGATGGACGCGGCAAAGGGGAGCAGAACTGCCTGTGCGAACGGCAGCACTTTGCGACAGGTGAAGTAGTAAATGCAGCGGAGCCTGGGGAGAGACGAATTATTTTAAAAGGCAGGCAACGCTGCTGAACGCTGCTTCCCGGACCCGGCGGAGCCGTGGGAGAAAAGGCAGCAACAGCAGCAGGATGTTGGATGGGCAGGCCTGGAGGAAAAGTGGCTGGGCCTGGGCCCGTCCAGGCCCGCCAGTGGCTACGCCCCTGTACAGGAACCTTTTGTCTTACATTAATCAACAAAGTTTTGATCTTGTTTTCAACAGCTCTATTAATTAGTTAAACCTCACTAGCAAGATTTATGATATTATTTCTGTTAAATATAATAAAGTAGTGGAAGATGGCACAGGCAAAGTAAAAAATGGGCCATGGAGTGTGCCCAGTAAGTAACACAGGTGTAGGTAACCCCCTCCCCTCCATGCCAACTTTCAGTTTTGCAACTGTGATGCTGTGCAAAGAGCAGCAGTTATACCCCAAACAAGGGAAGTAGATTTGTGGAAATCTCATTGTTCTTCATTACTCTCTCTGAGCTCAGGCTACGACTTTGGGCAATTTAGAAATTTGGGCTTCTGAAGAACATAAGAATAGCCATACTGGGTCAGATCAATGGTCCATGTAGGCCAGTATCCTGTTCCCAACAGTGGTCAATCCAGGTCACAAGTACCTGCCAGAAACCCAAATATTGGCAACATTCCATGCTACCAATCCCAGGGCAGGAAGTGGCTTCCCCCATGTCCATCTCAATAACAGACTATGGACTTTTCCTCCAGGAACTTCTCCAAAATGCTAACTGCTGTTATTACATCCTCTGGCAAAGAGTTCCAAAGCTTAACTATTCTTTGAGTGAAAAAATATTTCCTCCTATTTGTTTTGAAAGTATTTCCATGTGACTTCCTTCAGTATCCCCAAGTCTTTGTACTTTTTGAAGGAGTAAAAAATTAATTTACTTCTACTTGTTCTAAACCAATCAGGATTTTGTAGACCTTAATCATATCTCTCCTCATTCATCTCTTTTCCAAGCTTTAGAGCCCTAACCTCTTTAGCCTTTCCTCATATGAGGGGAGTTCCATCCCTTTTATCATTTTGGTCGCTCTTCTTTGAACTTTTTCTAATTTTCCTATCTATTTTTTTGAGATTCGGCGACTGGAACTAAACGCAGTACTCAAGGTGAGGTAGCACCATGGAGTATTCTCAGTTTTATTTACCATCCCTTTCCCAATAATTCCTATCTGCTTTATTGGCCACTGCCACCAGACAATGGATTTCAGCGTATTGTCTACAATGACACCTAGATCTTTTTCTTGAGTGCTGATTCCCAAAGTGGACCCTAGCATCAGGTAACTATGATTCAGATTATTCTTCCCAATGTACATCACTTTCCATTTGTCCATATTACTTTTCATCTGCCATTTGGATGCCTAATCTTCCAATTTCCTAAGGTCGTCTTGAATCAGCAGTTTGCATCATCTTTCAGTCTCACAATTCCCTTATTTGTCTTCCTCCTTTCACTAATATACCTGAAGAAATTTTTGTCGCCCCTCCTTACATTTCTAGCCATTTCTTCTTCCGCTTGCGCTTTCGCCAGACGTATCTCTCTCTCTCTCTTGGCTTCTTTCAGGTTCATCCAGTATTCCTCTCTGTGTTCCTCTTCTTGAGTTTTTCTGTATTCCATGAACGCCAACTCTTTAGCCTTTATTTTCTCAGCCACTTGTTTGGAGAACCATATCGGTTTCCTTTTTCTCTTGCTTTTATTTACTCTCCTTACATAAAGGTTTGTGGCCCTATTTATAGCTTCTTTCAGCCTGGACCACTGTCCTTCCACTTCTCGTATGTCCTCCCAGCCCCTCAGCTCCTTCCTTAGGTATTCCCCCATTTTACTAAAAGTCAGCATGTTTGAAATCCAGGACTTTGAGTTTTGAGTGGCTGCCCTCCACTTCAGCTGTTATATCAAACCAAACTGTTTGATGGTCACTGCTGCCCAGGTGGGCACCCGCTCGGACATTTGACACACTATCCCCATTTGTGAGCATCAGATCCAGCTCACAAATGGGGATAGTGTGTTAAACGTCCGAGTGGGTGCCCACCAGGGCAGCAACTCGGACTAATATTTTATTTATTTATTTCTTGCATTTGTATCCCACATCTTTGCAGGCTCAATGTGGCTTACAATACATCATGAATAATGGAATTACCTGAGAAGGTATACATTTAGTATCCATTAGGACCCAACTAAGAGAATCACCCCCTAACGGTTAAATGTCAATTTTTTTTTGTTGTTACATTTGTACCCCGCGCTTTCCCACTCATGGCAGGCTCAATGCGGCTTACATGGGGCAATGGAGGGTTAAGTGACTTGCCCAGAGTCACAAGGAGCTGCCTGTGCCTGAAGTGGGAATCCAACTCAGTTCCTCAGTTCCCCAGGACCACTAGGCCACCACCCTAACCACTAGGCCACTCCTCCACTCCAATTATACACATAAATGTTTACAATATCCACAGATACACACAAATACACAAAATCCACCTAAGCACTATTCTGTAGCATATGCATATCTTCTGCAGTGCATATCTGACACACAGGTACAGTCTAGGCAGGACTCATTCATGCGTAAATTATACCTGTATACTTTTTCCGTTGTTGACTTTCCCTGGTTGCCTTTTGGACTAATGAGTCAGGGATGTAGTGGTTGTGAATCCAGTAGCAGTATTGGTTTCCTTGTTTTTTCTTTCTTTTCTGTACTATTTCAATTGTTTTCCCTTTCTTGGTTGTTTCTTTTAAAATTATTAGATATTGTTAACTGCTCGGATGGTTTCCTCTTGAGTGCTATAATAAGTAAAGAGAAACTTGAATTGTAACATAGTACTTGACAGCAGGTCAAGACTCGTCTGGTCTATCCAGTTGCCAGAGCCGCTTCTGCCTCTCTGTGCATGTTACACTCCGCTGTGATCAAATACTGGCATAAGGGAAGAACTAGGGCAGTCACACAATCATGAAATTACTTGCATTAAGCCGCATGAACACACATTGTCCAGATAACTTTCAAACAGCAATCTGTACAGTTGGACTTATCATGTTAAGTTTAAGCAAGCAGTGGTGAATATTGAAGATGATTGGCTGAAACAAAATCACATCACTGAACACCTCAAGCACCACCCTCAGATAACTGGAAAAATTTTGTGGGGTGAAGTTTGCCAGATTAAATTTATGGAGTCAGCAGAGATTCATCACAGCTTTGTGAACAATGACAGAGGCTTATCATCGTAGCTAGGAGCAGCACACAAACAGTTAACTTAAGTAGGACTTAACCTTACCTCTTAGAAACCAAACCTCAGCTCCCAGCTGTTGCCTGCAGCTGAGAGGTGGTTACAACGGCTGGAGTTAAGCAGGTGAGTCTGGGGAACACTCTCTCATTATATTGCTTTGCAGAGAATGAGGGAGTCCTGCCTCCTGGTGCTCCTGGTTCTCCTCAGCACCCTGCTCCTGCCCTGTAAGTATAACACCATTTTTTTCACATCAAAGGAAAGTAGGAAGTCTAAGGAATTTTCTATCATTATATTAAGGGCAGTGTCTCTAAATGAGTTATTTTTGCACATACCAGTAACGAAGCCACAGCACGTGGAGTATCAGCTCAATCTCCAAATTTACTGCTAATACTCACCATAGGTCTTGCATTCTGCCAAAGAGACCGTCCTTCTGGAAGTCATAAGATGTTATGTGTGCTTTGCAGAGAATGAGGAACTCCTGCCTCCTGGTCCCCCTGGCTTTCCTCAGCAGCCAGCTTCTGCCCTGTGAGTATCAGAAATACCATTTCTTCCGCACATGTGCTTAGCACTGACAGGACATGAGAGAAGATATCCACCAGGGTTCATAGAGTTTAGTTTCTGTTTTTCTTCAATTGCAAGGCCTAATATCGTGTACACTCATTAACCACCTGTACTTCAGAAGCAGGTGAACGCCTGCCTCTTCTCTCAAGCCTTAAATACTGTAAAGGTCTCCACCACCAGGAGACTCTTAGAAAAGTCTCCTGCACCGGGAGACTCTTGAGTCCCTCGGCCCTTTAGCTGAGCTGTATGCTAAAGAGCACACGGCAATCCACAAGGTCAGATCATTATACTTTATTGTAATCCCTTTGTGTCAACTGCTCCTCAAAAGGTAGTTCCCACCACAGCATTTCTCAAGAAGCATAGCAGTTCAACAGCACAGTATTAAAAATAAAACGAACCCCCCCCCCCCCAAAAAAAATGGTTCCACAATCTCAGCAGTTCATATAAAGCAGTTATGCAAAGAACAAAGTAGCTCAAAAAGGGTTCAAACTCCCAGAAGTTCATGTATAGCAGTTATGCCCAAAACCACCACTCCTCCTCTCTCCCTTTCAAAAGAAATCAACCTAGGGAGAGTGGCAAGGGTCCCTCCCCAACCAGGCCAGCATTATACCCTGACCACCACCCGCATGACCCTTCCGTGGTAAATCTGTTCTCTCAGCTCCCCTCGTGGGATAGCCACCTTTTCCCTCCTACCAGGCTCTCCTCCCCAGCAGCCCTCTCCTATTTCACCTCCTTTCCTTCCAGTTTAGTCAGAGCAGCAATCTCCATCGGCTCCTCTTGCTCTAGTTCCTCCTCCTTTTCTTCCCCTTGCCAGTCCATAGGTTCCTCCCCACACCCATTGCTCAGCTGCTCTCCATTTGCTTGATTGGGAAGGTTCAAAACTCCTTCCCTCATCCTGGCACTCTGGGACAGGTTTTTCCAACTCCCTTCTCTTGCCCTTCTCCTGACCTCCTCTGGGGGCTGTTGGGGATTGAAGTCCCTGTTTCTACCATAGGACCTACTCAGGGGCTGCTGGGAATTGTAGTCTTTTCCTTTTCTCCAATCCCCCAGGGGAAAAGACTCCTTCCTTTCTCTACCCAGTCTCCCTCCCTCTCGAGCCTCCTCGTTCCTCCATGTGCCTTCATTCTCCCTCTCACCCTCATATTCCTCACAATACATCGGTATTATCACCTGTTACGATTTGGCCCATGTTTCATGCTCTCATTCATCTCGCCACCTGGTGGCTAGACCTGGTGGCTGCTTTTCCTTTTCTCCAATCCCCCAGGGAAAAGAATCCTTCCTTTCTCCACCCAGTCTCCCTCCCTCTCGAACATCCTCATCCCTCCATGTGCCTTCATTCTCCCTCTCACCCTCATATTCCTCACAATACATGTGCAACTGACTGTCCACTCACTCTGCACCTGGATTAGCTAGCTGGAAGTGCTGTAATTTTGACCAGTTCCTCGTATCTCATTTATCTGTATTTATAATTTGTCTTCAGTTTAGCCACCCATCTATTTGTCCCAAAGACTTTGTACTTCCTTAAGAATAGCCATAATGGGTCAGACCAATGGTCCATCAAGCCCAGTAGCCTGCTTCCAAAAGTGACCAATCCAGGTCACAAGTACCTGGCAGAAACCTAAATAGTAGCAACATTACATGCTACCAATCACAGGGCAAGCAGTGGATTCCCCATGTCTGTTTCAATAACAGACTACGGACTTTTCCTCCAGGAACGTGTCCAAATCTTTTTAAAACCCAGATACGCTATCCTCTGTTACCACATCCTCCGGCAACAAGTTCCAGAGTGTAACTGTTCAGTCAGTGAAAAATATATTTCCTCCTATTTGTTTTAAAAGTATTTCCATGTAACTTCATTGAGTGTCTCTTAGCCTTTGTACTTTTTGAACGAGTGAAAAATCAATTCACTTTTACCCATTCTACACCACTCAAAATTTTGTAGACCTCAATCAAATCCCCCCCCCCCCCAGCCACCTGTTTTCCAAGCTGCAGAGGCCTAACCTCTTTAACCTTTCCTTCTATGAGAGGAGTTCCGTCCCCTTTATCATTTTTGAACCTTTTCTAATTCCACTATGGAGCTCATTTTCAAAAGAGAAAAATGTCAAAAAATTGTCATAAAGCACCATTTGGATGTTTTTCTTCTAAAAACGTCCAAATTGTTGTTTTCAAAATTTTCTGCCGTGCATCCAATCACAAGGGGGCGTCGAGGGTATTTCAAAGGTGGGATTAGGGCGTGCCTACCACTTGGAGGAGTGGCCTAGTGGTTAGGGTGGTGGACTTTGGTCCTGAGGAACTGAGTTCAATTCCCAGCACAGGCAGCTCCTTGTGACTCTGGGCAAGTCATTTATCCCTCCATTGCCTGCCGCATTGAGCCTGCCATGAGTGGGAAAGTGCAGGGTACAAATGTAATAAATAAAAGACATTTTACAGCCATAATGGAACAAAACAGGACTACAACTATGATGTTTTGGGCTAGACCTGTTTTCAGAATGAATAAGGCACAAAAAGGCACTTTAAATGACCCCTAATACCTCCCAGTGGTCACTGATCCGCTCCAACCTCCCAAAAATGTGAATAAAAATATGACTTACCAGCCTCAATGAAGCCTCAGATGTTAAAGCCAGGTCCCTGGAGTAGTGTAGTAATCAGTGCAGTGCACTATGGGGTGGGGGACTCAGGTCCCTATCGCCCTCTACCTGTCACACTTCTGGTGGTAACTGTGACCCCTCCCAAAGTCACCAAACCCATACTGTACCCACAGGGCTATTGTAGTGGTGTACAGTGGGGAACAGTGTGTTTTTGGAGGGCTCAGAAGACAAGATAAGGGAGGAAAGGTGAGATGAGCACCTGGGAGCATTTTATGAAGTGAACAGAAGTGCCCTCTAGGGTGCCCCATTGCTCTCCTGGGATGTCTGGGGGACCAGTCCACTACAAATGCTGGCTCCTCCTACATCCCAAATGGCATAAATCTCTATGTTCTGCACTTATTCTTTTTTTGTTTGTTTTTTTTTACAATGGACCAAAAAACAAAAACGTTCAAAGCACAAAACCTTGTTCAAAACAATATTTAAAGAAAAAAAAAAAGAGAGACATTTTTCTTTTGCAAGAATGACCTTATTTCCTATTCGGATTTTCGATGTTTTGTGCAAAACATCCAAAGTTGGAATTAGACGTCATATTGAAAATGCCCCTCTATCTTTCCCTCACGCTGACACAGCACCACCTCTGTTCACTCTCTCCAAATCCCATCTCTTTCTCCTTCCTTATCAGAAACTCTCCATACCATGCCACATAGATAGAAAAATACCCCCCCCCCCCCCAAACACCTGCTACTGGGAAAGTGGAACAATCTGGACTGTCACACATTCCTACACAGACACTACATGCTAGCAGAGTCCTTCACCTAAGCAGCACATGCAGAACATGGAGAGACCCCTCCCCTCACATGATACAAAATAGGGAAGAGAGAGAGTAGTGGAAGGATCTTCCAACATAGGACATTATCATGCAGATAACTGCCAATAAAGCCTCTTGATCAATTACCTGCATGTTAGTGTCCTATGTTGGAAGACCCTTCCACTACTCTCCCTCTTTTCCCTTCTAGACCATTCCTAGTGATCATCTGTTCCTCCACCTCAGTGATTTTTATCACTATACAAAATAGAAAATGTTTAGAGTATTTAAATGCCTTGATAGCCAGCTACCGGTCATCAGGGGCGTAGCCAGACATCCAATTTTGGGTGGGCCTGGACCCAAGATGGGTGGGCAGAAGAACTCTGCCCTGTCCCACAAGTGATTTGGTCTCTCCCTCTCTTGCCTGCATGCCATATGGTCTCTCAAACATCCCCCCCCCCCTCCTGCATACCTTTTAAGTAGCAGATTTTCATTGCTCATGTTGGCCCCACAGCCTTCCCTCTGATGCAACTTCCTATTTCCACACAGGCAGGAATACATCAGAGGGAAGGCTGTGGGGCTGATGTGAACAGTACGCATCAGTCGCTTCTCGCTGTAGGTGAAGATCTGCTATTTACAAGGTATGCAAGAGGGACAGTTGTTGGGAGTTCTCAGCTGGTAGGGCTTGGGGATCCCTGCCAGCCACATCATGCTTCTGCTGCTACTGGGTGGGCCTGAGCCCAAAGTGGGCAGGCCTGTGCCCACCCAGGTCCACCCTTGGCTAAGCCACTGCCGGTCATGCACAAGTGTGAGGTGTCCTTTGGGCGGTCTCACCGGCACATCGCTGGTAGTCGTGAGTCCCACCATCTGGTTGAGCCAGTAAGTATAGTTGATTTAGTTTTGTAGGGTATTTAAATTTGAGTATAAGTTGTGGTATGAATGGTGTATAGTTGAATTGACCCAATGTTATCATGTTTAGAAGTCAAGACCCCTGACAACGCTTCATATAGCAAAACATGATCATGTCGGGTCCTGGTGTTTTGGTGGAGCGACTACATTAAAGAAAAGTATTGCTGACGCATAATTGTATACTAGACGCCTACAGCATCAAATGACTGTACCTGGAATGGCATGCATTCAGGCATGTTGAGGTTCTCAACTGTAATTTCAAGTCCTGTGTAGTCATTACTACACAGAGTACACAGACTGAGCCGTAATAACTTGCAAAACACTTGTAATGGTTGTATAATGAAGAGAATGGCAATTCTGATTTGATGAAGAACTTTCACCTCATCACTCTAGAGGATGTTAAGTGACTGCTGAATATGGACTGCAGAAGGAATTATGTATTTGCATTATAAGTATGTAAAATAATGGATTGAGATTGTATATCTACCATCAGACATATGTCAAAGTATTGGGTGCTGTAACATTAGGAGTCTGGATGTATGGTGTTTTGGAGATTGAATGGTTTTGAGTGTAATGTATGCATGGAGTATTATGGGTTAGTTTAATTTAGATTTAGATTTTAGCACTTTAGTATATTGAAATAATAAAGGAATTTGTTGCATTTTCTAACGGTTGTCAGATGTAAGTTTATATAATTTAGTACAACTAATTAATGTGGTTAGACCTTGTTGGGCATTGTACTATACAAAATAGGAGTCATCTTCGACTCCTCTCGCTCTCCTTCTCTGCACATATTCAGCAGACTGCTAAAACCTGTTGTTTCTTTCTCTATAATATCAGCAAAATTTGCCCTTTCCTTTCTGTCTAATAATACCTAGTGCTATTACTGATTCCCTGATGTTCATTTTTATTTATTTATTGTTGCAGTGCAAGTTCTAGGATTTGCCACCCCAACCCTTTCACCTCCTCTCACAATGATAATGAATGGTCAGATGAGGACCTTGATGGTTTGCTTCGTAAATGGAGCATCTGTGGGTTCTGTAGACCGAGTTTGGTTCTCTAATGGAAGTGAGAGCATCCTGGATTCCTTCAGTTACGGTATTTCTAGAGAGGCAGATGGGACGTTCAGCAGCATTTCATCCATCTCGGTACTCACAAACGAGCTTTCAGCCTGGGAGTCATTCTTATGTCATACAACACAGAAGGGTAGAAGAACCATCTATAGCAGCAAAGCTCTGCCAATACCAGGTATTAACATTATTTTTACAAAAAAATTAATAAACTTAAGACCTTGCAAACACTAGAGATGTCAGGGGCTGGGAAGGGGAGGAGTTTGCTTCATTTTGGTGGTGGAGAATTATCTTTATGTTTGGCTTCTTGTATACTTTGTGCTTCTCTTTTACTATAGCGTTGCACTAAAATGTCAATCAGATATCTTTTTTGGGATCTTGCCAGGTATTTGTGACCTGGATTGGCCACTGTTGGAAACAGGATACTGGGCTTGATGGACCTTTGGTCTGTCCCAGTGTGGGAATACTTATGTACTTATGTATCTTCCCAGTCTCCACAGACAAAACCCACTTTTTAAATGTTCCAAAAAGCTTCCTTAGACCTCACGCCATCCCCATCATTTCTGTCCAAAGAGGACAGAAATGATCATTCATATGGTCACATCACAGTTTTAATTCAGGTCAGCAGTATTTGAGGTAAGAACATAAAGCAAAATGGTGGTGGTCTATCAGCATATTGGATTGAATGTTATCATGCAATCGTGGAACTACGCTATACAGTTTTGCTACAAGTGGTTTTCGATACAGGAGGCTTTCTGGGTGAGATTTTGGTTTGTATGGAACAGCGCTTAATTTTTCTTTAGGATACAATCCAACCTCGAGGACTCAACAAAGACACTGAGGTCGAGACAGTACCATCCTTTGTCTGGGATTCAACACATTTAATTCAGATGTTGACTAATATCAAAATTGTAGATCCACAATTGGTGATTTTGGCCACATTGGACGTTATAGCTTTATACACTAACTAGACTTTGAGCCCGTAAAAACGGGCTATTATAGGAAGGGGGGGTTGAAAGGCCCGCCCCCACCGCCGAGTTCGCCGCTGCCCCTCCCCCTCCGAGTTCGCGCCCCCCCCACCGAGCCGTCACCACCCACCTTCCACCCGGCCGGGCCCTCGCTCCGCTATTGAAACAGCGAGGGTCCGGGAACGCAGCACTGAGCTCTGCTGAGCTGCCGACGTCGGCCTTCGTTCTTCTTCTCTGCCTGTTCCGCCCCCCGTCATCACGTATTGATGTGGGGGCGGGGCAGAGAAGGTCTCTACTGCGCATTTGCGGCGAGTACGGTCACTCGCCGTTTATACACTAATATTCCTCAACAAGGGGCCCTTAACATCATGGACCATTATTTATCTCAGACTTCTATTTCAGAGGACAAGTTGAAGTTGCTGAATGTCATGAGTGCACTGGTTATAAAGACCAATTATTTTGAATTTGAGGGCCAGTATTATCTGCAAGTAAAAGGGGTAGCCATGGGGGCTACCTTTGAAGAAAAATATGTTTAAGTGGAATCTACTGATGTGCAAACATTTTATATTTTATGATATTTTGGTTATCTGGCAAGGAACAGCAAGCGAATTTAAGGAATTTGTGGAACAGATCAATCAGGTAGACAAACATATGAAGTTTACAGCACAGTGGGACAATGATCATTTAAGTTTTTTGGACATTACAATTAAGCTAACAAAGGGGCAGATAGATACATCAATTCATAGGAAAGAAACTGACCGTAACGTGGTATTACATTACTCGAGTTTTCAACCAAAACATCTTCGGGACAACATACCAACTGGACAGTTCTTACGGGTAAAACGGCTGTGTTCGATGAGGGATCAATTCAAAGAACAAGCAATGAACATGTGTCCGCTTATGAGTGATGATCTCCCGACTCCTCCTCCCCATTCTTACAGTCACTCAGAGGGGCAAAATCGAAAGGCACCGGCCATCTCCGGGGCTGGCTCCGCAAGTGGACGGAGCCAACCGTATTTTCGAAAATGAAGGCTGGCCATCTTTTTCTTCGTATGCCAGAGCTGGCCGGGTTTGAGATGGCCAGGATCGATTTTCAGCGATAATGGAAACCGAAACCAGCCATCTCATACCCGGCCAAATCCAAGGCATTTGGTCATGGGGAGAGCCAGCATTTGTAGTGCACTGGCCCCCCTCACATGCCAGGACACCAACCGGGCACCCTAGGGGGCACGTCTAAAAATAAAAAATAAAAATAGCTCTCAGGTGCATAGCTCACTTCCCTTGGGTGCTGAGCCCCCCAAATCCCCTCAAACCCTCTCCCCACAACTCTACACCACTACCATAGCTCTAAGGGGTGAAAGGGGGCACCTACATGTGGGTACAGTGGGTTTTGGGGTTTTTTGGAGGGCTCAACATATACCACCACAAGTGTAACAGGTAGGGGTGGATGGGCCTGGGTTCACCTGCCTGAAGTACACTGCACCAACTAAAAACTGCTCCAGGGACTTGCATACTGCTGTCATGGAGCTGGGTATGACATTTGAGGCTGGCAAAAAAATGTTGTAAAGTTTTTTTTTTTTTAGGGTGGGAGGGGGTTGGCAACCACTGGAGGAATAAGGGGAGGTCATCCCCGATTCCCTGCGGTGGTCATCTGGTCAGTTGGGGTACCTTTTGAGGCTTGGTCGTGAATAAAAAGGGACCAAGTGAAACCGGTGAAATGCTCGTCATCGCCGGTTTTATTTTTTCCATTATCGGGCGAAGCCGGCCATCTCTTAAACACGCCCATGTCCCGCCTTCGGTACACTGCCGACATGCCCCCTTGAACTTTTGCCAGCATCGCCGGTTTCAGGAGATCGCCGGCCATCTCCCGATTTAGAGATGGCCGGTGATCACTTTTGAAAATGAGCTGGATAATGTAAATCCTAGAAATTGTGCTAGAGTAAGCAAAGGGGAGAGAAAGTTGTTAAAGTGGGGGAAAGTATGGAGCCTTGTGGACTCCAGATAGGGGAGAGTAAGGAGAAGGGATGGAGTTGTCTTAATTTACAGAGATAAGAACAGAACCAATTTAGCACAATACCTGAGAGTCCAGTAGAATGAAGGCATTGTAATAAAAGTGTGTGGTCAATCAAATCAAAAGCTAGGCAGATGAGGAGAATAGATTTTGACTTATCAAGATGGGTGCAAATGTGAAAGAGTAGATTCTATGCTATGGTTTTGACAAAAGCCAGATTAATGTGGATGGAGTATATTAGTTTTATCAATGAAATCTGTAACTTGATTATGACCTACTGCTTCAGCTACTTTTGCTACAAAAGGAAGATTTGCAATTGGATGAAAATTGTTGGGATCAGAGGATGGTTGAGAAGAGTTCTTAATTTTAGTGTAAATTGCTGCAGATTTCCAAGGACTAGGAACTGTCCCCGACAAAGCTGTGATGAATCATAGCGTAGATGAAAGGAAGAAAAGTGTCCAGGGAGTTTTTGATGAAATTCATTGGGAGTGGATCAGATGGAGTGTGTTAACGCTGGTGGTACTTTTGAGCTGGTCATCAAATGGAAATCCTTGTACCATAACGTAGCTGGATGTAACTCACCTTGAGCTACTACTGAAAAAGGTGTGAGCAAAATCTAAATAAAATACATTCCAATCCTTGTATAATACCTAGGTGGAGGATTAGGAGCAGACTCAAGTGTAACTTAAGTTGTGATAGCTGGGCTACAAATATTTATTCATAGAAGGGGTGGATGTAACATGGAACGGGCAGGACAAAAGGGTAATGGAATTCCAAGTGGCAAAGAATGAACAGACTGATTACTGTGGACAAAGATACATTATGAACATCGAACAGGATCTGTGCTTTTTAGATAAAGGAAAAGTAACCACAAGCTCTAGTTTTACAATATTTAAAAATATTTATCAGAACACATTGAGGGGGTAAGTTTATAAAGGATTTTTTTGCACATAAATGGCTTAAACATTACCCGAGGGGTTATACACATGTAAACAAATATGTTGCCAAGAAATGCAGCCCTAAGTTTTATGCAACCCACACGTTCCGGGATAGAATTTGAATGGATATCAGCAGAGCTGTATTTCACGTACATTGGGGTCGATTTCAAAACGATTTAAGGCGGCAGCAGTAGCTTCTGCCCATATTCAGTGGTGAGTAATTGAGCAGTGCCCCTGAATGTTGGCTTTCACCATCCATTTTGTTATCACTCTGGAAGCAGAGTTGGGGAGAAGCCGGAAGTTATGAAGTTGTTGCCCATATTGAGTACTTGAGCCTGCATAGTTAATTGCGCATATGGGACGGCATAAGAAGCGTTCGTAACTATGCCCACATTATTATTTGTTACATTTGTATCCCACATTTTCCCAGCTTTTTGCAGGCTCAATGTGGCTTACATAGTACCGTTAACGGCGTTAGCTGGTTTCGATCTGAACAAATACAAAGTGTGAATGAGTAGATAAAGTACATGTATGGTGGGTAATTGAGGGAGTTTAGAGAGGGAGAGGGGGAGGAAGAGTCAGGTAATGTCCATTACGGTCTTTGGTTATATTGTGTCGCAGGTCACTTAGCTATGCGACTGACAGCACTCAACGCGGGCAGTCGGCACACACTCCTACCTTCCTGTCAGCTAATCAAATACACTGGAATCTACTTCAGATATCATTTGGAGTTTATTTGGCCGCCGCCAGGTGCAATTACATTTACAAATTTCATTCTAACACATATAATTTTTAATATTTGACATTATGACTAATAACATTACATATGCATGTCTGTATGGGTACACAGCTTCTGTCCCACAGGTTGTGCCGTTGAAGCAGCCTGTTATCCCGCTGTGGTGCCTCTTGCGGCCCCAATTGTCTCTCCGGTGTATCCCGTTAGAGGACACACCCATGATCCTTTTTCTTCCGGTGCATCCCTTCGAAGGATGCACCCCATGATGATGTGGGCCTCCTGGCCGTCAGAGCCAGGAGACAAGCTGTGACTCAGCTACCATGCGGGATATGACTCATGGTTACATTTTAACTTTACACTAAGCTGTTTCCCTTAACAGTATCACATTTCTTATCGGTTTGTCTGTCCTTTGTGACAGTATCACTGCTGTAACTTTATGCCTAGCTGCTTCTTGTGCTGGCTGGCTCAAAAGGGGGTTAACTGTTTGTCCCTCACCTGTCCCTTTTATACTTCTCATGCCCCTCCTCATCATCCCTGCCCTTCACCTTCTTAACCCTTTCCTTACTTTCTGCCTGAATCTCTTCCCTGACCCTATCTCCTTCTACCCCTTCCTCTGCCCCTCCCTTCCTTCCCTTTGTTCCCCTGGCCTTCGCCCGTTTGTGTGTGTGGTATTCCCTTAAGGGGGTCTGCTTTCTTCTGAACATCAGCTGGAACCTGCATAACTTCTGGGTGGCAGCCTGAAGTGTTCCATCCCTCCCACCCCAGGAGTGAAAAGGCCCCCCCTGCTTCCATCACCCTCCCTTTCTGCTATCCCTCCATAGACCATTATTAAAATGGACTTGAGAAAATCCACTGCTTATTTCTAGGATAAGCAGCATAAAATGTATTGTACTGTTTTGGGATCTTGCCAGGTATTTGTGACCTGGATTGGCCACTGATGGAAACAGGATGCTGGGCTTGACGGACCTTCAGTCTGTCCCAATATGGCAACACTTATGTATTTACGTTTAAATTATTATTATTATAGCAAAGAAGATACTGTTAATCTGTGGAAATATAAGGGAAGGACACCCAGTGTTCTCCACTTCTCAAGTTCAAGAACATTTTTCTTTTAGTCTGATAAAATAAATACTGGAACTCGCCTTGGAAAGAATCCAGAATAGTGATAACTTTTATTGTGTTTTCTGCAGGACATGATGGGGAAAGGATCTGTCCTGAACATTCAAGCCATGGAGAGACAGGTACAGGTTTTTCCATTCTAACCAAGACTAAAAGTGGTTAATCAAAATAACTGGACTTTGTTACTGCAACACTCATTTGCCTCTAATTGAGACCTAAAATCTTTTCTCCTGGGAAAATTCTGCACAAAAAAATTACAATTCTGCAAACAATTTTGGGAAGTTGTAAGTTTTTTTTTTTCTATAGAATTCACCCACCATAACACCTTGCTCTTCCACGCTCCAGGAATGACACCACCTAAGTTGTGTCCCAGCTCAGGCTTCACCCCTCCCCCTTCCAGAAGGACCATTCCCCAACTAACCTGAACCCCTCCCTAAGCTTGCGGTCTCTTGTGGTATATCAGATGCTTTAACCTTACCCTTACTCTCCAGTTTTCTCTGCCCCCCCCAGCAAGAACCCCTCCAGTTCTCTCTGCATCTCTTCCAGCTCACATCCTATATCTCTGTCAATCCTCCATCCCCCTCCCCAATAAAGACATCCAGAGCTTACTCTCATACCTCTCCCCAGCATATAAATAACACTAACTCTGGGGCATGAGGAATTTCAGAACCAGGATACACTCCGATACAGTTTACACTTTTATTGAAACTTTATATACTGCTTGGTCACCACAGCAATCTAAGAGGTTTACAATGTAGAAATATAAACTAGAAAACAGAAAAGGAACTAGGACAATCACAGCACACACATTCCATAAATAAAACACTATCAATCTCTTTGAGCCTGCAGAGGTGGGATAAGGTGGGATACAAATGCAACAAATAAATAAATAAATACAAATTAAAAAAAAAAAAAAACACATTAAATTTCACCAAGATGATTATTGAGAAGTGAACAGAAAAAAACTTGCTGAAAAAAGTGCTATAGCTCTCTCACCAACCACCTCCTTCCCCCCAGCATGCACCATATTATAGATCTGTCAATCTTTGCCTTCCTTGTGCACAGTCCACCGTAGTTCTTTTAACATCCCCAACACCCATAAAATCGTAGGTCTCTCAAACTCATCTCCACTCCACACACTCTCTTCCCTTGGCTCTATATGAATCCTTCCTCAATACACCTCCCAGCTCTTCCTCCCCTTACCCTCAGCACATACATGCAACCAAGCTCACCTCTTCTCCCCCTCACCCCTCATTGTATTCCCATACTTCACCCATGGTACTGCACTCAGACACTTCGCTCATGGTAGTCCCAGCTTGCCCTCCTTCTCCCCCCTCCATACCTTCAGTGCACACATCCCTTCCACAACACCCCATTTTCAGCTTGCCTCTTTGATCTCCCCTTGCCCTCTCACCCACCCCTAGCATGCGCTCCCTCCCCGTCCAACTGCTGTGCCCAGCTCATTACATTTGTTTCCTCACATCCCCCATTTTCCCCCTGTGCTCAATACAGACACGGTGGAATAGCAGGAGGAGAGTAGCTGCAGGTTAGACCATTCCTGTACCATGATGACTTTCATTGCTGAATTTGAACCTTGCCGGACCCCGTAAAACTCCATAGTTCCAATTCAGCAAGGAGCAAAACATATACAGTGCCCCCTGGTGGACACAGTATGAAGGGACATGCGAGCTACGTAATGGTATCACTCTGGTTTCAGGATTTTGCCCCCTTGACTATGCGTATCTGAGTCCTTAGCTCCTGGGAACACTGACAAGCAACTGACACAAGGCCCAAAGATTAGAAAAATAAAAGGCTGTTTTATTTAGACACAAGTAAAACACCCAAATAGAGGTAATTAGAATGTAAGAATTACGTACAAATGCTAGGTAGCTCAGACGGTAGCAATAAACAAATGCTCATTAAATGTTTTTGTGTGAATGCTTATCAGAAATGATTCATAGTAAAAACACACTCCCTAGACCCAACTGGGACCATCTTCTTATTACTCAATAGCACTAGAGAGCTTGTGTACAATCTCTGGACGAATGGGTACGTCAACACTTGACCCGGCTGGCAGAAGAGAGCTGATGAGTAGAGTTCAGTGGCATTTATGAGCTGATAGGAGCACTAGATAATTTTTGATCCCTGGAGATGCTGTTATATATGGTTCTGCCATGGGGCAATGTTCCTGAAAATAAGATAATTCATTCTGTTCTGGATATTCTGATTTCAGAAACCACAAGACAAATGTCCACTTTTACATCATTCTAGAAAGTCTCTTTGAACCCAGGCTCAATGTTCTTCCTCACCCCTTTTTCTATCAATATTGGATTTCGACCCCTCTCCCTTCTCACTTTCTGTATTGAACATTATTATTTGGGGGGGGGGGGGGGTTGCCGGGTTCTTGAAGCCTGGATTGGCCGCTGTTGGAGACAGGATGCTGGGCTTGATGGACCCTTGGTCTTTTCCCAGTATGGTGGTACTTATGTACTTATGTACTGTGCGTGTACTGAATCACTAGCATGTAGGTATTAGTTTGTAAGCCGCCTAGACACTTTCCCTGATAGGCGAGATAGTAAAGTCTAGAATAAAACTTGGAAAGTGGCAGAGGGAACACGACCAGAAGTCCTTATCTCTGCACAAGAAGTCCATGTTGCAATGGTTGCAAGGTGATTCCACTGCCATCTTCTTGCTAAAGTTTTGCGCAGTTGAGTAGAACTTCCCCAGGAATAACACTTCCATCAATGAGGCCTAGTAATCCTCTGACATTATACAGAACTTGATCTTGGTATATCCAGCGATATCGCTTAATATACTGACAATTGTTTGGTGGTGTGAGCATTAGAGATTCACCTTGCCTCTTATATGGAGGACCAGGTCTACCTATATTGATTTCAGACAGGTTTATATCTGCCATCATCTTCTGTTTAATTTATTCATGCTGATCCTTGAGAATTCAGGTTGTGACGTTTAAATGCATTAGCTCATTTCTAATAGGTTGGACTATAACTATATTAGTTTATTTAATTTTATTGGGGTTTTTTTTTCAATTTTATTAACATATTTTGAAGAGATTCACCCAAGGCACTGCATAACAGTTATAGTTTTAACATAAGCAACGTTCACTGTACTGAAAGCATAAGCAACAATAAAATGGCCAAATATTAACAAAAACAGTTAAAACAATGAGGAAAATGTGGAAATAAGCAAATTAAATCCTTCTAATAGGAATCATATGTTCATGCCAAAATATGTGATTAAGACAGAACAGTGGAACATTCAAACAAAAGAAATATAAGTGTCAGCAGAACATAAGAATAGCATGGACATAGTTTGACTGTTTCATTTGGGGGAGGGCAAAGGATGCTAATACATATTCATTATGGTTATTCCCCAAAAAGCCAGCTCTTTCTCCCTTCCTTCATTCTTTCCTCCTTACCCAGCACTCCCTCTTCCTCTCCAGTAGTATTTCCCTATCCCCTTTCCCATACCGTGCCAGTGTTGACCTTAGAAATGCATAGGCTCTATATGTAGATCCTTCAAGAGGTAGTGTGTCATGATTTAGGCTCTACACCCTTTCTGATGTTTTGGTGCCACCTCAGTAAGGCCAACACACAATCTCTCCACTGCAACACACTATACACAAACTTGTGCAAAAACACACTCATAACTTTATCAAACCATAACAGCACTAATTCCAAGGACAGGACGAGCTACAACCTTATGCGTGGCGTGCAAAGGCAGCACTATAATTACACCGGGCTCTAAAACACCAGTACACTACCTAGTGAAAAAAACAAAACCAAAAGGGCCACAAATACTACACGCTAGCAGAATACTGCACCTTGATCACACATGAAAAACACATGACACAACAGATATGAAGGCAAAATACTGAACTGGAAAGTTACCTCAAGAAGTCAGACTCAGTATGCAGCAATACCAGAAAAATTGAAACTTGCATGAAAAATATCACAGATACACATTTCCAAAAGCTGACATATTCCAATTAATAAATTCTGAATAAAATACTTTGTTCTACCTTTGTTGTCTGATCATAGTTTTTCTATTCGCTTGGGTCCCAGTGTCTTCTTTTTTATGGTGTCTTCTTTCCATCTGATATTTTTACTCTCACCATGTCCACCATCCTTCCTGTGTCCTTATGCGTCCTGTCTACCATCTGTAGTCCTGTCCCTATCTTTCCTCCAGTTTCAGCATCTGCCTTCAAAGTGTTCCGATCCAGCCCTTAAATTCAGCAATTTTCCCTCCATCCATATCCAGCATTTCTCCTCACTCCCCTCCCTCCATCCATTTGCATGTACTTCTTGTCTTCCCTCCCCTCCATCCATGTCCAGCTTTTCTCCTCTCTCCCTTCCCCTCTATCTGTGTGCATCTCCTTCCTTTGTCTTTCCTTCATCCTTGTCCAATATTTCGCCTCTCTTCCCTGCCCGCCACTCCATCCATGGCCTGCATTTCTCCTCTCTTCCCTCCCCTCCATCCATGTGCATCTCCTTCCTGACTTCCCTCCCCTCCATCCATGTCCAGGAACTCTCCATTCTCCCCTGCCGTCTCCTCCATCCACCCATATCCAGCAAATTTCCTCACTCCCCTGCCCCCATTCACCCATCCATGTCCAGCAATTCTCCTCTCCCCTACCCTCCCCTCCTCTCCTGTCCAGCGATCTCTTCTCTCCCCTGCCCTCCTCTTCTCTCCCCTTACCCTCCCCTCCCATCCATGTCCACCAATTTCTTCTCTCCCCCTGCCCTCCCCTCCTCTCCATGTCCAGCGATCTATCTCCCCCTGCCCTCCCCTTCTCTCCATGTGCAGCGATCTCTTATCTCCCCCTGCCCTCCTCTCCATGTCCAGTGATCTCTCCCCCTGCCCTCCCCTCCCATCCATGTCCAGCAATCTCTTCCCTCCCCCTGTCATCCTCTCCCCTCCATGTCCAGCGATCTGTCCCCGTGCCCTTCCCTCCCATCCATGTCCAGCGATTTCTTCTCTCCCCTCTCCTGCCCTCCCCTCCTTTCCATGTCCAGCGATCTCTTCTCTCCCTCTGCCCTGCCCTCCCATCCATGTCCAGCGATTCTCCCTGCCCTCCCTCAGCTCCCTGACAGCCCTCCTTTCCATTGCTTCCTGCCCCTCCCCCGCGTTTAACCGTTTTACTTTCAGGCGCAGTGACGGCAGTGAAGAGGACAACACAGCAGGCTCGCCTCCAGCTTCTCCCTTCCCTCACACAGTGTCCCGCCTTCTGCAATTATATATTTCCTGTTTCCGTGAGGGTGGGACACTGTGTGAGGGAAGGGAGAAGCAGGACGCGAGACCGCTGTGTTGTCTTCACTACCGTCGTTGCGCCTGAAAGTAAAAGGGTTAAACGTGTGGGCGGGGGGAGAAACGGAGGGCTGTTGGTCGTGGAGCTGAGGGCAGGAAAGACGGACCGTCGGGGAGCTGCCTCACGCCGTGCCGGCCCTGCTTTTGGGGAGGCAATGCCCCCCTCACCCCCCCCAAACTACACCCATGAAGAATAGCCATACTGGGTCAGATCAATGGTCCCTCTAACTCAGTATTCTGCTTCCAGCAGTGGCCAATCCTGTTATAGGGTTTGTAGCAAGCTAGTCCAGATGCAGAATGCATGGATAGTCAGGCATCACAGCCATTGAAGGTTTGGGAGAAAACACAGAACTTCAGCTGCTTCCTGGAGTAGAGGCAGTCTTAAGTTGGGTGTAATCCTTCTGGGAATGAGGGCTGCTGCTGTTGAGAAGACTCGCTGGCAGGTGTGATTTCATTTGATGAGGCCATGATGCTACAGTTAGGGATTGCAACTTCTGAGTCCTGTAAGATCCTTTCAAGTTGTGTAGAGGGATAATTTATTCTATAGGTATTCTGGCCCATTATCACAAACTCAGGGAACATGAACTTTTGGGCTGCTGCTGGAGACTGGCTAGCGGAAGGCGATTAACTCGGGCTAGGCACAGCACTAGGCAAAGAACTAGGCAGGCTGGAACTGGAGACAGGCAGGGCTAGGGCTGGAGCTGGAGATGAGGCAAGTCCAGACAGGAAGCAAGACAAGGCAAGGCAAACAAGCTTGAGACTAGATTAGACAGGCTCAAAGGGCCTGACGCCAAGGCACCAGAGGGATGTCTGGGCCTTTCTTAAGGACACCTAGGCCCAAAGTCTTTCTCTGGCATTTTCCTGCTGCAAGCCCTTGGGCCGCAGTATGTGCATGTGCTTAGGACTGGTGGCATGACCAGGACTGCAGGGGCCCGGCCGTAAGGACTGAACCTGGTGCCCCTTCCCCAGGAGAGGTGGGTCAAGTCATGGCAGTGGCCGTGACACCCATTTTATCTGAGGGCCTTGAAAATCAATACACTTGTCCTTGTAGGGTGCTGGCAGCCAGTACAGTTTTGGCAAGAAGGCTGCAATGTAGTTATGACTCTTGCAAGCCTCTATCAGTCATGCTGCAACATTCTGAATTAATTAGAGCTGGTGATTATACTCACCTTCCCAATATATGGAAAGAGATTTTGTAGTCGTTGCAGGTGATAGAAGTAGTTTTTAAAAGATTGCATTTCAGTGGCGTCTCTAAACAGAAACCTTAGAAGTGGCTAGTTACTCCCATCTCTAAATCATATATAAATATATTAAAAAGCAGCGGTCCTAGCACAGACCCCTGAGGAACCCCACTAACTACCCTTCTCCATTGTGAATACTGCCCATTTAACCCCACTCTCTGTTTCCTATCCTTGAACCAGTTTTTAATCCACAATAGGACATTTCCTCCTATCCCATGACCCTCCAATTTCCTCTGTAGCCTTTCATGAGGTACCTTGTCAAACGCCTTTTGAAAATCCAGATGCATGATATCAACCGGCTCCCCTTTGTCCACATGTTTGTTTACTCCTTCAAAGAATTGAAGTAAATTGGTCAGGCAAGATTTCCCCACACAAAAGCCGTGCTGACTCGGTCTCAGTAATCCATGTCCTTGGATGTGCTCTGTAATTTTGTTTTTAATAAAAGCCTGTACCATTTTCCCCGGCACCAACGTCAGACTCACCGGTCTATAATTTCCTGGATCTCCCCTGGAACCTTTTAAAAAAATCAGCGTTACATTGGCCACCCTCCAATCTTCCGGTACCACGCTTGATTTTAAGGATAAATTGCATATCACTAGCAGTAGCTCCGCAAACTCATTTTTCAGTTCTATCAGTACTGTAGGATGAATACCATCCGGTCCAGGTGATTTGCTACTTTTCAGTTTGCTAAACTGCCCCATTATGTCCTCCAGGTTTACCGTGAAGTCAGTAAGTTTCTCCGACTTGTCCACTTGAAATGCCATTTCCGACACCGGTATCCCAACCAAATCTTCCTCGGTGAAGACCGAAGCAAAGAATTCATTCAATCTCTCCGCTACGTCTTTGTCTTCCTTGATCACCCCTTTTACCCCTCGGTCATCCAGCTTCCTGCTTTTAATATACCGAAAAAAGTTTTTACTATGTTTTTTTGCCTCTAATGCTATCTTTTTTTCGTAATCCCTCTTGGCCTTCTTTATCTGCGCCTTGCATTTGCTTTGACACTCCTTATGCTGCTTCTTGTTATTTTCAGATGGTTCCTTCTTCCATTTTCTGAAGGCGTTTCTTTTAGTCCTAATAGCTTCCTTCACCTCACTTTTCAACCACGCCGGCTGTCTTTTGGACTTCCGTCTCTCTTTTCTAATTCGCGGCATATGTTTGGCCTGGGCCTCCAGGATGGTATTTTTGAACAGCGTCCATGCCTGTTGCAGGGGCGTAGCCAGACAACAGATTTTGGGTGGGCCTAGACAAGAAGTGGGTGGGCACCGTGTTCTCCCATCAAGGGGAAGTCTTCAGCTGGCAAGGCTTGGGATCCCTATCAGCTACTGCTAAACGTGCTACTGTTCGGTGGGCCTGAGCCCTAAGTGGGTGGACCCTGGCCCACCCAGGCCCACCTGTAGCTACGCCACTGGCCTGTTGTACAGTTTTTACCCTCTCAGTTGCCCCCCCTAAGTTTTTTTTTTCACTGTTCTTCTCATTTTATCATAGTCTCCTTTTTTAAAGTTAAACGCTAACGTATTTGACTTCCTGTGTATAGTTACTTCAAGGTTGATATGAAAACTGATCATATTATGATCATTGTTATCAAGCAGCCCCAGTACCATAACGTCCCTCGCCAGATCATGCGCTCCACTAAGGACCAAGTCTAGAATTTTTCCTTCTCTCGTTGGCTCCTGCATCAGCTGCTCCATAAAGCTGTCCTTGATTTCATCAAGGAATTGTACTTCTCTAGCGTGTCCCGATGTTACATTTACCTAGTCTATATTTTGATAATTGAAGTCACCCATTATTATCATATTGCCCATTTTGTTTGAGTCTCTGATTTCTTTTATCATTTCTGCGTCTACCTGCTCATCCTGGCGAGGCGGACGGTAGTACACTCTATCACCGTCCTTTTCCCTTTTATACATGAAATTTCAACCCACAATGATTCAAAGGTGTGATTTGTGTCCTGCTGAATTTGTAACCTATCTGAGTCAAGGCTCTCGTTAATATACAATGCTACCCCTCCACCAGTCCGGTCCACCCTATCATTAAGATATACTTTGTACCCCGGTATGACAGTGTCCCACTGGTTATCCTCCTTCCACCAGGTCTCAGTAATGCCTATTATATCCAATTTTTCATTTAGTGCAATATATTCCAACTCTCCCATCTTATTTCTTAGACTCCTAGCATTTGCATATAGACATTTCAGAGTATGTTTGTTGTTCTTATTTGCATGATGCTTAGTACCTGACACTATTGATTTGACATCTTTTGTCTGATCTTTAGTTGTATTTAAGGGCACCTGGCCTACCATGGTCTGTTGTGCAACCTCACTATCCAGAAACCCTATCTTCCCTGTTTGTGAGGTATCTTTGCAAGATACCTTTTCCCAAACCATGCGCTTTTGAGCGACTGTCGGCCTTCCCCCCATTTCTAGTTTAAAAGCTGCTCTATCTCCTTTTTAAATGCCGACGCCAGCAGCCTGGTCCCACCCTGGTTAAGGTGGAGCCCATCCTTTCAGAATAGGCTCCTCCTTCCCCAGAATGTTGCCCAGTTGCTAACAAATCTAAAACCCTCCTCCCTGCACCATCGTCTCATCCATGCATTGAGACTCTGGAGCTCTGGAATTTGCTGCTATTTGGGTTTCTGCCAGGTACTTGTGACCTGGATTGGCCACTGTTGGCCACTGGGCTAGAAGTATGGCTAGTCTTATGTTATGTTTGTATGTAGAAAAAGACCTGAACGGTCCATCCAGTCTGCCCAACATTCATACTCAATAAAGCAACAATGAAGATGAAATAAAATACTTGGTCCTGATTTCTTAGATATAGACTGTAGAAGTTCACCCAGCGCTGTCCTTACATTCCAACTACTGAAGTTACTGTCAAAGCCCTCTCCAGCCCATCCTAAAGACCTTAGTTCTTCACAGCTGGCGTTGCCATCTACACATCAGTCAACATTTCACACACATGCAGTCATTTAAGTTTTGTTTTTATACCATCCATTTTCTAATTAGGAATCCTCTGTGTCCATCCTACACCTTTTTGAATTCCGTCACCATCTCCCTTGGCAGGACATTCCAGGCATGAACAACCCTCTCCGTGAAAAAGAATTCCCAGACATTACTCTTAAGTCTACCACCCCTCAACCTCAATTCATGTCTTGTAGTTTTACCATTTATCCTTCTCTGGAAAAGGTCTGTATCTATACTAGACAACACAGAACATGAAAGCAGATGAAGATCAAAATGGATCAATATATACATGTACACAAGAGCAAAGAACCAGCACTTTTACAGTAACTCCAGGAGCACATGCTGCCCCCTAAAGGTAGCACCAGCAAGCACAGCTTATATATAAGGCAGGGCAGTAGAATAATACAAGATCTGCAGAAGTGTATACTGACAAAGCATACCTGTACACATGAAGGTGACACATTTTCTCTCTTCTCAGGACATCAGAACTCACAAGATTTCATAATTCTCCTGCTTCTCAGAATCATTCTTGTTAAGACTCTTGTCTTCAATGTCCTGCTAACTAAGAGGTAAGCATTATAGCGAACGATTCCCAATGTTGGTCAAAGTACTAAAGTAAAAATAAACTTACAGTGAAGAAGACATTAAAACATTTACTTATATGAAAGTCATTGTCCAATACAATACTTTTTGAGTAAGTAAAAGTACTGCAACTATTAATGTTTTTATCCCAATAACTTTATTGCTCTACAATTCAATCCACTTTAAGGGCAATTCTGTAAGATGTACCTAAATTTAGGTGCCATTTTTGCAGACCAATTTACAGAATAGGTGTACTTATGCCACACCAGGGCATGGCACAGTCTATTCCCTCTTACACTTTCCTTGGAAGAGGTCAGGAAAAATTCTCCTGTTCCAGATCCCACTCCAGTCCAGGCTTTCCAACTGTCCAGCTCAGACACTCACACAGCAACCAGGTTCCAAAACATAACGAGCTTTTATTCAGCACAAAGCAGTGAATAGAAATAGAATAAAACATAGAAAAGAAAATAAGATGATACCTTTTTTATTGGACTAAATACAATGTATTAATGTATTACATTAGTCCAATAAAAAAGGTATCATCTTATTTTTTTTCTTTGTTTTATTTTATTCTATTTCTATTCACTGCTTTTAGAAGTGGACTAACACGGCTACCACATCTCTCTATTGTGATAAATAAGAGGCTGTCCTAGCCGGGGCAGGCCACTAGATGGCGCTGTTCCCCTAAAAATGTCCAGGATGTCCGGGGTAGGCCACTAGAGGGTGCTAGGAGAATAGGTGGAGGTCGCTAGGACCGGGGAGAGTCCTGGGATGGCTACAGGTGCAGGCGGTTATGGACTGGGTCCTGTTTAGCTATTAACCACTTTATACCCCAACCTGAGTTGTGAAAATAAAGGAAGAGAGCTGGTAGCTGAAGAAAGAGAATCCCCCTGGAAAGAACGGGCTAAACCCTATGGACATGTGGTGGACTGTGTGCTCAAGGAAGAAAAACAGGCTGGGGTAAGAAGTCCCTAAAGCATTAGTGTTGGACTGTGTAGCCTCAGTACTTAGAGGAACTGTGTGTTCAAAGAAAGGACTGTGAGTCTAAAGAAAGAAAGGACTGGGTGTCCAAAGAAGAAGTAGGGCTGTGTGTCCCAGTACTGAGAAGCAGGCTGCAAAGCCTGGGGTTAGAAGTCCCCAAAGTATTGAGAGTAGTGCTGAGCCCAGGAATCTGTGTGGGGAGGCTCAGTGTGAAGATATGTAAATGTCTAAAGTATTTAAGCTAAAAGAACTGTGCCCAGGGGCTGGAATAAAGAATTGCCTGACTATGCCGTTGGTAAGACCTGTTTAATTTTGCCGCTGGAGAACCAGGTCACCCTGAGCGTGAAAGGATAACATGCTAATCTGCATACAATTTGCATACTGAGAACCAGCTCACCCTGAGTGAAAAAGGGGCCCAGGGGCTTGAGGTTGGATTGCTCAGGATGCTGTGAAGAGACCAGTTGGTGTCCTGTTCAGAGGTCACAGGCTGGTGAGGCCTGCTGGAGAGTGGGAGCAGAAGCATCATTTTCACACTATTCAGTATAAAGAATTAGATTCCATAAACAACATTTAGTCTCCCCCTTGACATGTGCTTCAAGGTTCAAAGGAAAAAATAATAAACCCAAGATAATTAATGCAAAAACAGCACAGGAAGGGTTTCTCTTTTCTTCCCTAACTCAAAGTCCATAGCAGTTCATAAGTTTGAACCAGTGTTTCCAGGACACAGCCTAGAGCTGCACTCTTAATGAACCTCACTCCAACCAGGGGATTCCTCAACTTGATTACAACCATAGATTAGCACTGCCCCAAGTACCTGGCTGCTCCTGAGGATATTGGCAGTACAGGGGAAATCCCCATATTCTCTTATACATGCAACTGTTCCCCCCCCCCTTTTCACACAAACTGTATTCACTAAGGCAGTTGCTCCCTGACCCTCTCCCTCTCTTTTCAGGCAGGACAGTCCCTGTCACACAACAGCTTTTCACTGGGGGGGGGGGGGACCAGACACCAGTTCTTTCTCCCAGCCACAGGCTAAGACTGCTCAGAAACCCTTCACATGGCTGATCCTGACTCCCTCTCTCTTTCTTCAGGCAGGTCAGTCCCTGTTCCACAATAACATTTCCTCGGTGACAACCGGACACCAGTTCTTTCCCATTCTCTCACTAACCAGGCACTGCATTCACTTCAGGGTCCTCCTCCCCTGGGTTAAGTAACCCATTTACTCCTTGCAGCCAGTTCTCTGGAGAAAGGTCTCTCCTGCCCTCAGTCAGGTTGTTCCTCTGTTCCCCTTAGATAACAGCAGGCTTTTTACCTTGGCGTATTCTAAGCCTCACTTTGGCTCCCAGGGCATACTGCTTACTAAGCCAGGAGCATAGGCTGGATCTAAGTCTTGGCATGTCCCTAAGGACTGACTCCTTTCTCTCCAGAAAAACACTACAGGTATGGAGCACCTCCCTTCCAGGGGTTTTGTGTCTGTCCTGAGAAAGACATCACTAAGCACCAATGGGAAGGGAAGGGTTTAGAACCCAGGGGAATCTGCCCTCTTGGCAATTCTGCTTGCCCCTCTCCTACTGCAAGCCTTCCAGAGACGCCCATCAATCTATCCAGGTAAAATTCTTCCCCCTTCATATAGTATTTGCAGCCTCAGGGGCAATAAGATATGAAAAATAACAGGGAAACCAGGAGGGTGTCTCATATATCACAGCATGTAAATATCACTGATCAGCACAGACACACATAAGTGGCAAGAGCTATTCTGTAAAATATGTGGCAAAAATCGCTTAGCGCTTAAATAAGAGGACATAAATATGGGTGGAGTATGAGCGTATCTCCAAGATATGCACATAACTTATGGAATACTGGGTCCTTTTACTAAGCTGTGCTAGTAAATAAGCTTAGGCAAGGACTTTCCCCTTGCCTAAGCCCATTTCTAGTGCAGGCATAAATTTGGCCTTTTTCAATGATCCTTTTATGGCTTTGCACTCATGCTTGTAAGGATCAACCACCAAGGACAGTAGACAAAGACGAGGAAGTAGAGGGACCAACAAAACGCTCCAAGACGAAGGAAATCAAACACATGAATCAATACTGTGTTTGATTTCTTCATCTCCCTTGTGGTTTTTGGAAGCGTTTTGTTGGTCACACTATTTAGGGAATAGAAATCCACGGGAGACATATGTGTTAGGCGGGGAGAGTCTGATAGGTACCGACGGGGAAAGGGATCTTGGGGTGATAGTATCTGAGGATTTGAAGGCGACGAAACAGTGTGACAAGGCGGTGGCCGTAGCTAGAAGGTTGTTAGGCTGTATAGAGAGAGGTGTGAGGAGTCACGTGATGCCTGCTACTTGAGAAGACACGGGAGGACGAGGCTCCGCGCCTACCCACCCCAAACTTGCTATATTACAGGTTAAAACCTAACAACGAATACCACAAAAACTACCCAAGCAGCGAGAAAGCGCGGGTGAAAGCTGAGGAAGCGCCAAGGGCGGAATGCCCCCGAAATCACATAAAAAAACGACGACCTCTGAGAAACACGAGCCAGGCAAGATGGCGGAACATCGAACAGCACAGAGCATGCCTGCCGCGGTGGGTGCGGACTGGGCGCAGGAAATCTCCCGCTCGGTGTCCGCTGCTCTGGAAGATAAACTGAATAAATTGCAGTCGGCGGTGGACGAAATCAATGAAAAATTCGACTCCCATGCAGCACGACTTACCGCCGTGGAGAGCAGGCTGTCCGCAAGGGAGGAAGAAGCCCAACACGCTGCCACGCGGTTGGAGATGCTCCAAAAAGAACTGGAAGAAATGAAAGAGAGAGTCGAGGAGCAGGAAAATCGCTCCCGACGAAACAACCTGCGGGTGACCGGACTGCCAGAAACGGTGCTCGACAAAGACTTATATGATTTCTTCTCCAAATGGCTGCCTGAACACCTGGGCCTGGAAGAGAACCAGAGCCATTATGCATGCGACAGAGCCCATCGGATTGGGAATCGGGGAGACAACAACTCCAGACCCCGCATAGCGATTGCGCACTTCGTGAACTGGCAGGCAAAGGAAAAGATATTGAAGGCTTCGAGAGGCAAGGAGGGATTACAATATGAGGGCCGCCGCTTATTATTATTTAATGATTATTCGACGCGAGTGGCGCTACTAAGGAAAGCCATGGCACCTACCTGCACTGCACTCTACAAGAAGGGGGTGCGATTTGCCCTGATATACCCAGCCAAGTTGAAAATATGGACTGATGGAAAGACTATTATTCTTAATGATGCAGCTACGGCAAAAGAATATATGAGCAAACTTAATCAGCTGGAAGTATCGAGGCCTAAGGACCCAGAGTAAAATGGCCAGGAGGATATGAAAAGATAAAAGCGCTACTTGCTTGGTGTTGTTTTACGTTAAAGGATATGAACTTAATGTACTCCAGTGTCACTGCCAAGAAAGGCAAGAGTTGGTTTTGAGCGCCTCTCCCTTCCTCAGCAAGATTGGAAGATCTGGCGGTGGGGAGGAAAACCGCGATGAGCACGTGCAACATGTTACAGGGAGAGGTGAAAACACTATAGATAATACATAAACTGTAAAGCCTTTCTTGGTTAAGTTGGTTGGACATAGTTTTAAAACTGGAGATGGGCAGCCGTAGTGCCTTTAGGACACTGTGGACTGTCGGGAACATACCTGTAGTGGGCAATGGGTAAATATTTGTTACGACATAGTTACTAGAGGGGTGGGGGAGGGGGGCTTCGGATATCCTCGGGTTGGACTGAGTAGGTGAAGGATGTGGGGGAAGAACATGGTAAGAGGGAGGGAGGGACGAAGGGGGGGGGGAACGGGAGGGGGGGGTGTGAGTGTGTGAATGAGAACGAATTAGAAGGGGGAGGGGAAGGGAAGGAAAGTATAAGAATTGAAAGAAGGGCCTCGGCAGATGAGGATGCATGGAAAATGGGAGATCAGGGATATGAAGGGATTCAGGTGAATAATGGGAAGAAGCAGAAGAAATATGGGAAATATAATTGGACTGATGATACGATTAAAACCCTGCAGGTCGGGCTGGGAGACTGGCAGGGTACAACACACAATGAGCTGGGTTATTACGCACACCTATTGTTAGTATGGGAAGTTTGAAAATTATTACGCTTAATGTGGATGGCCTACACTCACCCATTAAGAGAAATAAAATTCTCTCATGGTTGAAGAGAGAAAAAGCTGATATTGCATATCTACAAGAAACCCATCTCACGGCTTCAGAACACCAAAAGCTGAAACGGGGATGGGTTGGAGAGATTGGGTACTCAGCATATAACTCCAGACAGAGAGGAGTAGCAATTCTAATTCATAAACAAATCCCATTTCACTGCCATAAAGTGATTCAAGATAAAGAGGGTAGATATGTGTTAGTTATGGGTGAATTATGGGGACAGCAAATTCTTCTTTGTAACATATATGGACCCAATGTATACTCCCATAGGTTCTTCTCTGATCTTGTGGCTAGAGTGATTCCTTACTCCAATTATCAGGTTATAATAGGAGGGGATTTTAACATAGTAGCGGACCCCACTAATGACTGTAAACCCAAGAAAACGAGGGTGCGAAGCTGGGAAGACAGGGGAATACCCTTCGTGATGTCTCAGTTGGGGTTGGTAGACATTTGGCGACTCCTACACCCCCAGGATGGGGAATATACATTTTATTCACACCCACATAAGATATATTCGAGACTAGACTACTTACTGGTGGCGCCCTCTTTGGTCCCAAAAATTGTAAAAGCAGATATAGTGGATAGTGCACTTAGTGATCACTCGGCAGTTTCGGTGGCGGTTTCCTTTGCGGCGGAGCCGGGCGAGAGGGTGTGGCGGCTTCCCCCCTACCTTTACCAGGATAAAGAGTTTAGAGAATTTCTGCGTCTTAAATGGTTAGAATATCAGACACATAATAACACGCCAGAAGTTAGTGCTAGTACATACTGGGAGGCATCCAAAGCAGTCATGAGGGGGTATATCATTGCATATATGGCGGGTAAGAAGAAGCAAAGAGAGGCAGACTTGCTGCGGCTCTCGCAGGAATACCATCATATAAGGAGGGCACATATGCAGACTATAAATGATACACACAAGGTGCAACTGACCCAACTCAAAAAACAAATCGATGATATATTGCATGCGAGAGCAGAGAGGGACATATACTATCAGCGGTTTAAATTGTTTAAATGGGGTAGCAAAGCGGGAAGGTTGTTAGCAAACCTAGTGAGGCCTCCACGTAAAAAGCAATTAATCTTTTCCATAAAGAACGCTAGAGGAGAGGTATTTACCACTGAGGCCCAAATTATGCAACAATTTGTTCAATATTATAGCTCTCTATACAAGGAACGGGAATACAATCCTGTGCAATCGGCGGCTTTTTTTCAAGGGCTGCGGTTGCCAAAACTGGCAGGAGAACAACTGGATCTTTTAAATGGGCCCGTAACAGAGAAAGAAATCCGGTCCAGTATAAAAGCGCTGAAACTTACAAAGGCGCCAGGGCCAGATGGGTTTGGCCCTGAATACTATCGAATATTGAGTGACCTGGTAGCACCACCATTACAAATATGGTTTAACGGCATTGTGGGAGAGGGCCTGACCATACAACATAATGAAGCACATGTGGTGCTGTTGCCAAAACCCGGTAAAGACGTGGAACAAGTGGGCTCATACCGACCAATATCCTTGTTAAACCAAGATATTAAGATTTTAGCGGCTGTCTTGGCTAGGCGTTTGAATCAAGTGCTACCCGAACTCATCCATGAGGATCAAGTGGGCTTTGTGCCGGGTCGTCATGGCTCCATGAATATAATGCGAGCTTTGATGGCCATTCACAAATTCCGTGGAGAGGGGGGACTAGAAGTTATAGCTGGGCTCGACATGGAGAAGGCCTTTGACAGCATATCTTGGCGATACCTATTCGAGACCCTGGGACATTTTGGGATATCAGGCCCAGTGGTGTCTTGGATTGAGGCTCTCTATAGAAACCCCGTGGCCCGGTTAATGGTAAATGGGAAGCTCACAGAGAGGTTTCCTCTGGGTAGAGGCACCAGACAGGGATGCCCCCTATCCCCAATCCTCTTTTTATTGGCAATTGAACCACTGGCCATAAGAATACGTAGTACAACACAAATACGGGGGATCCAAGTACGAAACAGGGAGCTTAGGCTTAATTTATTTGCTGATGACATTCTTCTATACTTGGCAAATGGCCCCAGAGATTTGCCTAGGGCACTCGAGTTAATTAGAGAATTCGGAGATATATCGGGACTGAGAGTGAACTGTGCCAAGTCAGAGCTGCTCCCGTTGTCGGGAATAGAAGGAGATCCTGGGATGGAGGGATTACCCATAACACCAGTCAAAGGAGCAATGAGATACTTGGGGGTCTTCCTTAGTACCAACGCAAAACTTTTTTATAAGAAAAATGTAATTAATCAGATAGAGAACATTAGGCAACTGTGTGTTAGGTGGAAAGACCTACCACTCTCCTTGATGGGCAGGGTAGCTTTGGTCAAAATGATCCTTCTCCCAAAAATTCTCTACCCTTTACAGGCAGCACCTATATGGGTGTTAAGAAAAGAAGAGCGACTGTTTCGATCAATTCTTAGGAACTTTGTTTGGAGAGGGAAGGGGGCAAGGATAAGCCAGGTTAAACTCTCCCTCAGGAGAGAGAGGGGTGGATTGGGCCTACCAGATCTTCGCATGTATAATGTTGCAGCGCTAATGCGCTTTATTTATGAAGGAATCATAGGCCAGCAGAGATACCTACCAGAACGAGGGATGGAGATCTGGAGTAGACCTTGGTCCTTTATTAATTTAATCCACGGGGGCCCCAGTGGTGACATCAACATTACCGATAGGAGAGAACTTCTGGAACCCATGCGGAGAGCTTGGGGGTGGTGGAGGAAGCGTCAACAGAGAACACCAGAGGTCTCACCCTTCATGAATCTGGTGGGTAATGCAGCATTCCCACCCGGAATGGGTAGAACAGCATTTGACACCTGGAGGGATAATGGATGTAGGATTTTGGGCCAATTACTGGAAAACGACACAGACATTTTTGACACATTTGACCGGGTGAAGGAAAAATGGGAATTGACGAATAAAAACTTGTTACAATACCTCCAGGCCAGACACTATTGGACTACCATAAGATTGAAGCATGGGGAGGCGTGGACGTGGGGCCCACTAGACAAAATCCTTCTCAAAATTCCATATCAGTTAAACAATTTATCGACCTGGTACAGGGTGTTAAATGACCATAGACGGGAAGAGGAAATGAGGATATTGATGGCCAAATGGAACGCAGAACTGGGCACTGACTACACTGAGCAAACATTTCAGAAATTGTTCGTGACACTTTATGGCATGGTCAAGGCAGCCGATTTACAGGAGACGCAGTACAAGATATTACATAGGGCACACATTTCCAGGGCGAAAGGGGCAAGGATAGGATTATGGACTGATGCTCGGTGTATTAAATGCCAGGGGGCGGAGGGGACGCTGCTGCACTCTTTTCTGGAATGCCCGGCTCTGGTGCTGTGGAATGAAGCTATACAGCTGCTCAATAAGGTAGTGCAGAAAACATTAGAATGGGATTATGCCACTTTACTGCTTGGAGAACAATCACTCTTAATTGGCCAGGGTTTAACTCAACCATACAGGAGACTGGTGTATGTCTCCCTCCTGCTGGTTAAAAAAACAGTATTGCAATTCTGGGGTGCTGCAGAGGGCGCCCTAGGAGTGGTATGGAAAATAAAAATGAAAGAGGTAGGCACACATGAGAAGCAACTTTACTCCAAGGCTAACAAACCAGAGACTCGCAAGTATGCCACGCTGTGGGAAGAATGTTTACAATTACTCACCTGAAACTGGAGGGGATACGGGGAGAAGGAGCATGCAGGGATGAATGGGGGAGGGGGGAGGGAGGGTATGGAAGGTGAGAAGTGGAATGGAATATATGATAGAGTGCAAGGTAGGATGGCTGGGGGGATTAAATAATAAACTGCAAGGCAGGCTGTGTCAGAGACTTTTGAAAAGACATAACAGCTGAATGTAAATTTGGAATGACGATTTTGAACTGTATATTGAGCAGAGTTGCTGTATTTTGTACTCACAGCTTGTTATTGCGTGAATAAAAATATATTAAAAAAAAAAAAAAAAGAGAGAGGTGTGACCAGCAGAAGAAAGGGGGTGTTGATGCCCCTGTATAAGTCGTTGGTGAGGCCCCACCTGGAGTATTGTGTTCAGTTTTGGAGGCCGTATCTTGCTAAGGATGTAAAAAGAATCGAAGCGGTGCAAAGAAAAGCTACGAGAATGGTATGGGATTTGCGTAACAAGACGTATGAGGAGAGACTTGCTGACCTGAACATGTATACCCTGGAGGAAAGGAGAAACAGGGGTGATATGATACAGACGTTCAAATATTTGAAAGGTATTAATCCGCAAACGAACCTTTTCCGGAGATACGAAGGCAGTAGAATGAAAGGACATGAAATGAGATTGAAGGGGGGCAGACTCAAGAAAAATGTCAGGAAGTATTTCTTCACGGAGAGAGTGGTGGATGCTTGGAATGCCCTCCCACGGGAGGTGGTGGAGATGAAAACGGTAACGGAATTCAAACATGCGTGGGATAAACATAAAGGAATCCTGTTCAGAAGAAATGGATCCTCAGGAGCTTAACCGAGATTGGATAGCAGAGCCGGTAGTGGGAGGCAGGGCTGGAGGTTGGGAGGTGGGGATAGTGCGGGGCAGACTTATACGGTCTGTGCCAGAGCCAGTGGTGGGAGGCGGGACTGGAGGTTGGGAGGCAGGGATAGTGCTGGGCAGACTTATACGGTCTGTGCCAGAGCCAGTGGTGGGAGACAGGGATAGTGCTGGGCAGACTTATACGGTCTGTGCCAGAGCCGGTGGTGGGAGGCGGGGATAGTGCTGGGCAGACTTATACGGTCTGTGCCAGAGCCAGTGGTGGGAGACAGGGATAGTGCTGGGCAGACTTATACGGTCTGTGCCAGAGCCGGTGGTGGGAGGCGGGGATAGTGCTGGGCAGACTTATATGGTCTGTGCCCTGAAGGGCACAGGTACAAATCAAAGTAGGGTATACACAAAAAGTAGCACACATGAGTTGTCTTGTTGGGCAGACTGGATGGACCGTGCAGGTCTTTTTCTGCCGTCATCTACTATTTTACTATGTTACTCTACCGACCCAACCTAAGTGCCTAAACCCTGCAACACAACGAAACCAAAACTTGTAATGGACACTAAATAATTCTCCCTCTCTACGATTCCCAATGTGTCTATAACACATGAACCTTATTCGACCACAATATCACATTGTATATGTTTCTTTACCGGACTTGGCGCATGCCTCTACGGTACTATGTAAGCCACATTGAGCCTGCAAATAGGTGGGAAAATGTGGGATACAAATGTAACAAATAAATAAATATAGTGTATCTAGATTTTCATAATTGTATGAAGTGGAACAGCAATTCCTTCTTTAGGAGGAGAGTAATAATCCAGAATCTCAAAGAGTTCTGAATGAAGTTCTTTCTAATTTGAAAGGTATGGTTTGAGCCATCTCAAAGCCAATGCTAGGAAAGGATATATTTTCTGGGGGAGATCTTTGTCTCTCAGGTGGCAGAGAAGGATCAGATGGAATGCCACAGGACTCTTCAGCTGAGAGGTCCTGTGTGTCCTGATCTGTCTCCCAGAAGAAGTCTGAGTCTGACTTTTTAAAGTACTGTTCATGGGAAGTTTGTGGAAGAGTGTTGACTAGAACATCGGCTCCGCACCTATTTGAAGATATCATCATTCCCTCCCAACAACTTACCCAGATTTTATGCTCCCATAGCTCACAGAAATTACACCCTTGATTTATTATGCAAATCCTTCCAGGGTGCAACTGTATCTAAGACTGAAAACATCATGACTCCGCTGGTTCATAGACTAATTATATTTCATTATAGTTACCCAACACTTCACAGACTGCTTCCAGGCAATTTTACCTCTAGAACTCCTAGAGTCTTCCAATCCTCTATTCAGATTGATGAAAAGTCCAATGAGAATTTGAAAATCTGAAGAAAGTTGAGGGTATCAACCATGAACCCAATAGTTCACTAATCACAAAGGAGCCCAAAAAACAATGTCAGGTTATTATCTTTCCTCCGAGTAGGACAGTTGTTCCAAATTCACAGTTACAAGAGGGTCAATTAGATATTTGCTGAGTCGACCCCTTCAGTTACTACTACTACTACTACTACTACTTAACATTTCTAGAGCGCTACTAGGGTTACGCAGCGCTGTACAAATTAACAATTAAGGACGGTCCCTGCTCAGAAGAGCTTACAATCTAAAGGACGAAATGTCAAGTTGGGGTAGTTAAGATTTCCTGAGAAGAGGTGTAGTGATTAGGTGCCGAAGGCGACATTGAAGAGGTGGGCTTTGAGCATTGATTTGAAGATGGGTAGGGAGGGGGCACGGCGTATGGGCTCAGGGAGTTTGTTCCAGGCATGGGGTGAGGCGAGACAGAAGGGGCGGAGCCTGGAGTTGGAGGTGGTGGAGAAGGGTACTGAAAGGAGGGATTTGTCTTGAGAGCGGAGGTTACGGGTAGGGACGTAAGGGGAGATGAGGGTAGAGAGGTAAGGAGGGGCTGCAGATCGAGTGCATTTGTAGGTGAGTAAGAGAAGCTTGAACTGTATGCGGTATCTGATTGGGAGCCAGTGGAGTGACTTGAGGAGAGGGGTGATATGAGTATATCGGTTAAGGCGGAAGATAAGACGTGCGGCAGAGTTCTGGATGGACTGAAGGGGGGATAGATGGCTACGTGGGAGGCCGGTCAGGAGTAGGTTGCAGTAGTCAAGGCGAGAGGTAATGAGAGAGTGGATGAGAGTTCGGGTGGTGTGCTCGGAGAGGAAGGGGCGAATTTTGCTAATATTATAGAGGAAGAAGCGACAGGTCTTGGCTATCTGCTGGATATGCGCAGAGAAGGAGAGGGAGGAGTCGAAAATGACACCGAGGTTGCGGGCAGATGAGACGGGGAGGGGGACGATGGGTGTCGTCAGCATAAAGATGATAGTGGAAACCATGAGAAGAGATCAGGGAGCCTAAGGAAGAGGTGTAGATTGGGCCGCAGTGATTTCTGGTGTGGAGAGATAAAGCTGGGTGTCGTCAGCATAAAGATGATAGTGGAAACCATGAGAAAAGATCATGGAGCCTAAGGAAGAGGTGTAGATTGAAAAAAGAAGGGGCCCAAGGACAGATCCCTGAGGAACTCCAACAGAGTGCGGGATAGGGGAGGAGGACGAACCATGAGAGTGTACTCTGAAGGTACGATGGGAGAGATAAGAGGAGAACCAGGAGAGGACAGAGCCCTGGAACCCAAGGGAGGACAGTGTGTCAAGAAGTAGGTTGTGATTGACAGTGTCAAAAGCGGCGGAGAGGTCGAGGAGGATGAGGATGGAGTAGTGACCTTTGGATTTGGCGAGGAATAGGTCATTGCAGACTTTAGATAGTGACGTTTCTGTCGAGTGTAGGGGGCAAAAGCCGGATTGAAGCAGATCGAGGATGGCATGAGAGGAGAGAAAATCAATGCAGCGGCTGTGAATGGCGCATTCAAGTATCTTGGAGAGGAAGGGTAGGAGGGAAATGGGGCGGTAGTTGGAGGGACAGGTAGGGTCAAGTGATGGTTTTTTGAGGAATGGAGTGACCACAGCATGCTTGAAGGTGTCCGGGACAGTTGCAGTGGAGAGAGAGAGGTTGAGGATATGACAGATGGTGGGGGTGATGGTAGGAGTGATGGTGTTAAGTAGGTTAGTGGGGATGGGGTCAGAGGAACAGGTGGTGGCTTTCGAGGAGGAGAGGAGATGGGCGGTTTCCTCTTCGGTGATAGCAGGAAAGGAGGAGAAGGAGGCCTGGGTAGGTTGGATGAGAGAGTGGGATATAGGCTGAAGAGGAGGAGAAGGATTGGTGGTGAATTCAGTTCTCACAGCAGACACTGCCGACTTTACCAGGTCCATCTTTGAACCCAAGTTCCATACTGAGATATACCGCAGGTCCATCAAGGCCAATGTCCCGAACCCAACAGTGGCCAATTCATTGAGAAGTACCTAGCAGGATCAATTCTTTATTGCTCACACCCGGAGATCAGCAATAGCTCTCACCGGCCTACCTGGCTAATAATGGTTTGGTCAACTTTCCCACCAGGAACTTGTCTTACTTTTTAATTACAGCTACGCTAACTGCTTTCACCACATCTTCAAGCAACAAGTTCCACAATTTAATTGTATCCTCAGTGAAAAAAAGCCACCTTCTCCGATTTATTTTTAATGAGCTACTGCTTAGTTTCATGGAGTGCCCCTTCCTCTTGAAAGGGTTAATGATGGTTCCCTGTCGATTAATACTTTATAGGCTTGGTGCCCTTTACCAGGAGATATGAAGTTTTATCATGAGATTATACTGGTATTTGTTTCGTACAATCAATCAGTTTATGGAGTTTTGTGTGGGCATTTCACTGTATTTGCTTTTGTTATTGAGTTATTTATTCTTTGTGTAGATTTCCTATATCATATGAAGTGACGTACAGAGCTAACGGTGTACAGACTACAATTACAAATAACACAAACATTTTTTGAGAAAAGGAAGTACAATATCAGATAGGACAGTAGGGAAAATAGACCTCACAGACAGACCAGGGAAAAAAAAAGGTTGAGAAAGGGAAGGTGACTAGAGGAAAGATATTGTGCTTTTTTTTTTTTTTTATTGTAACTTCTTCTGGATTTCCTGAGAAAGTATACAATACAATCACAGTACATAAATAAATGTGCAGGTTAAAACAAACAGTAACAATATACCATGACTTGACAAGTGTTCTTTAAATCTAGTGACATGAGTTTATCCTGTTGGGCAGACTGGATGGACCGTGCAAGTCTTTATCTGCCATCATTTACTATATTACTATGTTACTAACGTGACCAGCCCAAGCACTCAGGACTCCTCTCAGTTTCCTTGCTCCATCCTTTCCCCCCTCTAGGTCCTGATTTATTAAGACTGTTTTCCAATTTTATATCTGTGAGAAAGCAAAGCTTAATAATTCACATCATTTCAGTGCCAGCAGAAGCCGACAAACCACGTCCCCGTCCCCAACCAGACCGTCAACAGCATGCTGGTGAACCTAAGAGCCGATGGGTGGTATATCAAGTAAACATTAACTTGAGCTGCAGCTGAGGGATCTGCCCTTTTGCTTCCAGTATCCTCATGGCCTAAGTCTGCAGCTGTCTCTCTCCCCTTCCACCATGCCCTCAGCCAGTTTTCTCTCCTCAGCAATCCTAACCCCCTAACAAGACAGCCATCCCTTACCCTCCTCTCCCGCATCCCCAGAATTAGCCAGCCACCAGGCTTTATGTACTCCACTTCCCACTGCTGCCACCAGAGTAATAGCTGCTCACACCTGCACACACAACTTGCATTAAGTTGTGTGCAGCAAGAATATTGTAAACAAAATTGTAAGTTTCATGTTAAACTGTATCTGCTATACACCGCCTTGGGTGAATCTCTTCATAAAGTTAATACATCCCAATAAATAAATGAAGAATAGCAGTGCAAGTCTCACACTCCCATCTGGGAAAACACTAATTCCAATGAATTAGATTCAGTAATACAAATCAATAGCCCAGAGGAAAGGGAAAGTGCTGCAAGAAATAAAGAATGAAGTGTAAATAAAAAGTAAAGTCGTCTCTCTCTTCTTTGTCCTACCTCCAGTCAGCTGTCAGGATTCAAATCTCCAGTTTTATTCTCTTTCTCCAAGAAGCTCCAGCATATCTAGAGCTCGTGGCCCAGCTGTAGCTGTATAATCAGGGACCTATCCAAAAACACCAGTAATTAAAACATTAGTAGAAATACTAGCAAGGTGCTCACAAATAGAGATTATCTATAATTGATCTGACTTTTCTAGCAAGAATGCATCATGCATAACAGGGGTGTGCTGGTAAATTTTTAACAACGGGCTCTCTCTCTCCGGGCATAGCTGGCCCTGAAATTTTTTTTTTTTTTGGGGGGGGGGGGGGAATACATGCCTCTCTCTCCCCTCCCTTGTGCGGGCACGCTAGGCATACTTTTGCCGAGCCCCACCAGCCAATAAATGGACTGCCACCATTCTCTGCTGCTTGTTTCTGGCTCTGAGCAGCATAATGGAACCTTCTTGCGCTTGCATGAAAAGTCTCGGCCTGATGCTCAGAGTCAGAAACAAGGAGCAGGGAGCAGCAGCAGTCTATTTACTTGGCTGGTGGGGCCAGCATTACTGCCAGCAAAGTAAAAATGAATTCAGGAGGGGGCCCAAGCCCACATTTTGGGAGTCAGTTGTTAAAGTAGCCATGGGGAGGCCTACTTTAACAACCGGCTCCCAAAATTCTTAAAAACTTAACAAACAGCTCTCGCGAGCCTGTGACAGCCCGCTCCAGCACACCACTGTGCATAACTCTCTCTTTACCATTTACCTCTTTGTTTTCACTCAGAGCATGTGGCAACCCTACAACAGTTTCTCCTTACTACAAGGAACAACAAACCAAACTCTCAGAGACTGTGTGAGAAGCCAAAAGAAACCGATACCAAATGGACCAAATGACAAAAAGATCCCGACTTCTGCATCACAAAGGAGCCTCCGATGAAGAGAGAGCCCGACTCCTGTATATAGAAAATATACTAGATTGATCTATTGAGCTGCTAGAAGTGCAATTGTTTATGTACAGTCAGTACAGATCTATATCTTTATCTGTTAAGTCCTCCTCATGGTTTTCAAAATGTACAGCGACTACTGGACACTCAATGAAGTAACATTATTGCTGTACACTGCCTTGAGTGAATTCCTTTATATAGGCGGTAAATAAATCCAACTAAATAAATAACATGGAAATACTTTTGAAACGAATAGGAGGAAATATTCTTTCACTCTCTGAAACTCGTTGCCAGAGGATGTGGTAACAGCAATTAGTATATCTGGGTTTAAAAAAGGTTTGGACAAGTTCCTGGAGGAAAGGTCCATAGTCTGCTATGGAGACAGACATGGGGAAGCCACTGCTTGCCCTGAGATTGGTAGCATGGAATATTGATACTAATTGGGTTTCTGACAGGTACTTGTGACCTGGATTGGCTACTGCTGGAAGCAGGATACTGGGTTAGATGGACCATTGATCTGACCCAGTATGGCTATTCTTATGTTCTAACTCAAACTTTGGAAGATGAAACTAAGGGAGTTATACCAGCAATGTTGATAGTAAATTTTGTATTAGAGCCTCACTGTGACTGTGTCTTAAGGATTTATTTTTCTGTCATAAGGAAGTTTTGTTCCTGAACAATAAGATCATAATTTTTCCTGACGTGGCTCATGTCACGCAGAAGAGAAGGCAGCAATTCATCAAGCTTAGGCCGAGAGTTCAGCAAATGAAGGGTTTACTTTTGGTTGAATTTTCCCTGTAAATATATACTTGTTAAACTCCATTAAGTATGTTTTCTTTGAACCATCACATTTGACTGTTTTTAAATGTAAAATTCTCTCCCAATTTTGGATTCCTGCGTGTGGAGTCCCCCAGGATCGCCACACTCTCCCCAATCACATTCAACTTCTTCATGTCATCCCCGAGATTACTGCACCTAGGCTTAGGTCAACTTCTACTTTCCTACGTAGATGACATTCTCCTCCTTCTACCAAAATGTCATCCAAACAGTGACATAACAACTTATAACAGCTGGGATGGATGCCATCCAGAATTGGGCCCCAACAAAAACTCAAATTGAATCCTCACAAGATCAAGATCTTATGATTCCGCAATCCATGAGTTGAAGTACTAGAAACCCTAACCTTAGGTGTTGACAAGACCCTTACAGTGGAATCAGAAGCCAGAGACCTTAGCGTTCTTCTTGATTCCTCCTTAACCTTCTGTCCCCATATTGATAAGCTCTGGAAGACAACTCTGTCTAAATTGAGGCAGCTTTGTCCGATACGTTCCTCTTTCGACTAGAAAGCATTCACACTGCTGGTCCTAATTCTCATATTACCTTGCCAGGACTACTGCAACGTCCTGTTTGTCGGCATTAAAGTTGGTCTCCTCAAGAAGTTGCAAATTATACAGAACACTGCAGCTAGACTGACCTACAGACTGCATAAGCACACCAGCGTCTCAAAATACCTATATAAACTACTACTACTTATCATTTCTATAGCGCTACAAGGCATATGCAGCGCTGTACACCATACACAAAAAGACAGTCCCTGCTCAAAGAGCTTACAATCTAGATAAGACAGGTAAACAGACAGAACAATTAAAAGTAAGGAAATAAAAAGGTGAGGTTAAAAGGACAGGGCAAGTGAGTAGTGGTTAGGAGTCAAAAGCAGTGGTAAAGAGGTGGGCTTTAAGTTTGGACTTCAAAATGGCCAAAGACGGGGCTAGATGTACATGCTCGTAAACTACACTGGCTCCCCATGAAAGACCGTATCAGCTTCAAAGCTGCCTGCTTGATCTTTCAAATCCTATACGCAACTACCTCAAGCCTATTCATCGACACACTGTCACTAATCCTAGCTCACTCCTTGAAACTGAGCATCCAGCTGTTAATTTTCCTCACAACCCTGAGCAAATTAAGTTGTGGAAAACCTTCAGCTCTCTCTTCCCTGTAGTTGGAACCTTCCTACCTGTCAAAATTAGGACAGAGAAAGATTGCTTTAGTTTCCGAAAGAAACTAAAAACTCATCTGTTCTCTAACCCTTCTTAACTTTCCTTCTTAGCCTGGCTTGAATTTCTTGCTATCGCTACCTCATCCATGTAAACCTCGCTGTAGGTGAAGACCTCACTTGAAATTGAAATTCTAAAACTGCTGCATGTTTTGTTTCACCTTTATACCAGTAATGTCTACTCTGTAATGTGATATTTAGCTTCTTTCTGGATTTTGTGTCTAATAACTGTTTGATTGAATTCTGCCTTGTCTCCCTCCCTCAACTGTAGACTTTAAGAAAAAGTCATTTTTCCATGATAAGGATTTTTTTCTTTTTAATTGTATTTCTTCTTGATATTACTTATGTATAATTACTTTTTATTTTCTGTAACAAGATGTTTATTGGATTGTTATTTTTTAAATAGCTGAAAATAAAAAAAATTAACAAGAATCTGAGTGTTCAAAACAGAACAATTTCCTTCCAAATGTTTGGAGCTTGAAAGGCTAAGAGATTTTCATGAAGTTTAAGGGTCCTTTTACTAAGGTATGCTAATGGATTTAGCACACGCTAATGGTTATATTCCTATGGGTGTCTTATTATGTAGCACATATTAAATCTGTTAGTACACCTTAGTAACAGGACTCCTTTTTCCCTTTCGATGAAGGAATGGAGAAAATTACAGTCTCCTATTGCTGTAGGAAAATTGAAGCACATAAGTAATGCCACACTGGGAAAAGACCAAGGGTCCAACGAGCCCAGCATCCTGTCCATGACAGTGGCCAATCCAGGCCAAGGGCACCTGGTAAGCTTCCCAAATGTACAAACATTCTATACATGTTATTCCTGGAATTGTGGATTTTTCCCAATTCCATTTAGTAGTGGTTTATGGACTTGTCCTTTAGGAAACCGTCTAACCCCTTTTTAAACTCTGCCAAGCTAACCGCCTTCACCACGTTCTCCGGCAACGAATTGCAGAGTTTAATTGTGCGTTGGGTGAAGAAACATTTTATCCGATTTGTTTTAAATTTACTACACTGTAGTTTCATCACATGCCCCCTAGTCCTAGAATTTTTGGAAAGTGTGAACAGACGCTTCACATCTCAAGAAGTATTTTTTCACGGAGAGAGTAGTGGATGCTTGGAATGCCCTCCCGCGGGAGGTGGTGGAAATGAAAACGGTAACGGAATTCAAACATGCGTGGGATAAACATAAAGGAATCCTGTTCAGAAGGAATGGATCCTAAGGAGCTTAGCCGAGATTGGGTGGCAGAGCCGGTGGCGGGAGGCGGAGATGGTGCTGGGCAGACTTATACGGTCTGTGCCAGAGCCGGTGGTGGGAGGTGGGACTGGTGGTTGGGAGGCAGGGATAGTGCTGGGCAGACTTATACGGTCTGTGCCAGAACCGGTGGTGGGAGGCGGGGCTGGTGGTTGAGAGGCGGGGATAGTGCTGGGCAGACTTATACAGTCTGTACCCAGAAAAGGACAGGTACAAATCAAGGTAAGGTATACACAAAAAGTAGCACATGTGAGTTTATCTTGTTGGGCAGACTGGATGGACCGTGCAGGTCTTTTTCTGCCACCATCTACTATGTTACTATATGTTACCTGTTCCGCTCCACTCATTATATACCTCTATCATGTCTCCCCTCAGCCGTCTCTTCTCCAAGCTGAAAAGCCCTAGTACTCTAGCCTCCTTAGTCTTTCTTCATAGGGAAGTCGTCCCATCCCCGCTATCATTTTAGTCGCCCTTCGCTGCACCTTTTCCAGTTCTGCTATATCTTTCTTGAGATGCGGCGACCAGAATTGAACACAATACTCAAGGTGCGGTCGCACCATGGAGCAATATAATGGCATTATAACATCCTCACACCTGTTTTCCATACCTTTCCTAATAATACCCAACATTCTATTCGCTTTCCTAGCCGCAGCAGCACACTGAGCAGAAGGTTTCAGTGTATTATCGACAACGACACCCAGATCCCTTTCTTGGTCCGTAACTCCTAACGTGGAACCTTGCATGACGTAGCTATAATTCGAGTTCTTTTTTCCCACATGCATCACCTTGCAGTTGCTCACGTTAAACGTCATCTGCCATTTAGCTGCCCAGTCTCCCAGTCTCATAAGGTCCTTTGTAATTTTTCACAATCCTGTCGCGAGTTAACAACTTTGATTAACTTTGTGTCATCAGCAAATTTAATTACCTTGCTAGTTACTCCCATCTCTAAATCATATATAAATATATTAAAAAGCAGCGGTCCTAGCACAGACCCCTGAGGAACCCCACTAACTACCCTTCTCCATTGTGAATACTGCCCATTTAACCCCACTCTCTGTTTCCTATCCTTCAACCAGTTTTTAATCCACAATAGGACATTTCCTCCTATCCCATGACCCTCCAATTTCCTCTGTAGCCTTTCATGAGGTACCTTGTCAAACGCCTTTTGAAAATCCAGATACACAATATCAACCGGCTCCCTTTTGTCCACATGTCTGTTTACTCCTTCAAAGAATTGAAGTAAATTGGTCAGGCAAGATTTCCCCACACAAAAGCCGTGCTGACTCGGTCTCAGTAATCCATGTCCTTGGATGTGCTCTGTAATTTTGTTTTTAATAATAGCCTGTACCATTTCCCCTGGCACCGACGTCAGACTCACCGGTCTATAATTTCCCGGATCTCCCCTGGAACCTTTTTAAAAAATGGGTGTTACATTGGCCACCCTCCAATCTTCCGGTACCACGCTCGATTTTAAGGATAAATTGCATATCACTAGCAGTAGCTCTGCAAGCTCATTTTTCAGTTCTATCAGTACTCTAGGATGAATACCATCTGGTCCAGGAGATTTGCTACTCTTCAGTTTGTTGAACTGCCCCATTACGTCCTCCAGGTTTACCGTGAAGTCAGTAAGTTTCTCCGACTCGTCCACTTGAAATATCATTTCTGACACCGGTATCCCACCCAAATCTTCCTTGGTGAAGACCGAATCAAAGAATTCATTCAGTCTCTCTGCTACGTCTTTGTCTTCCTTGATCGCCCCTTTTACTCCTCGGTCATCCAGCGGCCCAACCGATTCTTTTGCCGGCTTCCTGCTTTTAATATACCGAAAAATTTTTTTACTATGCTTTTTTTGCCTCTAATGCTATCTTTTTTTCGTAATCCCTCTTGGCCTTCTTTATCTGCACCTTGCATTTGCTTTGATACTCCTTATGTTGCTTCTTGTTATTTTCAGACAGTTCCTTCTTCCATTTTCTGATGGCATTTCTTTTAGTCCTAATAGCCATCCACTTGTGACCCCTCTGCTCACAGTACAAAATTTACAATACGAAATGACCCCTCCCCTCCCCCCCCAAAGTGCTGTAAATTTCACAGTTGAACCATGGTGACTCTACCTTTCCACCATCCCCCCCCCCAAACATCAATGTCGTGTATGGGCATGCAGCATCTAAGGTCAAGGCCAATGCACAATCTGGCCTCTGGCATAACATCAGTCAGTACCTCAACTGCCCACATCCAACCATTGTATAAAGGAACACAATCAAGACAAAGTGAGGGATGGGCAGGGTAAAACTGAGACATTAGGACCCAAAGGTCCCAACAGCATGTCCCACAAAGTCCTGGGGAGAGAGGTAGGGCCAAAGTGACCCACTTCCCTGAGCTCAGCTCCTGCCGCACACCAGCAACCTCTTCCCTGAGCAGGGCCTGTCGGTTGATGACTCACCTCACCACATCCTATAGTGGTTTCATTTATTCTGATATTTATACCCCACATACTCAAGTTCAATGTGGCTTATAATAAAATGACAGGCAAGGTTTACAATAACATAAACAAAATATCAAGTAAGAGCAGAGTAGCACAAATAAGAGATAAGATAAATAGTAAACCACTGATGGCCAGTTGTAATCTAACACTCCATCAATGGGTAGAAACCTCTCAGAGGAAAGTTTTCAGTCTTTTGCAAAATACCAAGTAATCAGGCTGATCCTTAGCACTTAGCACTTTTAGTCCACGGAGCGAACCGACCTATAGCTCGCTCTCTTGCTCTTTGGAAGATGAAGGTCTAAGGTAGTCTCTAGAACCAGAGGTTATATTGCATAGGGGAATAGTTATTAAGGGCTGCATGTAATCTGGTGACATATAATATTTCAAAGACAAAAACACATAATTTAAAAATAATCCTGGCTTTAATGGGCAGCCAGAGTAGCATAACATTGGAGTGGCTCTATCAAAACGTGATATCTCGAGGAGTTTTGGGCCATTTGCAACCATTTTAGGACACCTTCCTTACATCCAGCATGGATGGAATTGCAGTAATCAAACTGAGTTAAAACCAAGGATTGATCTAGCAGTCTAAAGATGTCAGGTGAGAAATATGATCCGGTTCTCCTCAGCTTCCAAAGAGATCTGAAGGATTCATTGCTAGAGAGTGTGGTAAAAGCTGTTAGCATAGTAGGATTTTTAAAAAGATATATACATCAATTGTTTGTGGATATTAGATATAGCTGAATTTTGATTTGACATTTTTGTATATCCCTGTTTGCTCTTTATGGTGTTTTAGATTTTTCTAGATTTTAGGAAGCCACAAAAATTAATTGGTGAACTTTCCCACACAGTCTGAATTGGTCCAATAGGACTAAAAGCAACTCATGATCAACAAGGTCAAAGGCACTTGACATATCGAATTGCACCACTAAAAACTTAAAGCCTAGACTGACTGCTTTCCTAAAATCAGATAATAAGGTGGTCAAGACCACAGGCGGTCGGTGGCCCAACTGTTTGGGGAGGCTAAAGGGGGTGGGGTTAGGGATGGGACCAGGGGTAGAGCTTAAATCCATAATTGTCTGATAACACGCAGAAAAAATAAATAAATAAAAATAAAAGTCACAATACCTTTTATTAAATTTAGATATTAGATATGTATCATATGTCAAAGAATAAAGTGGTTGCTCAAAGCATATTCTAACCACAATTGCTCAACTGCAAAACACTATGCACAACTTTGTCCAAAAACACACTCAGAACCTTACTGTATCATAAATATTACACTGGGCAGAACCTAATACACCAATATACCACCCATACGGAAAATGCAGACAGTCAACAATATGAAACAGGGGATCATATCATCACAATTCTCATGTAGAGCCACAAAACACCCTAATTCATGTTTAATGTGGGATAAAATGCCATAAATAAGTAAATAAATATAAACTTTTAATGTTGAGCACCTGATTCTCAAAGTGGACATAGTCCAAACACTATAATGAAAATAAAATGATCTTTTCTACCTTTGTTGTCTGGTGACTTTTTCTGATCATGCTGGCCCAGTATCCGTTCTGCTGCTATCTGTCCTCAGTGCAGGTCAGGAAGTCATCCTCCTTAAATATCTCCCTGGCAACCCAGGACACCTCCAGCCAACCCCCCCCCCCCCCTGCTTTCCCAGCAGTAAGGTAAACAAACCATAAACCAATTTCTACAACTGCTAGAGGGCTTTCACTGCAGCTCCTGCTGTGAGGATGGAGGTAAATCAACAATTTAATCCCCTCAGAGCAGCTGGACTCCACAGCTGATCCATTCTGCTGCAGCAGGGGGGAGGCTTAGCCTCTCCAAGCCTCTTATACTGGGCACCTATGGTCAAGACTGTCTCAGTACTATAACAAGGACTAAAGCCTGACTGGGATTTATGCAAGAGGGAGAAAGAGGAAAGCCTCTGCAAGGAAGGAGCAAAGGACACATTAGCATGGCTAGACTTGGGATAATCAAAGATATTGGAACAGCAAACAGGAATACGGAATGAGAAGTCTGACCTACAAAGGAAAAAGGAAGCAGGTGGCAAAACACCCCCTTTGAAAACACCAGGACACATATTTGGAACTACAGTACTTGGGGTGTGTTGGCAGTTACACTGAAAGAAAGGACCATCCCCAGGATTTAATATAAGAAGGAGTACTCACATATCTAGCACTTGGTTTGCCATCCTAAGAGACAACTTTTCAAGATTATTGGGGGTGCTATACTCACCACATATCTCCTCTCCTTGGTTACAGTCCATGACTTATTTCAATATCGGAGGTGATCAACACCCACAGAACTTTAAAATGGAAAACAGGGAAATAATTTTCTCTGAGATTATTACACAGTAAGAGGCCCAGAATGATGCAAGATCTGGTTGTTTCTCTGCAATCTACCTTTGGATATTACTTTCAAGCCATGATGTTTAAATTGGACCCAGAATAAGCTCACATGTTCAAGAACAACCAGGACAATGTTTGCATTTGGGCAGACATGTTTAGATATGATCTGGTCATAGTAATATAGTAAATGACGGCAGATAAAGACCTGTACGGTCCATCCAGTCTGCCCAACAAGATAAACTCATTTTACATGGTATGTGATACTTTATATGTATACCCGAGTTTGATTTGTCCTTGCCTTTCTCAGGGCACAGACTGTAGAAGTCTGCCCAGTGCTGTTCTTGAACTAAGTTCTGAAGCTAACATCGAAACTCCTTAAAATTTACACTCCAGTCCATCCCTATCTATTCAGTCACGATCAGGGCGTAGACAGTAGAAGTCTGCCCAGCTCACGTTTTGTTTCCAATTACCGGCATCGCCACCCAATCTCTGCTAAGATTCCACCAAACCATTCCTTCTAAACAGGATTCCTTTGTGTTTATCCCACGAATGTTCGAATTCCTTTACCGTTTTCATCTCCACCACCTCCTGTGGGAGGGCATTCCACATATCAACCACCCTCTCCGTGAAAAAATACTTCCTGACATTAGTCCTGAGTCTGCCCCCCTTAAACCTCAATTCATGTCCTCTAGTTCTACCACCTTCCCATCTCCGGAAAAGGTTCGTTTGCGGATTAATACCTTTCAAATATTTGAACGTCTGTATCATATCACCCCTGTTTCTCCTTTCCTCCAATGTATACATGTTCAGGTCTGCAAGTCTCTCCTCGTACGGTTTGCAAGCAAATCCCATACCATTTTCGTAGCTTTTCTTTGCACTGCTTCTAGTCTTTTTACATCTTTAGCAAGATACGGCCTCCAAAACTGAACACAATACTCCGAGTGAGGCCTCACCAACGACTTGTAGAGGGGCATCAACACCTCCTTTCTTCTGCTGGTTATGCCCCTCTCTATGCAGCCTAGCATCCTTCTGGCCATGGCCGTCGCCTTGTCGCATTGTTTCTTCACCTTCAGATCCTCCGACACCAACACCCCAAGGTCTCTCTCCTGAGTCGAGATTACTAATCTGTCCCCTCCTATCCGGTATCTCTCTTTTGGGTTTCCGCACCCCAAGTGCATCACTCTACACTTCTTGGCATTAAATTTTAACTAGTACGTACTCTTCTTGGGTATAAATAATGTTCTGGTTTACTGTTTTTGAATCAATAATATCCACAAAATCACACCTAACATGAAAAAATAAAAAAGTAACGAAAATAAAAAATAAAAACTTCATGTGAAAAAATGTGCAAAGACAATTTTTTTGTTTTTCTTATGCTAATTGTGATCAGTATCTGGGTATCCCATACTGTACCGGCTGACCATCCAAGTTTAGGATGTTACCCTTGTTAACATCATAGCACTCCCTACTGCCTACCCGTGGTGTCCAATTGTAGCATATCTCATTAAATGTACATAAATACCTCTAGCTTTGGCTCCAATAGCCACGGTGCGTGGGGTACTTATCTCAGTTCTAGAAGAATGGTTCCGTTCATTACGGAATCGGGCCCAGTTTCTGTGGACTTGTATTATAAATTCCTTGTGGGTTCAAAGATGTTCCTAGTCCTTATTGTTATACCGTCATGTTGGTAGTTCCCGACATGCGTGCATGTTTCACCCTAAGCGTCTTCAGGGTAACGATGGACTAAAAATAATGGAACATAAAAATTAAAATAAATGTACAGTCTATGTAAAACATTCCAATGTCGTTGAACTCAGGTGGCTTCAAAATACTCCAGCTCCCATTATTATAATCTAATATGTATCCAATGAATTTTGGCATTACAGTATAATATAAACCCCTCGTGGTTAACCTGTGATGAGAACAGCTCCGTCTCCACTCAACCGACAGGAACACCGGTGCATGCGCAGTATCAACATGCGAACCCTCAACCTATCCCTTTTAAATTCACGAGAGGTGTGTCATAGTCCACCAATCGATCTCCTTGTTTAGACCATGCGGGCTTACGGTGCGCCACTGGTAGATCATGCACTGCTCCTTCTGTATTAATGCAGACATCACATCACCACTGAAATCAGCTGATAGTTGATGTGGAGGGGCATAATCGAACGCGAACGCCCATCTCCATGGGCGCTTATGTCCGAAAACGGGTATGTGAAGAGGCGGGACAGACCGTATTATCGAAAAAGATGGGCATCCATCTTTCGTTTAGAAAATACGGTTTGGACGGACCAAATGCCATGGATTTGGTCCCTTCTGAGATGGGCGTTTTTTTTTTTTTTTTTTGCGATAATGGAAACTACAAATGCCCAGCTCAGAAACGTCCTAATCCAAGCCTTTTGGTCGTGGGAGGGACAAATGTACAACACTACCATAGCTCTTAGGGGTGAAGGGGGCAACTACATGTGGGTACAGTGGGTTTTAGAAGCCTCCCATTTACCACCACAAGTGTTACGGGTGGGGGGGATGGGCCTGGGTCTGCCTGCCTGAAGTGCACTGCAGTACCCACTAAAAGTGCTCCAGGGACAGGACTTGTTGCTGGTGTATAACCTTGGCACAGCAGTTCACACCTGAAGACTAATCTCGCTGAAAATGTCCTTTATTTGAATAAGCACCTTTACTCATAGTTAATTGCAGATCAGAGGTTGTGCCCCACTGGCAACGAGTCTCGCTGGTACTGAGATTAGCAGTAGGTCCGAGCTGGCAGAATGGTGTACAATGCACTCTTTCAGCAACATTCAAGTTAAGAACTAAGTGCTGTAACGTGGCTAACACATGAAAGGGATCTAAAACTGTCTTACACAACTGGCCACTACCTCATGGACTACCGGAAACAAAACAGGGCACACTCTGACCCAGTAAGCAGAGGGAAAAGCACCATGGGAGTAGAGCCTACCAACTACCAACATCGTGAGCATTTAACACAAGCTAGTGGAATCACGGAGCCCAATACCCTACACCAACCACAATGCATTGCTGATGTGACTCTGCAGTGCCCTTAACAGAAAAGGTGTCACACTCACCCGAGACCCACATCAGAACCAGGGAAAGGCTGTCAGAGGATAGAACACATTCTGCTGTCATGGAGGTGGGTACGGCATTTGAGGCTGGCATACAGGCTGGCAAAAAAAGTTTGTAAAGTGGATTTTGTTTTGGTGGGAGGGGGTTGGTGACCACTGGGGGATCAGGGGAGGTCATCCCCGATTCCCTCTGGTGGTCATCTGGTCAGTTGGGGCACTTTTTCAGGACTTGGACCTGAAAAAAAAGGGTCCAAATAAAGCGGACCAAATTCTCGTCAAAAACGCCCTTCTTGTTTCGATTATCAGCTAAGGACTCCCATCTCTCCTCGGCTGATAAACACGCCCCAGTCCCGCCTTCGCCACGCCTCCAACACACCCCCGTGATCTTTGTTCGTCTCCGTGACGGACTGCAGATAAGGACGCCCAAAATTGGGTTTTGATTATACCGATTTGGGCGCCCACGGGAAACGGACGCCCATCTTCCGATTTGGGTCGAAATATGGGCATCTTTCTCTTTCGAAAATAAGCTGGATAGTACCACAAAACGAAGGTCCGCTTCTACATGTTCAGCCCCTAGCCAATGTGTTACAAGGGGCGCCTCTTCTCTGTGACGTCGCAGATTGCTCAAATGTTCGGCCACTCGATCTTTGATTCTTCACTTAGTTTGGCCAATATACCACTTTCCGCAAGGACACTGAATCCCATACACAACCCGGGCGGATTCATAATTGGTATTACTTCGTAGTATATATTCTTTCCCCATGATCAGATGTGGGACTGAAGAGGTAATCCAGGCATACCGGCAGTATACACAATGGTGACATTTGTCATGGCCCCTCTCAATATAGCCATTGAATTGGGTGTACTTCCTACTCAGTACTTCTCCCAAATTCCTTGACCTAGTATGAGCAAAACAAATATCCAATGGCATCTCATGCAGTTGTAGTATAGGCCAGTATTTTCGAATAATTCTTTTAATTTGCTTTGCTTGTACTCATAGGACGACTATGCTGGTCACTTTTGTGCTTGAGCCAGATCGGAACGCTGTATTAAGACTTTCCCTGCGACACTTAGATAGGCTTTTTATGGGTTCCAAGGTTAGAATTTATCCTGACCTCTCTAGGCCAACACAAATTAGGCGCAAGGCCTTTTTGGAACTGCGCCCCAGAGTCGAGGCCTTGAGAGCAAACTTTGTACTATGTTTTCCTTGTATATGTCAAATAATGCTTGAGGGTAAACAATTTCAATTTATGGACCCTAAACAGCTTAAAGATTTCTTGGAAGCTAGAGTTAAAGTGACAGTTGTATGTCCTCCCATATAGCAGGCTGGAGTTTGAGCACAGAGGTGGCAATTGTGTATTAATTTGTAACTTTGTTTAAAAAATTTTTTTTCCTTTTCTTGGAATCATCTTTTCTTTAATAGTGGATGGAAAATATTGTTTGTATTGTTTCCTTACGCTTTTTGCGTTAATAAGTTTTTCTTTTGAATTGATGATGGATTGCTAAGTCACATTGGTTTGTGAGTTATTGAAAATATTAATAAAGATTAAATTTTAAAAAAATAATTTGCTTTGCTTGTGATGAGAAGGGTAAAACACATACCATATGGTCACTGTTATCTCTCCGAGATGTAGCTTGTGGTTGCAATAACCACTGTCGTTGAAAATTCCTTGCTCTCTTGTAAGCCTTCTTTAATACCCATTTCGGATAGCCTCGGTGTCTAAGTCTTTGGTACAGGTCAGTAGCATGTTTGTCAAATAATTCAGTGGATTGGCACAGTCTCCTTAACCTAAGGAACTGGCCTGACAGAATCCCTTCTTTTTGAGATCTTGCGTGAAAGCTGTTATAGTGAAGGATAGAATTAGTGTCAATGGGTTTGCGATGGATTTGGGTCTGGAATCTTCCCTGCTGCATCATGATGGTTATATCTAAATACGTGATGTAGTCCCGTGAAATGGAGGACTATATGGCCCATTTTGAACAGGAATATGTGTACTCATCAAGGTTTGGTTCCCATATAGCGTTATGGAAGAGATTTATCAACGATGTACTTCTGATCTGGACAGGTGAGCAGGAGGACCTGCAACAATTTTTACAGTATCTTAATTCATGTGACCTGCATATCGCCTTTGATTCCGCCAATCATCACATCTTAAATCTTACCAGTGCGGGTAAATATCTTCACACAATTTAGCAGAGTCTCTCAACTGCCCGGTATGAAGGGATATGAAGATTCGGGCAGTTGAGAG